>NC_050600.1:22474761-22843287 GCF_013368585.1 Megalops cyprinoides
TTTACACATCTTCATTGATCAAAAAAACAGGATCGATGCAGAGCCCTGCTGAGCCTTGATGCACTTCACTTGAACAACAGCATGAAATGTACAGTGCCTCAACGGAATTAAACACAATTTGTGACCTTTGGTGCATCTCTACCGCACTCTGTTTTGGTGAGCCGAGCACCTGAACTGGGAAAAGGTGCAACTGTAGGAAGATCTCAACACATGTCATCTGAATTGGTATTGTGCATGAGCATACATCCCACTTACACCTTTACACACTCAGCCCGTTACATACTTGAAGCCCAGAATCACCTCACCTTATTTCGGTAGACAGGATTCTAACTTGCTTTGACCAGAATATTTCAAGTCATGTTTTATTAATTAATTTGATCGTTTTGTGTATTAGAGTTCAACCCTTTCCACACACCATGGGAAAAGGACACCTGCAGATATATTCACTGGCGAAATAATATTCGAAAAAAAAAAAAAATCTCTTTGGAAACCAAGTCAAAACTTGAAGGGCCTTTTGTGAACATACTAATTATTGCACTCAATCCACTTATGATTTTTTAACACAAGAACATCTCATTTATTCAGACAGAATGTTTAAAGCTTTCATCAGAGTTTCCGGTGAAACTGAATACCATAAATGAGCAATTCAGTAGCATGAAGATATTCTTGTAGCTCCTGTGAATGTTGTCTTCAAATATTGAGAGTGAATACACAGCATTACCATACAGAGAAACAACGAGCATCCTTCTCATCTATAAGCTGCACAGGAAGAGTAACCTTGCCCTCTGAACAAGCAATATATACTGTATACCGAGCATCAAAAGAAACAGTAGATTACAACTTTACAGGTATGTGTTTTAGGAAGAAATGGTAAGTTAAAGACAGACAATGGGCAAATCATGTCAACATATTGCTATTGTCACTTTCGTGTAAGCAACTGCATGCACGTATTATAGACCACATTTTATGATATATGCATTTCAAACATATGCAAAAATATACAGGTGGACATTCAGTGCATGATGCAATTGATATTTGTTTTCTGATGTTGAATATACTGACACGCTTTTAAATATGTTCCTTGTTACGGGTATACCACATGACGTCAGGTAAAGGGTGCATGGAAGTAGGGGTTATGGGTCACCTGACGTCAGGGTCACGGGTGCACGAAGGTGTGCACCTCAGGTAATTTAAATGTCTATGGCGGCAAGCACAGTCATCGGGGAATTAGAGTGAGTACCAGCATGGTATATTGTCCGGATATAGTTGTTTTCTCACTTAGTGTTTAAGTGCAACTTTATGTGTAAAGTTCATGAGACAGTGGTGCATTTTTGTTGAGTTTATTTTCTAGTTTAGTTTTGTTGTTTTGGATAGGACGGTGGAGCCGGTCTGACGGTCTATTGCAGACTGGCCGGTCCCCACCATTTTATTTCATTCTTTTGCGCACCGATCTCCAGAACTCCTCTTTTCTCTACTCCACATTACCTTCTTCCCTCTCTCAAACCACTCTTTCTAAAACTCCTGTGCGCTGCTATCTCTCCAAATATCTTTTCTCTGACCCGTATAAATACTGTTCAGCCAGTTAAAACTCCGAAGTGCTCACCGCTGCGTCGTCTGCCCGGCTGGACCAAATGGAAGACTGAGTAGCCGGGTTGTTGTACTTTTATGTGTGGAGTATTTATCCTGCCAACTGCCCTGTGACTGCCTATAGTCACCTTTGGCAGGAGTCTGGCCGTAACATCCTTAAAATTTAGATTTTATATTGGAATAAGCTGCCGTTTGAGGTGAAGAAAGCACAGAGGTAGAGATCAAAAGCTAGTGCATTCAGAGTACAGCTCAATGGGAATTTTGCCCTACCAAAGTTAAGTACAATCTACGACCCACCTTGGGCCATTCCAAAGTCCGCCCGACGGGTACCTAATTAATCGCACGTTATGCCGTTCAAGCCCTCTGAGACGCCGCACGGGATCTCACAGGAACAGGGGCGCCCAGTGAAGAAACGGCGGCAAGAGGCACTGAAACAAAAAAAGCAGGGCCAAGGCCGATCTTAAGGATTGTACTTGAGAGTTTCCCCCAGGGGCCTTCCCAGCCTAACGAATGCCAGGAGTCAAGGACATCCATGTTCCAAGACCTGAAATTCTCCATCTTTTACTCCTGTGGGGTAAAAATGGAAGAGGTGGAAGGAGGGAAAAAAAAAAAAACCTCGGCTTGCTGCACCGTTGCACAGACCCTCCTGAAAGTTATAGACAAAGTCAAGCTAAACAGCGAGACGAGGACCAAGGGACATACGTTTTAAATTTCTGTACGGACAACCTTTAGCCCAAAGTGGAGCGAGCCTCTTTATGGAGAGAGCTGTAGAAAAGCTAAACAATCCTAATATTGAAAAGATGGAGTATGGAACAATAAATGGATATCATCTAAACATTTCCTTTTTACAAGTTTTTTAATATAAATTTATGAAGGAGAGAGGCCTTAAGGGATTTTTTTTATATAAATTTAAAGCTAAAGAACAAAAGCTGAGGGCAGTGTTTTGCCTTCTCTTACCTTGAGCTAAGCTTCATTGTTTATGAGGAGAAGTACTAAATATATCAGCTGTTAACCTCTTCCAGCCTGTGATCTGTCAGGCAATATATTCTCAGGCAATAAAATGACCACACAAAGACAAAAAGAGTCCGAGCTATTACACCAAGTGAAATGTTCACTAAAAAAAATAAAAAATAATAAAGAATCATATTGTAAACAGTAGTAACATTTGGATAACATATTACATATGAATTGCAAAAATAGCTTTATGGCAAAGTTCTAGAAGACTACACTGCATGCATGGGGAAAAAAAAAAAACACATACATGCACACACACACATGTACAAATGTAATTGCATGAACATGCATGCACACACTTGAATACCAGGTTATTTAAACTTTCAGTGAAGTTCTTATGGTGGTCAAGTTTAGTGTGAATGATTGTCTTGTATATGCAAAACCACAGTGGCCTCTGGGTCAAGCTGTCTTCATCTGCAGTGCATGGAGACCAGCACACCCCCCCCCCCCCCCCTTCATGGCTGAAATGGGACGGGCTGTCGCCCAGATCTCTTCACACTCTCCTGCTCTAAGTCCTTTATCTCCAGCCCCTAACATTTGGAAATCTCTCCCGCCTTTGTGCGCCTCCGAAAGCGTTGCGTATAAATGCATGAAGCCGAAGCTGTCCAGCAGGAGCCGGCGCCGCCTCCGCCCAAGCGCGAAAGCGCTGAGATAATCGAGGCCTGGTGTTCCGGACCGACTTTGTGTTATCAACTGATGTAAGTCTCTGGCTTGCTGCTCCGCCCTCCCACAGCGATTTCGAACACTCGGCCATTTCTGCACGGCCACAAAGCATCCAGCAGCAGAGCACACTGCTGGAGACGTTACTCCTCTGCTTTGCGTATGGACTATGTCTTAAACACTGACCTTAAAGACACTTCATCTGCAAGGAACCCTAAATCTCACCACAAGATATAACTAATACAGACAGTCTCTATGTATTTGGCACAGTTAGCTCTAAACTAAGTTGTTGTCAAACGTGCTGTTAATTTTCATCACTATAAGTCCTGACAAAACCCAATCCTTAGGGCACATACTGCAGTCTGCACTCTAATACTCAAAAAAAATGAGATAGCATGGTGCAGGTAACATGAAACGTTGTGCCACGTTAGTGTTTTTTAATTCATTTATTTCATTTACAGTGGTGGCACTGGGGATACTGACAAGTCGTTATTAGTTTTATATTTAATGCTAAACAGATTTCATTACTGGTTAATTTGGATGCTCTTGTCCTTTTGCTACATACCAATTCATCAATAAATATACGGATGAATGAATCGATAAATTATTGTGCATAAAACTTCCCATTTCCAAACCATGGACATCATTTTATTATTTTATGTTGTTTCACACTATAGGTTTGTTCTGTATTGCAAGCCTAACCCAGCCTATTTTACACAGTTTGTTAATCTCATGTTAATTGATTAACACCGATTTTCTTTTTTTCTGATGGGGATCATTTGTATTGAAGAAGCCTTGCTAACTAAGCATAGTAACAAATGACCTTGCAAATAAATAATTACTGTTCATTAAAGAGAGAAAATTAGTAATTCCTCAGTCCTTTAACACCCATAATCTATGTGATAAATGTGATGAGTAATTCAGAAGGCATTAAATCAAATATTTAACAGAAAATTTAATTAGAAGCAAAGCATGTAAGTGTGCTATCTGCTCTGAGGCAATGAACCACTGCTATGCACATGTAACATATTTGCACATTTAATCTGGATTAACAGTAATGTCTGCAGTATCTTATTTTAAACTCATAATAAGTTTCAAATGGGTTGCTAACTGTCCTTTTAATAATATGCATAGGTGTAACCATAAGTACAGATAAGGCTTTGCTTTTATGTTTCACTAATGGATAAAGAGAAGTTTTTATTTCTTATTAATTATTTGTGTTTGTCCACCTATCTATAACAATATTCACTCTTTAACCTGTGGTTACACTCTTTGCTGGATCACTCTGTTCCTTTGAAGCAGTGAATCACTAAATCCCACTATCTACCTTGTCTTAACCAAACATCTTGGGCAGCTTCCCAAGATGGTTCTCTTTCTATGTGAACTCTACCAACACCGCCTCGAGGAGTTCAAGATATGTGCCCTTACCTCTTACAAAGTATTCCTTAGCCTGTTGAAATTCTCCCTGCATATAAAATCCCAGGAACCCCTTAGATCCTCTTCTGTTTTGGAGGTTTCTATCCTAACTCTAAGGGTAAGTCTAACTACAACCACAAATCCAGTGTTAAATCTGAGTCTTAGGGAATGTGGAAAAGAAACACAGTCTTTCCTATACGTATGTTTTGTCTGTTAGTTGCTTCATCTCAGGGGATATGGAGAAAGACCTGACTATATACTGTTTGATGCCTATTTTGAAATCCAAAACTGCAGTCCAAATCGTCCAAGTAAAGAAGGAAAAATGCCAAAAGTTAAGGATTATCCTATTGTGGACACTGTCTGCTCAAGTCCTGGGTAAAATCCCAATCCAATCATGACCATAATATAAACTCTTACTGTAACCCTGATCATAATTTCAACCCTTACCCCAACCCTTTCCTAAAACACTGACAATAATCTTAACCCATAACCTGACCCTTGTAAAAACCCTGACCGTAATCCAAACCCTCACTTCAATCCCTCATCATTATCCTATCCATAACCATAATACCCACAATAATACAATGAACTCAATCCAATTCTGTCCAGGATCCCAGCCCCAGTCACAATGGCAACCTTGACCACAATCCCAAACCTTACCCCAACCCTGACCATGACCCGAACCAGCTCTTACCTCAACCTTTATTCAAACCCTGACCCAAATACCAGCCCTTACTCTAGTCTGGACCACATTCCCAATCCTGAACTGGGCCCTTGCTTAAATCTCTACCCTACCCTTATCCCTCTCTTTTTACTGCCGTCTTACAATTCAACAATACATTATTCAGGATTCAAATGTAATACCAGGGAAATACAAAACAGCCCTTTGGAAAAAAATAACTCTCACAAGGATCTGTTCTAAATCTATCAACAAAGCACCTCGCGCTCAACCACCACATTTTGCACACTTCAAAAAAAAAAAAGGCAGCATCATTTAACACAGAGTGTTGTATATGCCACTGTGTGCAAGGCCTATCATATTCTTTATATTGGTGAGACATACAACTCGATAGAGACATGCCTGAAACAACATCTCAATAGTATTAAACAAGCTCACTTCACCACAGCTGTGGTTCAGCACTTCCACAATTGCTACGCTTCATGTCTTCAGATCTCTGGGCTGAGGGAAAAAAAAAAAAAAAAAAACAAATTCACCAGTGGACAAAAAAGCAAAAAAGAGCACAGAATTCAACACAATAAAAGAAGACGAACAAAAAGATCAGTTGGATTAAATCAGTGTTCAAATTACGGACCGCAATACAGCCTAGGTATACATTGCCACGAGCACTGCCACATCATAGATTAAACATTATTGTTCATCATAGATGAACCCTGCCACACACCATAATAGTACGCAGGTGTCATGAATTATTGCAAATTCACCCGACAAAGAAGTTGAAGCTGAAGCAGAGAGGGAGACTGGTTAGCAACCAATTAGCTAGCATGACTGAAACTGGTGGGACAGCCAGGAAACTATTAATATATTTCTTCGCTGTGCTTTACACGTTTGGTGAAACCAAACATGGTTAAGTTAATTTGCTTTTGTTTGGACATTTTTTTTAACTTCCTCTCTCTGTTATTAATAATTTAGCGTCTAAAGCTTGGTATTGGGGCAGGCGATTCACGTCAGCTTCTCACTGGATTTTTTTTCTAGCTAGTAGCTTGCAGGAACAAACAACAGTAAACGTACGTGCAAGCTTGTTACCGCCAGAGAGTAACTGCTGAGCAGAAACAGTGCCCCCTGCAGTGTTGCTGAAAATTACACCCAATGAGACGGCAATTTATCACACCAGTTATAGAATTAACGAATATGAGGAAAGAATTAAATGCCCCGCCCTCCCAAAACTTGGATTTCAAATGGAGCTAGGGATGCCCTGGCCAGAAATAAGGGGGCCGGGCCATCCCAGGCCTCAACGTAATTCGAACCCTGGATTAAATGAAAGTCACACACCTCAAAACCTGTTATTGTAACTATTCAATCTAGCAGTGTACCCGAGGCAAAAAGTTATTGGAGGAGGGAACGATAATTGATTATTTTGCACTTAACAAGTGTTGTTATTTCTCATTGCATGCATGCATTTTAGTGGAGAAAATACAACAACAAAGATACAAATATAGGTATGTATTATTTACACGTATTTGTGTATTATTTGGATACACATATTTGAATACATACATCTTTGTCTATGTACATGCTTCTGTACTTTTTATCATCTATTGGTGAATTGATTATGGTATGTCATAAAGGCGACATTCCTTTCATTTGTGTACATTTTGCATGAAGACACATTCACTGCTGTTACCTATTAATTAATGAGGTCAGCTGGATAATTGGAAAATTGAAGAGCTGAAGCTGATCATGTTTAAGCCCTCTGCAACTGTATGAGAGGACAGCTGCAACATTAACAGGTCGGGGATGTTCTTAATGTTGTAAACGCTGGTTAGGATATGATTTGAAGTCAGTGTTCTTTTGGGACCTCCTGGTCTACTGCACTGCTCTGCTTATTGTGTAACATCCCTGTGGTCCTCCCCCCAACACCTCCACCCCCACCCCCACCTCCAGCTACACTGCCTTGTTCCATAGAGGTCAAAATATGCTTGGGTAATCAAAAAAAAACATTCCAGTTTTAAGCACAGGCTTTATAATGCATGTGGAACAAATGTGGAAGCAATACAAAATCTAAATTTTTTATTAAAATAATAAACAAATGCTTTTATATATCTGCGTGATACAATACATTTTTAATAGTTAAAATCAAATTAAAATCTAAATATTCGGGATAGTAAAAATCCAAGTCTTGCAGACATTTTCTTACATTTCCTAAAATAATTATAATGGATGGAATCTGTGCTGGAGAGAGGAAGACAATTTTGTGAAAAACACCAAGATACTTTATCCAAGGTTCCTGTGGACAGCACATTACATCAGCCCTATTCCATTGCAAATGTACCTTTGCTCTGAATCTCCCTTTTCCTTTATCCTACACCAAAACTAAACATTACCCTAATGTACCTTTTTATGGTCCCTGGTGGTCAGGGAGCTACAGGATCAACTGACCAATGGCATAAGGAGAAAGTTGATTTTCTAAGATGAGTTCAAGCGGTGCCAATTAAGCATGCGTACACATTTGCCAGGTTGCAATTATATGTAGAATCCATGTATTTCCAACCAGGCTTCCTTTTCTTGATCCCCTGACACTTTTTAAGAGTTAATGAAGTGACTTTGTGACGGAACAGGAGCGGGTTCAATCCTTAGGCAGGGAACTGTTCGTATTTTTGAACAAGCTGTCCAACTGAATGTTCTTTTTAAAAAGTACAGTGTACCCGCTCCAGAACTTTTTTGTAACCTAGTTTTATGTCAATATAATGTCAATGAAGGGTCAGTTACCTCTTCCCATCCTAAAATCAACCTCCGTTGCCAAATAGCTAACTGAAAATGTAACCCCTTGTAAGTGATTCTTGACCCACACAGAAGAATATTATGATTCAATTTTTGCAGATGAGGTATTAAAGTGAGAATTTAAACTACAAGTCAGTTTAAAATATCTAATATTATATTATCTCTTCCATTTTCTGGCATATAGGTCTCTGCAGGGGTATTATTATGCCTTGCTGATATCTCCCATTTAGTTCCATCAACTCAGCCTTGGCAACTCCAATTCAAGTGACTTGGGATGTATCTGTAAAATACATCTCTCCTAGCCAGGGACCTCATGGCTAGGAGAACCTGATGCAGAACCTCTGGAATTGGAATAGGATCCATGGAGTAACGCCCTATTACGATGCTCTCGTCTTCTTCTTTCAACATTGCAGACCCTGCATGTACATTATCCATGTCTAAGATGCAAAGGGCCTGCCTGTTTCTTACCATCTCTTCCTCACAGCTACTGATCCAGGGTCAGGAAATCTGGCCTAGAACACAGAAACTCCAGTATGGTGTCTCTATTTGCACTGTACTAGGGTCAGACTGGTCTTCTCCCCTCCATCCTGTGCACAAGTGCAATCTCTCACCTGCTCTTCATGTCCAATAATATTTGCATGCATGTCCTTCTTATTGTTGTTATTAATTATTACTGCCAGTCACACTAATAGTCATTGGGCAATATATTCTTACCACATGCCTTTATCATGATATGTATACTAGGACTGAAAAAAAAAAAACTCCATGGTAAGTTTTTTTGAACATATAATGATACATTACAAGTGATAATGTTGACATTTCCAGGAGGTATATATTATTAGTATTAATACAGTAAGAAACTTTATCTCACATCTGCTTCATAAGGTATATGTGTTCTGAGGGTGCAGTTGTGCCTTCCATTATCCATAATCAGTCAATTTAATTATGCAACTAATAATCAGCAACAGCAGTGTATCTGCAGCAGTTCATCATGAGCAAAAAAAAAAGTTATAATTTGCAAGCTACGCATTTTATGGCTCTGCTCTTCAGAGCAGAGTTTCAAGCTTGGGGGATCAAATCAATTAATTGCCCCTCAAACTTTAAAATTAAATATAACTATAATGGTCTCAACCCAGTAGAGGTAATGCGTATGGTAGTTAGATGGAGACAATGACTAATTTGCTATTAATGCACACATAGCCTCAGAAAAGTTGTGAGGAAAGACAAGAGGAGGATTCTGAGAATGTGCCATCTGTTGGGGTATAATATCTCAACGGAGTAAGACTGACCATCATTTTTTATCCAACTTTATATTTCTATATTGAGAACATCAGCAAAAAAAGTCATTTTACTCATTATGTACGGCAAGACAAAAGATGTAGAAATCTCACACTAAAAAGGGCAGCCGGGTTTCTTATGGCAAATATTCATGTTGAGAATTCAGAGTACTGGCAATGTTCTAGTGTTTGCCGTTATTATTGAGCAAAATATTGTGACAAGCGTTAGCTACAATGTTGCCTGTGACCTCAGAAGACATATACTGCTGTTGTAGGCAAATGCATGCATGATGAGCATTACTGTGCACCCCCTTCAGCCAATCCTTTAGGCCTAGATGTTCTTCATAATACTGCATTTGTGCATTCAATAAGCTGGATGTATGCACAAATCCAAAAGTAAAGTGCAAATTAAAAAAAAAAAAAAATACATCTGGGACCAAAAACAGTTTATGAATGTCTACCTCATAGTTAATCTGGTACAGAAAAAAAAAATGGAACTAAATGAAACAAATGGTATGCTTGACAATCAGATTCACAGATGCACAGCAACCAAGCCAAATGCTAGCTTTGTGACTTTATCCACTTTGAAGGAAGGAAGGCTGGATGTTTGCACACAAACTTATTTATAGCATGGCATCTTAACAAAAGATAGGTGGATTGAGAAAAACTCCAAAACTCCCAGCAATGGATTAGTGTCTTATCCACTTCTAAATATCCATGCCTTTTTTCCTATATAAAAATATCTCTCTTTATGCTACTCTGTTGTACTGTGATAACCTTCAGCACTGAAGGACTGATTTAAGCAAAGTTAATCAAAAGTGGATCGACCTCAGTTTTATACAACAGATTTAAGCAATTTCTGCATGCAGTGGCTCACAGGTTTTTCATTCGTTTTGCTGACCATCTGACATGCAGTGAAATAGTAGCATCTGCTTCAATTTGTTATTCAAAATTCAGCAAAAGCCACACTGCGGTTAGACTGAATGAGGGTTTTGGTGGTATCATACAAAGTAGGTGCAACAATATAAATATCTCAAACTTCTAATGACCAATTTTTTTTTGTATTCATATTTTATGAACCATGACAGGTATAGCTTGTTCTGTATAGATTCCTTTGATTAATCAAATCAGCCGAAATATTTCACTGTGTAGAAAGCTATTTAACCTACTGCCCTGTACCTATTTTTGTATGAAACAAATGGCTGGTCACATTTCCATGCCACAGGCGGATCATGATTCTCATATACAGTTTTGTATTGTGTGTCATCTAATATTAGTATTTGTATTAATTATTTTGAATTAAATGTCAAATTCTTCATTAATGTGATTAATGTTGTGTGGCAAAAATACTGAGTGGTATTTGAAAAATGTGAAAACAGCTCACACTGACTCAATACTGACTTGTCAAGGATTATAATTAGCACAGTTAATCTTACGTACAGTAGCCAAAATATCACAATTTTATGAAGAAAGTAAAGAAGGAGAAAGCGCGGAACAACTGAATTGTTGAAAAATCAATATAGATTAACTTTGTTAATACTCTGTCAATGTGAAGCAGACCGAAAATGAGGCATGCTGTTACATGATTTATTTGACATGAGAATGCATGGCACTTAACAAGCGGTTTCAAATTAGTTATAATGACAACAAAAGATATGATTATTACTGTGTTGAATCTAGTCTTAAAACCGCACAACTGCAGTTTACTTATGAGCAGTTATGTTACCTTGTACACATCTAATTTCTACACAATGTGTAACATGTACCTGACTGCAGAACATGTGACGATGTGTCAAAAAAAAATTGCCTGCTTAAATGTTTCTCACATTTAAGGACAAAGGGCCAAGGCAGTTAGATAGATTGCTTGCCATGGAGTTTGACTTATCGTTTACATGGTACTGTGCGCCTGTTCCTGATCACAGAAGCAGAACTTTATTCAGCTTTTATCAGAATGTCAGAGGGAAATGTGAGCTTGTACATCATTGTACTACTCTCTGATGTTTTTATGATTCTTCTTTCAGACAGAGACACCCTGAATCTTTATTACTGATGCCCTGTGCTGTTATATTTCCTTGTCCACACTGCCGCAATGACTGTGTAATCCAGTTCAATTAAAACCATCTTTGGAGTCAAAAGTGGGCCGAGAGATGCAAATCAGCGAGAGAATATTGGATGTTCTTGCACGAGGTAGTAACATCTAATCAGAATTTTGGAACCTTATAAATAATTGTTTAGGATAGTGTAAAAATGTGTAAGAATGTCTTCATCTCCAGTCATTAAAAGGGTAAAAAGTGGAGGGAAGCAACAAGACAAAGCTGTACAATTTATTAAAATATGAAAGATGGGCATAAATGTAGGGGCTAAATACAGAACAGATTTAAACATGGAATAATAGGCCTTAATAGATTTAAATATACGGGGATCCAAACATTTTTCCCTTGTCCATTCTGATAGGGTGAGAGAAAGCAGATCAGAACCTTAATAAACTGTGTTAACAGTTTTGTTTATTAGTCAATAATCTTCTCACATAAGTGAACATGTAAGTGAACACAAGTCACCAAGTAAAATGTAATGAAGAGTTGCGGACTTTCAGTGCTAAATACATTTATCCATCTGTTAATTTTGTTATCAAAGCATAATAGTGAAGGACAGGTTAATGGCCCCTCCAATGCCACCACCTGGGGCCGATCAAATTGGACCTTTCTCAAATGTGTGAGTGTCACCTACTGCATCAACAGCACCATTTACCCACTTTAAAATGTGCAAGGCAGCAAATATGATAATAAACTAGAAGACTGCAATATATCTTATAGAAACCATCTTAGGTGCCTTTCAAAACATCCTGAGGGCTGTTTGATAATATAAAACCAAGGGAAAGTTTTTGGTTTGACCTACCACAGAAAACATTCATGAGGCTGCCTTGTAAGGGCCGTTTATGTTGTCTGACCTAGGCACAGTCAAACATTGTACATGTGATATTTGCCAGACAACAAACTGTCAAGCTTCTATTACACAGGCATACTGAAAGGCCTACTAACAAGCTACAAGGTAAACTAACACTACAAAAGAACATCTCTGTGTGAACCATAACCATTAGGAGTACATTTGCTACAGTACAATGTGTCACCAAAAGGGTAGAAGTAAATCCTGCCTTTTCTACATGCAGACATTTGTGATCCGGCCCAAATGGCACCAGCGTGCTACAAAGCTGCCACTCCAGAGGAATGTTCTGCTCTTATGTGTCCGATTCCTGCGTGCTTTTCCGACTCTGGTTCAGGGACTCTGCTTCAAATGCCGTGATTCATGACAGCATGCGACTGCTCTCACCGCTCATTCCAATGTGATGCACAGCCTCTCCTCCAACAAGGCAATTTAGTTCAATTTGGTTTTTTATAATACAAAAATGTACTTTATAATCCTTCATTGCTCACTGCTCCAGAGGAAAACCGCTACCGCTAGTACAAACAATGGCCATTCATTTTGCAGGTTAGCCTGAGCTGAAAGCAGGCTGCTTGCTGCAATTTACCTTCTTCCATTATTCTGAAATATGCTTGCTGACAATATTGTGCGGGCGAGCTGTAATGCTGCTTTATATATTCATGGAACGTCAAATTTTGCAAACTAGCCTGAATGCGTAGGAACGGAAGAAGAATGAAAACAGTTTAACCATTACTTACACAAAGAAATGTTTTTGGCTTAGACGAATCAGATGGTAATAATAGGATTACAAGCACTAAGCCCATGTCAGAATAGATTTAGGTCTACGCCTGAAGCCAGGAGATCACTTCACAAACGCCATTGTTGGATCCAGACGAGCTAAGCTCTTTATGAAGAATATCAGAATATATGGATGCAAAATCCTTAGTAGCAGCTGGCCAAATTTAAGGCAATTACCAATAAAGTTCCATTGGTCTCTCTTTTTTTAGTTCTTCAGCTTAAAATGAAGGAATAATGCAATTGGGTGATTATCTGCACATTCATTGTCACTGATGAGGTGTGAGTGTGTCAGTAAATGGTGGCTTAGTATGTTCCAAATATGCTCTTTTTGTCTGTATTAACCTGCTTCGGATTAATATTTAGCCCTTGCAATTACTGCACATCTACAATAAAATGTTAAATTATGATTTACATTTGTATCATGATAAACTATTCTAAGGTCTTCCAGTTTAAAAGGAATAATAAATGAATTAATGAGAATTCCATATGACCTTGAATGAGACAAGAGCGTGTTTGTTTATGAGAGAGAGAGAGAGAGAGAGAGAGAGAGAAAGAGAGAGAGTGAGAGAAAGAGAGAGAGAGAGAGCATGAGAGAGGGAGAGAGTGAGAGAGAGAGAGAGAGAGTGAAATTGAGAAACGAGCCATCAAATTCTGGAAACATCTCAAATCAAGTGACCCCAACGCTTATTGTTTTAAAGCCCTGAAAAGCCAAGAGATGAGCACAAAAATAAGTCCCCTCTGCCAGCTAGTCTTGAGGCTCACACAAACTAATACGACAAACAAGAATAACCAGACTAATACAACTAACAATCAGCCTCAGGACTATGCCACCCTTGCACAAACAATTCGGCCTAACCAAATTATAAAAACACAAAAAGAAAAGTATCTGACATATTGGATTGAAACAACAAAAAGTCAAAGTAAACTTCAATGCTATTTGGCCCTAAACAGAGAATACACTGTAGCAGACTACCTGTCCACAGTGTCTAATACAAAACAAAGGAAAACCTTGACCAGGTACAGACTAAGCAACCATAACCTGGCTATTGAAAGAGGCAGACACAGGCAAACCTGGCTGCCCACAGAAGAGAGACTATGTACCCATTGCAGCCAGGGCATGATAGAAACAGAGCTCCACTTCCTGAGTGAATGCTGCAAATTGAAAGATATCCGGAAGGAATTCTTTCCTGAATTCAAAACCATCTACCCAGACTTTGAGAAGTTTGAGGACAGTAAGGTTCTAAGAATATTACTAGGAGAGGAACAAGATAGTGCCAGAGTCGCAGCTAGGTATGTGGATGCCTGCCACAGAGAAAGAGAGTCACTCCATCGGTAAAACACTTCAAGAAATAAATACACACACACATACACACACACACACACACACACACACACACACACACACACACACACACACACACAAACACACGCATTCACACCACACACACACACACACCACACACACACCACACACACACCACACACACACACACACACTTCTGTATTTGTTGTTTGTTTTAATGTATGTAGAAATGCTTTGGCAATACAAATGGAGTTTTTGTCATGCCAATAAAGCTCATTTGAATTTGAATTTGAGTGAGAGAGAGAGAGAGAGTGAGAGAGAGAGAGAGAGTGAGAGAAAGAGAGAGAGAGAGCATGAGAGAGGGAGAGAGTGAGAGAGAGAGTGTGAGAGAGAGTGAGAGAGAGAGAGAGAAAGAGAGAGAGAGAGTGTGAGAGAGGGAGAGAGTGAGAGAGAGAGAGAGTGAGAGAGAGTGAGAGAGAGAGTGAGAGAGAGAGATAGAGAATGAGAGAGAGAGAGAGTGAGAGAAAGAGAGAGAGTGAGAGAGCGAGAGAGGGAGAGAAAGTGAGAGAGAGAGTAAAGTAAAGAGAATAGAGGGTGCAATAGTGCATGTGCATACAAAATTAAGCAGTGTATTTTACTTTCAAAATGCTTCCCCATGAATTACAGCACCCTATTTTCATGAATTCATAAATATGTTCTGTCAAAATGATCAATATTGTATGCCATGCGCAGGTCTATTGTTTCTGCATTGAAATTGCTCTACCCACAGACTTTAATATGTAAATGTTATGACCAACAGCATTTTAATATAGAATCATTTTTCCAGATCAACACCTCAGGGTTTTCAAGTGTGGAGCAGACAGGAAGGGGAAGGAGTATAATACAGTCTTCCCCCCTTCCATGAATCTGGGCTGGATGAGATCTTCATGCTGTAACACATTACTGAAAGCCCATATTTAACTTATTAGAAGTAAAGGAGCTGTTAAATCAGTTGCAAACTCAGAGACTCTGGGAAGGAAACAAAGCAGCCCTCACCACGTAATCCAACCAGCTTCTCCAGCCCACACAGCTTGGTACTGTCGTCAGCGCAAGGCTCAGGATTTTTAAGCAGAAGCCCAATGCCGACCTTGGTGGTAAAGGAACGACCTCTCTTGTCATGGGCGTGATATCAGTGGCAGCGTAGGCAGACTCTTCAGATCCCATCTTGGGGGGCCCTACAGTTTTGCAGTGTTTAGTCGGTTAGCATTACAGTCCCGTCAGTTAAGCACAGCCACCAGAGTTACAACCAGTTACAAGTGATGGTTTCTCTTCGACACGTTTTAATCCCTGGAGATAATTGCTGTTAGATCCTAAGAATGGTTTGAATATAAATTATGTGGGGCATCTGGAATTAGAAGTACTACTGTCTGGGTTCAGGGTACTGCTGGTTAAATACTCCACAGTTAAAGCAAGGGAGAGGAGGTGATCCCTGGACTGTTGAGTTGCAACATAGTAGGCTAATGTTATAATTAGCCATTTACCTAAAAGGAATCAGCTTTTTACCAACCCCATCCCACCACTCATACCCCAAACAGAAACTGTCAGAAGGCCATTTTACAGTATCGGCAGTAAAAAATGACTCAGGTCCCAAATGTCCAGGTTAAATATGTGTTTAAGAATCCTGTACATATATCTTTTAGAGCAATTGTCTTGGTACCTGCAACATGTCCCAGAGGTAATAATAATTAGTAGCTGGTGACCTCACTGGAACCAGAGGGTTTTAGAGGAAACATGAACCTAAGTGTTGCCAATCTCAACTCTGGACTCATGTTGGGGGCCCTCTATCCGGCTGACACAGAGGGCCCCCATGAGCCTACAGTTGCTTTTAGAGCAACACTCTTTTTAGAGAAAACACTCAAGGCCATATAGCTTTGATTTATTCAGAAACCACTCCTGTAGAGACAGACTTAATCGAGCTTGAGGCTTGAGACCTACTGGGCCTGGCACCTAGCAGACGAGAACCTGCTGGGGAGCTGTTGCTCAAATACACATTTTCCAAAAAAAATGAAGATAATTTGTATTGTACATCCCAAACAGAGCACCAAATCCTTTTACTTGATAATGCCCCAATTAGACTGCATTATTGCTGCATTCCTCCATCTCATTATGAGGCTGTTAAAGCCGATATTAAACAGCTGCTGATTGAACAGGTCATTAAGGAGAGCTACAGTCCTTATGCTTCCCCCATGGTCCTGGTCCAGAGAAAAGATGGCACCCTGAGGTTGACTGTCGACCATAGGAGGCTAAATACTAAGACTCATAAAGATGCCTGTTTTCACCGGGATAGAAGACTCACTTTCCTTACAGGGACTAAGTGGATTTCCAAGCAGCTATAAATAAGTACGTGTCTGATTCTGACCACCCGGAGACTGCAAGATCTGTATTCATTTCGGGCTATTTTAGTTAAGAGGGATACTGTCAGGGCTGTGCAATGCCCCCGACAATCTTTTCCTCTGATGTGAAATGGCACCTGCGGAGGTTACAGCTGGTTCTACATCACCTGCAGCAAGAGAAATCCAAAATAAAAATGTGTTTCTTTTTTTTTTTTTATTTTTCATCAGGAGGTGAATCGCCTTGCTTATATTGTTTTTTTCTGGAGGGTGTGGCTGGAGAACCAGAAAATTACAGGTGCTGTTGATTGGACACAGCTAGAAAATGTCCAGGAGCTTAGATCCTGTTTTGGATTTGCTGATTGCTGGGGCTTTGTGGCACAGTTCTCTCAGATTGCTGCTTTTAATGCCTCCATTGCTGAGACGACTCTCCCATAGTAGAGGAAGGAGGCTATCTCTACAAGAGCATTTCACATAATCTTCATCGGAACACACCGTAATACGTAATTTCAATAGATCTAATTTAGGCCTGATAGAGATAAATGACTAATTTAAATTCTACTTTTGTGACGGCAATGGCATGCCAATCAAAAGAGGCAAAGCAAAGGCGATGGAGAATATAACAGAAATAACAATTCTAGGATCATACTAACCTCTTGACTCCCATTGTGTAGGTTTACACAGAATAGCGATCATCGGGTTCGGCAACATATCATCATGAACCACTGGCCAAATTAACAACATACCTGCTCTACATGACCTTGATAGTTAGTTTGGTTAGATTTATTCGGCACAAGTCACACCATAAAAAAGTGTGTTACGCACAAATACACTTTTGCCATTTACCCACAGCATGTCAAAAAACTCAGTGGTGACTGTCATCCATCACTCACCAGCTCGGCTTGGCAATTTCCTGGTTGATCTGGACCATCCCCAAAGCACTTTCCTGGAAGAAAAGGCACTTTGCTACCCCCGTTGTTGACTTAAGTACTTATATGGACAACAGTGCAAAGTCTGCTGGCTTCCTCTTGCTGCTTTATTCCTTCAGGCATTCCTGTTCGCAGTCGTTTTCCTCACACAAAGCCGGCAGGCAAACTGACCTTGTGTTCCAATGTGAGTGCAGTTCTTCAACCCTCTCTGTCATTCACTGTCTCTCTTCCTCTTCCATGTAACACTGCCCCCCCCCCCCCCCCAATCACACACACACACACACACACACACACACACACACATCCTGAGCCCTCATAGTCACTCTCTGTCATAGTCCACACAACTTGCTTTTCGTGGCCTCCCCTCCCTTCTATTAGCTCCAACTCCAAGGTGACCTCTCTCAGCTATATCCACTTGACATTCTCTGCCCTCTCTCCTCCAGGCCTGAAGGTACATTTTCCTCCAAAACCAGGCTACCCACTGCATTGCGTGCTGACCGAGTCAAAGTACAATGAGCAGAGAGGAGGTGAAGGAAATCCCAGAATGCCACTGACCCGACCCTCCTCTTTCCAACTTCTCATTCTCTATCACCTAAGATAAAATAGCCTTTTCCTCTAGGCAAATATCCAAGCCACAGCTGCTAACCCACTCAGATTCTTTGCTGCCTTATTCCACTTCTTCCTCTCTCACTGCAGATTGTTTTTGGTATTCTTTACAGGAAAAGTTCCTGAAATCTCCATTCAAAGACTTTGTGAGATGGGAAAGAACAAGAAACATCAGACTGACCACCTTGTCTCTGGATATTGTCCCCTCTCTCCTCTTTCAAGCATTCTCTCTGGACCTTCAAACAGGTGAATGTGCCATGCCTTTGTTTGTAAAACCCACCATTGACTCTTATATTACTCATAATATCAGCCTCTTCTCCCTCTCAGCAAAACTTGAATCTGCTAAATAATAAAAAAAAAAATGTCCAACTGTCTCCTTCAAAACAACATCTTTGACCTTAACCACAGCGTTTTCAGTTTTCGCCACTGAGATGGCTCTCTCTTAGTAAACAAAGCCTTCCACTCTGCAAGCCATCCTCCCTTTATTCTACTTTGACCCTTCTGGACCTCCCTGCAACATGTGACACCTTAAAGCGTCAGATGGGAATATCAGGCAGTGCCCTGACCTGGTTTGTGTCTAACCTTTCAGATCACCTTTACCAACTCAAACGGATAGTCTCTACAGAATGTCTCATACCCTCTCAATAGTATTTTCCCAAGTATTAGTGCTTTACCCCTCTCCTGTTCTCCTTTTAGAACAGCGTTTTAATGATTACACTTAGTTCTCCTTCCTTGTCCTCATCTCACTCACAAGTCTCTGCTGCACAAAGAAACTTACAGAAAACTGAAGTTTCATACACTGGTTGCATGTGATGTCATTACATGCAACTTTACTGTTACACAAATGAATTTACCAGCAGCTTGAGATTCAATTTACCACAAAATCTTGTGTGCAATTTCATTCAACATTGCATCCATCAATTCTAAACTCATGTGATTTGTTTTTAAATCATTCATTCCTCACATAATTCATTATTGCTATGATTTTTGTGAATAGCAGTATAAAAACAATGTCAAATCAATGTCAAACAATGTCAAAACAATGGTAAAGAAGAAGCAGTGGTAGATGTGGATCTGGCTGGCGATAGAAAAGAAAACCAGTTACCACACAGTTCTTCATGAGAGATTTGTATCTCTCTTAATGCATTGGAAATAGGACTCATCCCGCCAGTATTGCAATGATATATTCTCTGGTGATCAAGGTCTACACATATAACAATCAGCCAGCTTTCTGGTTTGTTTTATTAATACATTTAATTGCTGACACAATCGTGCATCTCTAGCTGAGTACATCTGGCAACTGTTACATTAATTAACTAGCTATGTCAAGAGGCAGATTGGGTCAAGGGCTGCATGGAACAGTGAGTCTGTTGACCACTAATTGTCATTTCATTACTTTGTGCTAAAATCTATACTGCTGTTAATTTAGAAAATTGAAGTGAAACAGAGAACCGTGCCAGATAGCCATAGAAATCAGCAAATCCAAAACAGGAATTAAGCTGCTGGACCCAGTCCATCCATTAGAAGACGCAACGTGCCTCTGATCACCTACACTTCCCAGCTCCTGGTCCAGGCCCTTGTGTCCTCCTTGGATGACCACAGCTCTTGGCTGACCTCCCAAAGTGTGCCACCAGAGCACTTCAGCTCACTCAGAAAGCTACTGCTAGGTTAGCTTCCATTCTTTAAAAATAAGTCCATGTCTCACTTGTTGCCCCATCGCTGGATTCTAAATACTGTCCATATCAAATTCAAGGCCCTGGTGCCAGTGAAGGTTACAGCTCCTGAATATTCAACGGCCATGGCTTACACATACTGCACAACCTCTTCCGTCTGCAACATCTGGTCATCTGCTAGTTACTTCCACTCATGGGTATGAATGCTCAGATGCTTGTTCAGTGGTGGACACACTCATGCGAAACCTGATGATGTCTGGTAATAAATCCATGATATCATTTTCTGAGGAACAGAAATCTGTTTCAAAAAGATTCATTCAAGCAATGTTTAAATGTATAACTGTGTAAACCTTGATTTCCACCATAAAGTCTATTTGCCCACAAAATGATATAAAAATTTTAAAAGTTAAATGCACAGATCAGTCTGTCTCTCCAAGTGTTTTAGGATTAGTGGTAAAGTTTAACAAAGAACAAACAAAATAAGCATACAAGATGGTTCCTCCAGTCACAGGGATTGACATAGCATAGATCGATGAGAGAAATGATGTTATGAAACAGGTTCCTTATTCTATTTACGGTCAATATCACGGGCATGGATAAACTGGTATGTTCGACACTGCTCTGATGATAATCTTTTTGGCTGTTTGATACAATACTGAATCATCAGCAGCCCCCTTCGCCGACCTGCTGAGTGTCGAGCACATGCTTTCTGAAATGAAGCCACATATGGTGCTGTACCACTTTGCAAAGCGGCGCACGCTGACATTATCTGGGTCAAGTCGAGGGGCCATTTGTGCGGTTTGAAATGGACTGCTCATAAGAGGCCAGTATGCTGAAAACAAACACTCATTTGATTTAGGGTCAGATGGGGCGTGCTCAATAGCTTGGCAAGGTTCCCCAAATTCAGCTGAAGGAGCCAGAAAATCGTGTACATGTCTTCTCAACGTGCCAGCTGGATGTTCCTCAAAAGACAACACTTGCATAAAAATGGCCCATAAAATCAATTTCTCCATAAAGTGCAGTAATATAAAGATACACATTGAGACACTAGCTGGATGGGGGGTGTTTAGCTTCTCCTCCCATATTACCATTCCCATAATTCGACTGGGGTGATGGATAATGGGCAAAGAATGTAGATGCCATTCAGCTGACCTCGAAGGAAGACTTGCACAATAGTTTGCACAATAAATGATTGGGGACAGACTCGTTCGTTTGCTGCAACACAGAAAGGGGAAAAGAAAAAGGCCAGCTGGTCTTTCAGCTTTAGTGCAGAAGCTGTGAACAATGTTTCATTTGATTATTTTAAGTTAAGGAAATGAACATTCGCTTATCACACGTGAAGAGTTCATTGGAGCTGTTACATTACGTTTTGGTCTGAGAGAAAGATGATTTGAATAAGTCCCGGTTGTTTTTGTAGTCTCTTGCCTCCTATTTAAGCTCCCTTAATGTAGCCAGCTGCTTGCCTACATTACAACACCCAGGCAAAGGCTGTATACTGTATTTCTCCCATGAGTTTCTCTCCTGGCTTTCTCATTAATTGGGAGAAAGATTTATAGTAATTCATAATGATAGAGCATTTAGTTAACATAAAAGGCTTTCACTTTAATACAAATTAAAATATTTCTGTCCATGAAAGTAACTGTCTTAAAACAGCTTGGTTAATTACAATACTACAATAAGAAAATGCAAGAGGAGCAGTTTTTCTCAGTTCAAATGTGAAGGACATGTGACACAAATGTATTGTCATTCTTAATGTAGTTTCCATCCTGGTCTTTGGTCCTGGTCACATCAATGCCCACTTTCATCGGTTGGGTGAGGATGTCCATGCCTTGGTAACTGGAACCCTATGACACCAAATAGTTTTACATGTAAAACATGTACTCATTTCACAATCTGTAATTTTCAATACAATTTTTTATGACGCCGGAAACAGTTCAGTTACTTCCCCGCTCCCATACATAAATATGCATACTTCACTTGTGCTTAGGATAAGGTTCTTGGTAACAGTCATGGATTAGTGTATTTCTCAATCACAGTTCAAACCTAGTGTAGGATGTGACCTGACTGTACCCTTTCAATGGGCCAGGTCTATGCAGTCTAAGTTGACCATATGGCCTCATTACGGTCTATGGGTTTTCCTGATGTGACTTCTCAAGTAAACTTGCCTACACATTTTAGAGAGGAACAGCATCAGCCCTGAGGGTGGAGCACACATCTGACCACAGAAGACACATTCAGTCACACTTTGATACTATTTGGAGCCCACTTCTGTACCAAAAGCACAATATCTCTAAGAATTTGTTCCACTACTATAAAATGTCTGCCCTCTGCCTTGATGACAGGGAAGGGCTATTAAAGAAAGCAAAAATAATAATAAAAAAAAAAGTTAAAGGGTTTACAACAGCTGAGAACTGATTCAAAATCAAATGAGTAGTTTTCATTTTTTTCTCATCTCCATTTTTAACATATGGTGCCATGCCTTGAGAAGGAGGCCAAGTCCCCCCTACAAGAAAGAGGCGGGATTTACATGAATCACACATCCTGTGGCTTTTCTGGAACATTTGAAGCCCCTATAGTTGAAAGACAGGGGAAAATTTTGAGTCTAACCTATTTACAAGGTAATTGTAGCCTAGTTATATTCTACATTAAAAAGAGCTGCTGCGCAGAAGAAGATGAAAGCGTCCATTGTTCTTTTCCATAAAAAGGACTTTTCTATTTAAATGCCAACTAAAAAAAAGAAAGAAAAGAATCCCAGTGCCGTTAGCCTTTGTTTAAACAAAGACAGACACTGTCTGATTCCTTGTTATTTTCAGGGCTGCCTTTTATTCCCAGTTCTGTAAATGCATCACCTGGTGAATACCAATGCGCTTTGAACTAATCAGGTAGCAGAATTCTTTTGAATTTGACTTTATTATCTACAATGTCATTTTCCTCAGCCGAGATCTGTTAGATTTGCTCGGCGCACACGGCGCTTGTCTGGAGCCATCGCCGAGGAGCGTGAGGGTTATTTTGCGTCCGCGGTTTTGATCGGCGGAATGAATGTGTGTTGTAAAAGGAAGCATAACAGCCCGGGATGCACCATAACAGCGAGCACCCAAAGGAACGGCATTTAATTCCGAACAAAACGCGAGGCATTTTAAGTGCCTCACTTTTTTTTTTTTTTTTGCGCTCCACATAAGCAAACAATCATGATGTACTGTGAATAATCCTCACCAAGCTCTAAGTGCATTTATGTATGCATGTGTGTATGTATATATGCATGTATGTCACCAAGGAAACAAAGTGCTGCTTTGCCTTGTTTTGATCATAGGGTAATCGAGATGTTGTTCTATGGTACACTACTTCTAATAATAACTTTATAATACATAGGTTTTTATTTCTCTGAAGCAAGGCCTCAATGAATGATGGTAGGAAGAGCATGCTTAATGGTGTCTCATTGTTAATGTTAATCCAGCTCTGCCAATGAGACGGTTTGTTGCCACATTACAGTGTTGTGACGCTATCACACTATGAATGTTGAATTTTATCCATGCCTGGAATATATATTACAAACCAAATACCTTGACTCATTGCTAATTATATTGCCTTCACGTAGTAACAAAACCTTTGCAATTTTATATAGAAACTGGAAATGAACGTATGGTAGTTATTTTACTCCTATTCGACTCAACTCATATAGGGTTTATGGAAATTTATTGAAGTAATTCAGATGCTGCGCTGATAGGCACAACCGCAATCCCCCCCATCACCATAGTCTGAGCCTTAAACCTGTCAGTTACAAATCCAGTATCCTACCTATTATGGCAAGCTAGCACCACAATAACAGCAGCAAGCCACTGTTTTCATACATACATCGCAAAACAGAACATTAAAAAAATCCAATTTATGTCAATGTATGATATATACTTGTTAAAATCAGATCTGAAATGTCATTTAATCTGTTTTTTCTTTTACTGGTTTTGTTTTGATCGAAAATACTGTTTTTTCCCCCAACCCCCACTCAGATTTAAGACACAGCCCTTCACAGTGCAATCACTCTTGCATGCCGATGCTGTTATAGAACAAATTGGTCCAGTTCCTCATCTGAAACATGAAACCATCTGTGATGAAATATCAATATCAAGAGGTCTTTTTTTCCCAATGTGAAGATGACTCTGGTCTGCCAGTCTGGGATCTAAGTTACAAGGGAGGACCTGAGAGATAGTTTGCAATGTAAGTGATGGCTATATTACAAGGGTGGGTTCGGGGGTGAGCTGGTTCAGAATTGGTATGTCTGGAGTGGTAATTTACAGACTGACTTTTTTTCTCTTGCAATTGATTCTGCACCTACAACCCATGACAGGAGTAATTTCTCAATCGCAGGGGCCCTGGTTAAACTTAGTGTTGCGTTTGAGGAATGACAGCAAGTACCCATCAGACAGGAATTTATTATGTGGGATTAATGCACTGAAAACACTGAAACCAGACTCTGAACAAACTGATACGTGATTAAAGAGCAGCAGGAAACAGAAAGCATTTAACTTGTCATTAGACTCGACTGGATATCAGCTGCCATCTCAGGCTATGGAGCTGTCTGACTGACGTTACTTAAGCTGCGATGGTTTGTTACACTTATTACAAAATTGGTAAGGAGCTAATTCATGATGACTGTACATAAGACTGTTATATCTGTGGTAGTTACAAATGATGTGCACATACATTGCTGGAAAAATACATTGAGAGTTGCAGGTTTGAATCCTGGCTGGGAAATAACTTTGACACCCGTTAAGCGAGGTATGCACCTTGAATTATTTGAGCAAATATGTGAAATGTAAGCGTTGCAAGTCTTGTGGGAAATGTATTAAAACATGCAATGGCTAACAGACTGCCGGCTTCTGCATTAGCTTCACGCTGGTGACCAGACACAGAGCGAAGCTGGCTGAGGTTTAGATTTCATGACAAGAAAATAACCAGGAAAACTGAAAACAGTACGATTAAGTGGACTCCCTGCACTCAAGAGGTTTTTGTCGTGCAGATTCTGTTTGTCTGCTTTAAACGTTAGTTAAATACATGTCATCCAGCCAGCTAGAGTAGGTTAGAGGTGGCAAGCTCAGCAGTTTACGTTTAATGACGGTGTCAGGCTAGCTTGAACAAATAACACCAAAGGCTTAAAGAAGAAGAAGAAGAAAAAAAAAATCTACTTTATAATTTCTAAATCTCTCTCTAATGCCTAAAAGAAACTGAAGCCCTTTATCCTGGGGACTGAGCAAACCATGTTCAACAGAAATCACACAGATTAACACATCATATTCACACACTCTCTTTTAACCAGTATTAACCAAGTCCCTGATTCGAACAAATCTTGTTGACCCGTCAAAAGGTGCTTTACTGTAACTATTGACATATTTTCCCAGTCGTATGCTAAGTTCAAGGATCATCTAACATTCAAATAATCCTGAGCATCACAAGAAGCCTATTGTCATCATCAGTGTGTTTATGTATGTTTAACTGGTGAAAATCTTTGAGCATTCTTAGGGTTTTTGTAAAGCTCTCAAAATACAATGACTTAATTGAGGCAGATATGCATTGCACACAGGCTTAGTACCTTAGTACAATGCAAAATTATGTCTGTATTCTGTATTCTCACAATGAGGTGTTAAACATTAAGCAACGTTGTACCATAATGCAGTCCTTAAACAGTGTGATCATATGCCAAAGCTAAGAATTAACAGCTCTATGTATGCATACAATAATTATACTTAAGGAAATCTTACCTTGCGGAAATGAAAGAGCAGCTGAAGGGTTCAGGATGTGTTTGTGGGTGTGCGTTTGTGCAAGTGTGATGACTACCCATGCTAATTAGCTAAATGCCGTATAATAACGGTAAGCACAAATTAGTCGCATTGTCTAAAGACAAAATGCACTAATTCACAAAATCTGATTCATTAAGAGTGGACTTAATTCTGCTTCCACATCCACACATTAGCAGGCATGCATGTTCATTACGATAACAGTAGCTAAAATAGACATTACAGACATTAAAAAAAATTAAATGAGATGTTAGAGAATTTAATGGATGATTTTAATTACTCACATTGGTTTGAGAGAGAGGGAAGCACACAATCATGTGTTTGGCTATTTTTTACATTCTCTAAGTATATTGCTCTGCACAGTCTTACTACTGACAAAAACTAAAATCTTACAAGACCAACATTATGGGGAATATCTGAGCTTTTTAGGGGAAAAAAAAGGATAGCGTCTGTGGCCTAGAAATAATCTTAATACCCTTGAAGAAATTGTGGACATGTCAGATTCATGCTGGACTCAATGTCATTAAAAAGAAATGTAGAGAGACGGAAAGGAAACCTTGACTACCTTGACTATTTTTAGTGCTGTACAAATAGGGCCGTGGAAACTGAATTTAACATCCTACCCTTAATAGTTCTTGAGATGTGGCCAATTTATTGTGATCGTTACAGTCACGACAGAACCAATAGGAGCAGACTTGGATTTCAGTATTCCTGGAGTGATATAGCACTATCATATGCAGCACCAGTCAAAAGTCTGGACACAATTGTGCTTATATGTTTATGCACCTCCCATGTGCCAGCGGTGCTACTGTATATATGGCCCTGTACCGGTCATATGTTTAGACATACTTTCCTTCTTTTGTAGAGTAATAGTAAAGACTTATGATTATGGGATTATGCAGTGATCAAAAAAGTGTTATAAACAAATAGCATATTTTAAACACATATTTTAGTTTCTTCAAAGTAGCCAAAAATATTTCTTTTTTTTGGAAATAAATTCATACATAGGCATTAACTTCACTATTTGCATTTGTATAATAAACAAATTCCAAGCAGTTAAGCATAAGTCTTTAGATAAAGATGTCCTTGAATGCATGTTTCCCATTGTCTTATCAGGCATCACCTTATCACCCATTAGGTCTTATCAGGTGTGTCCAAACTTTTGACTGGTACTGTAATAACATATATGGATGGAAGGAGCTAAGCCTTGATTACACCACTACTAATTGCTGATATATGTACCCTCTCCTATTTCGTGTATGTGAGTTGCCATTGCGACGTCATAGCTTCACCTGTATTTTCCCTCACGGCTCATTCTCCAACTGTCCTATCTTAAGTACAGGGCACCACAGTAAGAGGACACTTCAGTGAAACCTTTCACAGGAAATGCTTAAGAACAGAAGGCTTGGGAAGCCCGGTCGAACACCCTAAGTGGCTTACACAAGTGTGCAAAGATTGGCTCCTAACGCCCTGGTGTAAGGGGATGTGGAGTGCCTCTCAGCCTGCTCTCAGTGCTGACCCCAGCAGCTGGAGAGGACATTATTTGCACTTTGTCACCAGGCCCCTTTAGCTGTGTCTGCTCTTAATGGCGTCAGGCGAGATGAAGTCGCTTAACTTATGCCCGGTCAGGTCTGGCCTGGACTGAGTCCATATCAAGAGCTTATTGTGTCCCTGACCTTTACATCACATAGCAGTAAGCTCTCCCTCAAGACCTACTCATTAACATGTTTTTTTTTCCAAATATATATCTGGCAAGAAAGTCTCTCAGGTAGGAGCCATGCTGTGTGTCTGTGCACCCGTGTGTGTGTGTCTCTGCATCTGAGTGTGTGCATGTGTGTGTTGCATCCACATGAGAGTGCATGTATCTGTGTGTGATCCTGCTTCTGTCTGCAAGGGTGTGTGTGTGTGTGAATGTGTGTATGTTTGTGTGTGCCTGTATGCTGTGTTTCCCTGATTCTGTGTGTATCAGTATGTGTGTATTAGTATGTGTGTGAGTGAGTGTGTGTGTGTGTGTGTGTGTGTGTGGGTGGGTGTATATGTGTGAGAGAGATGGATGGGGGATCAGGTTAACAGAGTACGGCCAACACCTTGGCTCTGCTCAGTGGAGTCACCATTCATTTTACTCTTGTTTCAAGCTTCTAAAATAACACCGGCTTACTTGTAAACAATATAATCGTCTTTGATTTAGGCCACAACAGAACTGGTCAGTCAACAGATGCTGCCAGATCTACAGCCCCAAGAGGCTACTGTGAGATTGGACCCTGCGGATAAGGGATTAGTACAAATGTAAGATGATCCTGCTGCTTGTTAAGCTCTGAGGCTTTGTAAGAATGGGAGTCCACATTCTGGCCACAATGACTGTGTACACCCTAACACCCACAATCTCCCAAAGTCTTATGAGTAGTGGTAAAAGGAGGGGTGGGGTGGGTAAAATAAGCAACTCACCTCCCTGCCACCCCCCCCCCCCCCACACACACACACACACAAAACTATGACAGAGATCAAAATTGGGTTTTTTCAATTCAATTTTCAATTTTTTTCTTTTGAAAATATTGTGACAACCCTGAGAGCTGTAAACCCAAAAGCTAAAACTCATCTCTCGAACAGAAAAAAACCTCCACCAAAGCAAAAAGCAAAAAAAAAAAAAAACCTCAGGTTTCACAGAGATGTGATAAGTGCATCTTGCAAGCAGCCAATAATCCTCTAAAAAATAATAAATAATCCAAACAAAATTTCAAACAATTTCACCATTGCTAATTGTTGTCATCATACACATAAATTCAAAATAATCTCAGAAAACACTATATTTGTTGAAATTGAAGATGGAAGGAGTATTTTAGTTTATACAATGAATGTGAACAAAACCCAATATCACCAAATTCAAGTAATTAAAACAAATAATGCAGTACTTTGTAAATGCAAAGGCCAGCCATGTATGTTGTCCGTCACCCATTACAGTAGTTCAACTGCAATTACAGAATCTATTCACTTCCACATCACCCTCCCAGTGCCTTTACCATGTTGCCATTTCTCTGAAATGAGGCTAAATAAATTTGTTTCACGGTGGTATTTTTAAAATTATGGCTGTTCTTATTGAATCAATTCTGAAAAATGTTGCCATCAGCAATGATATCACTGAAAGGAATGTCATTTTTTGGGAAGGGTCATTTCTACTAGTGCCACAGCTCTGGGCACAGGTGACATCCCAGCCTAATCCATCAGTATGGCCTGTTCCTTAACAGTTTCTCCCATAAAGTGTTGTAACACAGAAGGCATGATGTCACTGTGGTGTAATCTGATGCTCTAAACATCCAATAGCTCACAAGTACATCTACATGTTCTCTCCGTGCAGAATATTTCCATATTTAAGGCAAGTCCACCTCTTTACTGCCCGCTGGGCTGAACAACCAGTCCAGTGACTGACAGCCTCAGTTTATGACATGGTCAATTACCGCTGCTCTGGTTTTGTCTGAGGTGACGGGACGGCTTGGTTATTGACTCCTTCCGCCTTCTCTGTGTCATTACAAAGTGCTACCACTTCTGCACAGGAGTCTGTGCTGGGATGTAATGATCATCATCAGTTTTGCTGCGCTGCATTCTCACAGAGAGAGAGAGAGACAGAGAGAAAGACCTCTGAGAGGAATGAGCACTAAATGTTGCCACATGACGTAATAAGTATTTTGCCAGAACAGCAATTAGCATTTGAAATAGGGCCTTACAGAAAACCATGGCATTTAAATAATTGAGTTGGTGATTAAGGATTTTGCATTTTGTATGCATAGGTGAGAAAACGTGTCAAAAGGCAAAAATTTAATAATCCAGTCTGGGCTTCTGTGCTGCGATTTTTCCTTCTTTTGACTTTGTCATGGTGTAGTGTACTCAACTGCTGAAATACACTACATAAATAGAATTAAAAAATCAAAAATAGTTGGAAAGAAAAAACATAACGTATAAGAACTGTGGCTCAGTCTGTGTCTTCTAAGGCTCAAAGCTAACAACCTAGTGAGGGTCTGGACTATGTCATAAGTGAACTATGACCTGGAGTTTACAGGAGCAGAACTTAATTGGCTTTGTCCCACCGGGGTAAGCCAAGCTTATGTAGGCCAGTGTTTCTCTGGCTACTGCTGTATCAGCACCTCCTAGTGACTTGTCAGGACCCAGTGATTGACTAGGGTGTTGTTAGAAATCCACTGCTGATTCTGTGGGTGCTAGACCTCCCATAGTGCATTGTGGGACTTGTAGTGCATAAAACAGCCAATGACATCACGTACAAGCAAATAGGAAGAGTATAGGCACCATGCTTCAGCGGTTACTATAGAGGTGCAGTAGACATTTCAGTGGGTCTAGCTGTGTGTGGTCAGCATATTATAATGTGGGAAAGAAAAAAAAAATCTGAAGAGTTGAAGAATGCAGAAAAAATGTACAGATTTGTGCCAGTGGATGTATTTTTTATGTAGACAAGCGCAAATGAATCAGGAATGAAGTGTGCAAGTGTTGCTTTACTGGAATATGTGTTAGTTAGCTGGAATATGGATTGTTTGGCTGGCATATGGGCCAGTCAGGCATTCTTCCTGATTCACAGTTGGGCACGCCAGATGACTCAAGTCAGAAATTATCAAGACAGGATCATCAGCATACACGGTTACCTGTCAACAGCTGAATGAGCTGATGAGATCAGTGGTTTGTTGATTTCTGTCACTGAACACATTTAAGGTGCAGTTGCTCTTTGTTCAATATTTGAGCAGACCAGGGGCAGGTTACGGAAACAACCCAGGCCCCCATTTGCAGCACATCACCAAGGGAGCTTGTTTGAAATATCGCCTTACACCGCATCCAGCTTGCAGAGATTAATTTACGCCAGTTAATCTTGCTGTGGTAATAAAAAGGCAAGGCAAGGCTCAGCCACAGAGCAGGCTGCTACAGACAGAAAGTTTCTGGCCTTTATTGCATGAGAGCATGACCCAAGGGCTTGAATGGACACAGAGAGCCCTTAAGTCCCTCAGGCCCAAATCACAGATTACACTTGCATTATCCCGGTGAGAAATGCCTCTCTAAAAGCAGTATTTTTTTTTTTGGAATGTGTCACAGATAAGCACATAACATTAAGAAACTTGTCTCAGGATAAAACTATGTGCTATATATAAACATATATACAAACAGACACACATGCATGTATGCTTGTAAACATAGACCATGCTTTTACGACACAGTGCTCATCTGGAAACCATGTTGAAAAATGGGCTGTTGGAAATTTAGGCCCATTTTTCCTCATAAGCACCACTCTTGAGCACTGTCTACAAACTGAGTGTCACTATCAGAGCGTCCTGATAATATGTTGCTTGTGAATATACAGAACAAAAACTGAAATAAGAAAGAAAAACCTTGCCAAATGCTGCTTCCTCTGTATTTGTGTTCCAGCTAAAGAGTTTTAATTTCTTATATTTAAAAAAAAAAACATATGCATTTAAATATTGACCCAAAGCAAATACAAAATCTTATCAAGAGATTGCATAAAAATGACCAGCCATTTAAATGGAGCGAGGTAACTTCTAGGCAGGGAAAAGCAGAGTAAATAAAAGAAACAAATTATTGGACGGCGGTCTGTGCTGACCGCAGTGGGTAATCTGGGCAGTTAATCCCTCACACGTTCCAGCTCGGGAAGATACTGGCCCTGAAGGCCTCGCTGCGGGTACCTCCGCTCCCGGAACCCAGCTTGACCGCGAGCAGACCGTCGCAGTTGGAGAAAACGGACAAGCCGTCACGGCTGCCAGCTGCCGGGAGACGGGGAGGCATCAGGAACAATTAACCGTGACGTGTGAAGGCATTACAGAGGACGCCACTGCAGGGTTCGCTGCCCCTAAGCACCTGCATCAATTAAAATGATTCAAAGAGATTCTTGCAGTTGACTGAGCTTGGAAGGCGGGGGGGGGGGGGGGGGGGGGGTTGCGCTGGTGGTTGGAATTAACATATCAGGGAAAAGGAAAGTGGATGTCCAATGATGTGGCCATATAACAGCTCTGCTAATTAGAGAATATTCAAGGTAATGAAAGTGGGGGGTGGTTTTTTACAGCAAGCAGGTAGGAGGGCGGAGAGGGGGATGAGAACTGACCTGCCAGAGCTGGGAATCAAACAGCAGTCTCCTACTCCTCAGCGCAGCGGCTCAAAACTGCCTATTGCTGCTTGATAAGGCTGCGATGGGCCCCTGCTGAGGTCTATACCACAGATTTGCCACAGATGGACACCTCTCCTGGTTGTGCAACCAGGGCTGGGCACGTTACTGGAAATCTCAAATAAAAGTCGACAATGACGCCGCGCGGTGCAAGAGATGACATTTAACGTGAGTTTGATGCCCCCCACATTTCTGTGAGTTTCGATGTTGGAGTTCTTACCTAAACATTTTTATTTTGTTCATAATTTAGTCCCAAATGTAATGACTGGCTAATTAACTAAGTCTGATTGTTACCTGAATTCAGGTCTTCCTGCTGTAACACACCATGCAGCTCGCCACAACCTGCCTATGCGTTCCTTTTAATCTGGCTGCTTACTTGCTGACCTTCCCTGACGGAAGCTTCTCAGAGCTGGGATCGCTGTGACTTCACGCTGCGTTTGGAAGCCAGACGGAGTCTTGCACCTCAGTCTCTGTGACCTGAAGCCAGGTAACCGAGGTGTAGAGAGTGCGGAGAGGCATATCAGGGGAGTGTAAGTACTTCAGAGCCAATAAAGGGCATCTTTGAATAAAGCCTTGTGTTTTTCTTTTTCTTTTTTTTTTCAAAGTGCAAAATAACCCCATGCAGACCTCCACCATCTGTGAACTAGATCTGTGAAATTCCCACCATTGAAATAAACCCTCTAGACCATTAATGTGAGCCTATTCTTCAATGTGCTTGTGTAATCATTACCAATGCATTTTTAAAAACTTAAAAAAAAATGAAAAAAAAATACAATAAACAATAATCCCATATCAAAAGAGAGATCATCCACTCATTTCTATCTTCTGTTTTGGCCAGCTGCGATGTCGTCAGACAGACCTGGCATTAAGGAAAGGCGATGCGCCCACACTTTTTAACAATCATAACTGAAGTGGGAACAGAGACAATTATGATGACCCCTAAATAGTATGTTTTGCGTAATGTCTCCATCTGTTTTGTAATTTGTTCAAAATCTCCCTTGTTCGTGATTAAATGTAAAAAGGTCCCCATGCAGTAAAAATCTACCACTTCATTGCTTTATTGAGACTGTGAATAAAATTAGAGTTGCAACAGGGGTCCCTTCCCTTTATGTCTTTGCTTGGCAGACATCATTGTCAAGGTTGACTTACAGAGCTGACTTTTTACATAATATCCATTTATACAGCTGGGTATTTACTGAGGCAGTTGAGGTTAAGTGCCAGGCTTAAGGGTCCTCTAACAGAGCTTACTCCTGCTGGCCAGTGTTCAAACCTCTCACCTTGTAAAACAAGTAAATAAATAAAATCTCAGTGAAAGCTGTTACCCAATATCTCTCTTTTCTGCTGCCGTGTTACACTGCTGAAAATTTTCAATAAGCATTCTGACAAAGTATTTTTTGACCTAGGCCATGTTTTTATTTATTTCTTTATTTATTTATTTTCCAGGAATCTGAGTTCCTGCTTTTGACACGAATATTAAATTTCTTACTTGATGTAAAAAAAAAAAATCCTGTTGACTTGGTTAGACATGCCTTGGCTAATGGACTCACTCTAGCATACATAAAAGAAATGCTTGCCCTCAAACCAAATGCACTCCATGTGCAAAGAGTGGGGATATGCTGTACTTTTTGCAGAAAATGCAAAGAGGCCAGCAGTGTGCGTGTGTGCGCTGGACAATTTCCATATCAATCATTTCAGTATATGTCAACCCATTTGATAAACTGATCAATTCGAAGATCTCATGGTGGAAGGACTGATTGAAAGTGAAGTCAACCTGCTGGCAAAACCATCATGAGCACTGGAGGTAATGTAAGTCGATAACTCTGTTGCTACCTGGCCCGATTGAGCCCCCTCACCTTTTAAACTATGCAAAGAAATGAGTAGTATTTCTGGATGTGTGAAAACAAAGGCGGACAATGGTGGTGCTAAGGATTACCACATAGCACTGTCTCACAGTGTCATTTGGGGCACAGTCTGATGTACACTACTTTCCAACTTCATCAACCTCAAGCAAAAAACCTGCATTTACAATTTGTTGCCTTAGCTTTTGGGTGCAATTTTGGCGACGCATCACGTGCAATTGCAATATTGCAATTTTATGGCTTTTCATGTGTGACTGAGGCTTGCCTTTGTGTGTGTGTGAATAATATACAGTACATAATGTGTAAGTTGACTGTATTTGTGTATTTGTCAGTGTAAGCATCTGTATTTGTTTTATTTACTTACAAGTGTACTCTGTATTTTCTTTTTTTTTGTCCTCTCAACAAATAGGCAAGAATGCAGTCCAGCATGCCATACATAATAAATGAGCTCTGCTGCGATAAAGTAAAGCATTCAATATGGCCAACATTGGTTTGAGTTGTAAATGATGCCATCTTGTCTTCAGTCATTTAGGAGTCAGCACCATTCTTTGACACTGAAAAATGTATTAAAGGTGGGAAAGCTATTTGCAAAATGAGCATGCATATTAGATGGAATAAGGAGTCTGTATTATGCATTAAAAGAGTAGTTCTGACAGTGCTGAACAGTTTCCCCCCCCCCAATTACTTCATCTGTGTATGCTGATGTATTTATTGCTCCTGCTTCGGGACAGTTTAAAAGGGCAATAATGATTCTCACAACTGCGGGATGAGTAGTTTTATAAGCTATCATTTAAGAGCTTGTGTCTGGTCTGTTAGCTTTCCTTCAAATAGCAACATGCTGTAAAATGTCACATAATGCCTCATTGGGGTTTCATCCACAGCTCTGTTGAGCCGTGGAGTGTGCTTATTTTAATTTTTTTTTTTCCCCCAAAGGCCATGTAAAGTGACCTGAAAATGTCACATCATACAAGAACTTCGCAGCACACACACACAGAAATCACCAGTGCTCCAAGAGAGAATAAAGCAGTCAAACCGCGTGCAACATGCTAACCTAATGAGTGACAAGCAGCTGGCGTGCCTTCTCAATTAAGGGGTCCTTCGCCGGTTAGAGATCCACAATCAATCCATTATGAGTGTCTTCTTGTGTAATGATGACAGTGTTGATTCGCTCTTACATAGAAGCTTTCATGAGAGGGTTTGAAAGCACTGGGCAGTGAGTGTTAAGCCATCTCATTATCCTCAGCTACCAGCTCCAGATTCACCATTTGCATGCTATTCAGTCCTTTCTGCATAGCATGAGCACAGATGCTATCCTTCTATCAGAGATTCTATGTTTGATCATTATTAGCTTAGTGGTTACATGTAAGGACGTGTGTGTTATGCATGATATGAAAAAAACGTTCAACATTTCAAAAAGTAAAACTAGCCTAAATTTGTAAGTTAAGATGGTTTGCCAGATCCTGGACATTTGTGTGGAAAATATTTTAAAGACATGGGTCCACCAACAGTGCGAAACATTTTCTCTGGCCTCTTTGTTCTTAAAATGTACATCTGGTCCCCAGTAAAAATATAGGATTGCTTAAGTTTAATTTCATACAAACATGTGCATGGTTTTGCTGAGGAGTTCCAATGTTATTACGAATCCAACTCTTAATCATAGAAACAGACCTAATCCTATTTTGTAGCTTGGAAGCATGGTTATTGCATTTTTTTCCAAGATTGATTGCAAGGAGACCATTATTCTAATTCAAGATGGCTATGCAATGCTAACAAACAAACAGTACAGAGACACACAGAAAACACACACACACACACACACACAATTCTCACTGATTGTATCCCTATGTATTTTATTTACAAAAACAAATACATAGCATATGAATCTTGGCACATTATGAAAGGGCTAATGTATTTGGCCAGCTCTGAAGTAGGCTAAACTGGACTTACTGTACTGATGGGATTAACCGCAACTAAAAATTGTTCCTTAACATTAGAACATTGTAACAGACATGACATCATTTACCCAAAAAAGAATGGTATGATTTACATTAATCAGCAAACTCCCCCATCATTTGGAATGACCTTTCCCTGTCCGGACACTTGGCATGCCACCAAAACACGAGCTTTATTCCTGATACTCGGAAAGTGATAAATACATAAATAAATAATACATCCACAGGCCAGCCCCTCCAATTACACACACTTCCCTTTGACTGTTAAAAGCAGCCACCAATCGGGCGAGTCTAAGCTTGTGAATATCTGCATCGCTGAACACGCTCCCAGAGTGTGACTGTGTGTGTGGTATTTGTAACCTGCAAGTCACATTGGTTACTTTGCCAGTTTTAATTTCCGGTGTAGTTATGTAGGAGCCTCCAAGGACCTGTCTGCTTGTTTTTTTTCAAACGAGAAACCCCCAGGTGGTTCCACACACATAGGAAAGCAAACAGTGGTTTGTCACAAGTGCTCATTTTCAAAAGAGCAGTGCCGTGCCACCCTATGTGGTTGAGCAGAGCGCTCCCACTCACATGCCCAGGTGCCTGGATGTTAAGCAGAAATAATAAGATGGCCAAAACAGCAAACAGTGATGTCACTTCGATGTTGGTTTGTATTCTGTTGTGCATTTCTAATCAGGGGTCACAGCACACCACTGCTCTAAGGAAAATATCAGTTAACTTTATTCACAAGGGGCGAGTGCTAAATGGTGTAAACATTTGACTTTTCTCTGTCTTTGCGTGAATGAACTCCAGTGGTGTTAAAATCAAAAGACTTAATGCTGTCTAGCCAACTACTTTTCTTCAGCATCTGTCCATTGGTTCATAATGTTTTGTTTATACATGAATCTTTTATTGAATTTTTGGAGTACATTGGTATATACCTTTTTTAGATTGAAATTAGCAGTGTCTCATCAAACTGCTTAAATTTTCCAAACTGATTATGCCATAATCCAAGGTATGGTGACTGGCGTACAGCATCTGGCATCATGAACATTAATTTCATTTTTGGTTTTAATCTTAACAGGACTGTATCAGTCTTCACAGTCTATCAAAAATTTCCTGCTAAATATCTGGAAATTCAGAACAGTAGATAAGGACATCAAAGTGAGGAATTGAGGTTTCAGATGTAAGAAAAGCAGCAATGTAACAGAAGTCAACAGATCTGTATTTATAACAAGCATCTTAAACCATTATTGATTTTACAGGAGTGTAAATTACCTCTAGCACAGTGGCTCAGATTCATCACTGTAACAGCCTACCACTCTTAACAGCAATAGGGAAGAGTCACAGGAAGGAAACTTAAGCGCTCTCAGATAAACGTCCCCACCCCTCTTGTGCCTGCTCTTCGGAAACAAGTCCCACCCACGTTTCAGTCTAGGCTCAATCACAAAGGCAGGGGAAGAGTCATTGACGTTTTGTGCCGTAGCTGGTGTGGAGAGGTAGGACCAACCTCCAGTGGCAAAACCAGAACAGATTCTTTTTGTCTCACCTGTAGCGGGGCCGAAACTGTAGTAGGGGCCGAGGTCTCAGGATGACCCCATGCGGAATGTGAAACAAGTCTCTCTCAACCACTCCCTGAAATCCACATCCACAGGTAGCCCTCTGCGCTCAGGGGAAGCCTGTGTTTTTCAGAGACACATTGTAGCCATCTTGTGCCTTTCATGTCATGCGGTTTACGCAGCCTTGGGCCGTGTTTTTCATCCGACTCAAAAACAAGGCTTTCACATTCAATCGCGGTCGGGTATTTTCGGGTCACGGGCTGATTGAGCAGCTGCCAGCAGTGAAGACAACATTCTAACATGGTTACTATGGTGAACTCATAGGTTTCTCCTATCATATGTCTGCAAGTATCCAAAGATCACATTTTTGGAAAGACAAATTTTCAATACAAGCACATAATAGCACAGCAGTTGCACTCGTATTCATAAATTGAGACCAGAAGGTATTAGCAGTAGATATCACATAAAATAAAATTACTTAAAATAAACATCTAAAAAGATAACACATTGCTTAACTCTCACATAAAGCCCATTTTCTCACTGCAGTTACATTCACATGACTTCATATTCATCTGTGTTGACAGTCTTTTAGGCATTATATCCATAAGTATTTTAGAATGAATCACCAGAACTACTGTACATAGTTGGATGTATGATATGCACACCAAGTCAATATCTGTTCCATTTAATATTTAGTATGTCCAGTTGAGCGGAATTTGGAACAGCAACCCCATGAATAAAATAAACAGTACAATCAAACACCTGAGAAGTTTAAACCACATAATCAATCAGCTGCCGCAAGCTGAAATTCAAAGGTGTACAAATGGGACAAAAATTACACTTCTGAGAAAGTAAACAAGTAAAATAACAAAACATTATTGCATTTTGCTTTGATTTATGTTGATGTTCCTGTGCACACTGAAGTCATAGAAATAGGTACAACTTCATTTTTCCCCCCATTCATTTCATGAATAAAGTCTTTTGTCACACAGCCTTGGTTGGAGCTAGCATGCAGCTTCAGTTAAAGCCCATCTATACAACATCAACTTGAATATTCAAAATCTTTCTGTTATGCTGACATGTTTTCTTTGCCACCAACAAAGCACCTTGGTTTAATTGTGTTCCTATTGCGGTATGTTCAGGGCACGGGCTGATTGAGCCCCAGCAAAATACTCAAGGATTCAATGGTTTTCCTTTTTTTTTAGATCATTGACTCCATCAAGTGGAAAATGACACAAAATAACAAGGTGAAATCAGAGCACTCAGAAGAAAACAGCGCATCTTTAAAACATTTATGATTTACATAAGGCCTTCAACAGCATATGTCTGTAGGTGTAATTTGCACAAGGTGCATGACATCATCCTCACAGAGTAACAATTGTAATAATAGCATAGTTAAACTATGTTTAACTATATTCTGTTTAACCTATATTTAGAATACATTCTGTTTAACCTACATTCTGTTTAACCTTTAGGAAAAGTTCAGAATAAAATATCATGACAAGTTTCACACTGATCTGTTCAGTGGTGAATATGTGATGCCTGATGTGAATAGTGCAGTACTGTATGTGCAGACAAGCATTGTCAGAGGAAGGGTTAAGCTTTTATTTAACTCCCTCAAATAAGGCTCTCACATTTGTGTATAATTCTTCAACTTTTCATTGTATAAGTTTCCAAAAAAAGTGATTCACACCCATTCCCACCATTTTTCTTCAGATACTTAAAATATATTATGAAGGTTTGTTGTTCAAGTTTCATTTCCCTCCTGACAGATTTAGTATGCCAGCATCAGCTTTTTCTCATGCGTTTCTGCATTTCAGAGGCAGTTTTGAAAAATATAAATCGTTTGGAGAAAGAAAAAAAGACGATTAATGAAGGCAATTCATTTACCACTCAAAAATTGCTTGATGAGACAGCATTTTTGGATTTTCCCAACCATTTTGTGGCAATGTCTGCAGGACAAGGTTAAATGTCACACCATTCTGGATTCTGTTTGCATACTCGCACAGCACCCTTTCCTCACTAGACTCTCATTTCCCTTTTAACAGTGTTAGTTTGGGACTTTAGTTTGGGAATATGTGTCCATATTTTCCGTGCCATTAAAATGGCCGATGCATTCAGTCTTTGGTTATTCAGTCTACCCCAACAAGTGAATCTGTCGCCAACGAGGCACTGGGGTCATTTCCCTATTGCTAATGTTGGGCAACTCACCTCCAGGAGTCTTCTTTAGATGTCTCCTCATTGTGGAGTAGATAGTCTTCAGGCATAAACTACAAAACAGAAAAAAAAAACAAAACACACACACACACACACACACAAACAAAAATCTAATGGAATACCACAGCCTACAAAAAAGAACAAGGCTCTTTGATTAATGGCGCTTTCCTCCAAATGCAGTCATGTAGGCATTTCACAACAAACAAATGCTTCTCATTAAGATCTGGGCACAACAGTAATGCCGGTACATAAATTCACATTACAAACCTTTAAAGCTGCAGTGAGAGAGAAAGAGAAAAAACAAAAAAAGTTTTATGTTCTACTTTGTCTTTTTTAGAAAATACCCTTTTCAGGTTTCAGCCAAAGAGAACTGTACATTACACTGACTCCTTATTAAAGTCAATTTGAAATGGCTGCGCTTTGCAGTGAGGTGAACACTGAAAAAGATTGGAGGTACTGTTACTGAGGCAGGGGTAGCAGTATTAACACATACAAATGTTCGAATCATGTGCTATTGCTCCTTCTGTATCTTTCCTGAATGTTGCATTTGGACTATTGCAAATGTTTCTCAGGATTACTTAATAATTACAATGAAACAGGAAAATCTGAAATGTAGTGTATACTACAATGTATTATGTCGACATTTCAACAATGTTACAGGTATATGGCTAACTGGAACTTTCATATATGCATACAGTTGCATAATTTTAAACATAGCATATGCTTATTATGACATAAATATTAAACAGATTAGATATCAAAATGATAACTGATGCATTTTGGACTATATGCAGTATTTTCTGAGGTATATTTAGAATACATTCTGCACTGTATGATAGGTCTATATACAGTAGATATTGATATGGATTTTAAACATTTTTTTCATAAGGGCAGTCCTCTAGGGGTTGGAAAAAGGGAAGCCAAACTTGTGTGTAATGCTCATTTCCTTTTCCTTTACCTGTCACCCTCCAAAAACACAAGCATGTGAAGTCATTTTGCAAGCAAATTGTTGATTCATAGAGCATGATTTGAATTCGAAAAGACCATGATTATGTCAGCAAGAAATCATGTATCAGTGCCTCTGGATTTGCTTCTGGATGGAATCAGTTCAGGGATATTTTCACTTATAAAGAACTTGCTCTTGATTCTGAGTCACAACTGCACATGTGATACACACACAAAGCAAAATATGAGACATGTAAATATTAGTACAAGGTGTAGGAATGCACATTTTAATTTTGTGTCAATATTTGGCAGCTATTGGATACTGGACATAGTAAAATATTAGTAATTTTCAGCATTAAAAAAAGTTTTCAATGCTTATGCTCATGAACCATTTCATGGTATACTAGCATGTTTCTTCTCATGTCTGGTTAATTTATGTTTTATATTTCTAAATTTTGACTTTCACTGACCTATGCAGTGGTCATGCATCTTAAATATAGATTGGCAAACATGATCCAGCTTGACAGTTAGATCCGTTTTCCTGTTTACCAGGATTTTAAAAGCACCCTGGCGTTTACCCGCAGTGAGTGCCACACTCCGCCGACGTCCTGAATGTTTCTGGCATGAATTGTGCTGCGCTAGCGGTGGCTAATTAATTCCTGGACTATCCTGCTGGAGTGAGCTGCAGCTGTCTTGGCTGACATTGCCATTGCCGTCTCTATCAACTCCTATCTACTGCAGTCGTACGAGTCTCCAGTTCTGGCCCAGTGTTCCCGGTCAGCTGGTAGCATCACACTAGCTGCCCTGCACAGGTGAAACTGATTGTGGCTCTCCCCCCTTCAAATAGTTTAAGCTGTCATTGTCCTAGTCTTGTTGGTCATTGCATTCTGGGATTGCAACAACAAAATGGTTATCGCCTGGCTGCCTGCTCCACCATATTAATCTTGTGATTCCATCTTCCTGGTCCTTTTTGAGCACTGTATACTACTGATTTAACTTGTTTGTTCTGTCTTTGTTGCTCCCCAGATCTCTGCATTTTAAGAACTCAGTGAAAAATGCCAGTAACCAAAGTTGTCCTTGAGGAACTGCACAGTGCCGGCCTATGCTCTGTACATAAAACAGCAACTTGACAAAACAACGCATTTTTACAAACCAAATATTTCCTTCTAAAGCCCAATAAAACATAAGAACCGCCCTGAGCGCAGAGCCACAACCAAACCAAAGTGGCTCCAGCTCCCCAGCCGCACACACCTGTATTTAATATGCCGTCCGTCAGTCAGGCAGGTGTGGCTCATTAGCGAAAATGGCTGGCTATCAGACACAATTACCCTGTTTCAAATAAAGTTGATGGGATACAGATTTGTTATCTGGAAACACAGTAAATGGAAGTTAAACACAAAGGATCCTCAAATAGAAAACAATAATTTAACACAGTTTACCATACATTTAACATGTTACTCAAAAAACTGTTAAAGTCAGGAATTTTTGGGGATAGGTGAAAACTCCCTACAGGTACTCTACTTTTGGTTGCACGTTAAACATGCATTCCACTGCTTACTGCCTGATCTGTATATTTCCCATGATATCAGCCCACTAACTATGAGGTCGAAGATGGTTGCACTGAGGTTGATAAGTCTGTTGCGTTTAGATAATGTTCATTTATATATTTCAATAGTTAAATTAGCCGCTTTAAATTTATATGGTTAAGTCTCAGGTGACTTAAAACAACTTGCTGCTCCTCAAAATGCGACTCCGCTGGCTTTCAGCACATATCCTCTGAACAGTAATTAATTGGCTTTGTGCTATTTAATCTCAGGTAACAGTACGTATTTCACCTCCTTTGTCTTAGCACTTGACTTGAGACTTGTTTTGGCACATGCCCGATGACTGTGTGTTGAATCAAGCAACAACCCCTTGCTATTTGTCATGCCAGTGCCTCAGGAGCTTTCAGTCTCCAATTAACTCTTTTGCTTATTTGCTTACCTCAGCACCTGCCAGTGCCAGATGGTGAGAGCATTCATTAACTGCAACTGCTACGGGTTCCTTAGCGCTCCAGACCAGGCTGATATCATCCAACATGGCATCAAGACCCAGCCAGGGAGGGCAGTCAGACATCCATCTGTACCCTTTATGCGGAAGCCTGATGTTAGGCCGTCCACTGCATTGAATGTTACAGCTAGGAGTTTTAAAGGTGTCCAGGAAAGTATTAACTAGCCTGTCCTGTAGGATGTGACATCCTTATGGTTCTGCAACAATTTCTGGCACGTAAAAAAAGTTCTGCTCCATGCCTCAGGTAATATTCTCTCCCCACTTCTGCCACACTAAAGACAGCCATTTCAAAACCTGACGGACTCTTCTAGCACAAAGTCCTTCCCTTTATGTGACAATGGGCCCCAGCCCCATGGCATAGTGCCACTATCTCACCATACCATAGCTTGTCTGGATGATGACATAACACAAAGACATGCAAAGAGAAGGCCCCACTGGAAGAGATATTTGTTTGTGTCTCCCGATTAGGAACGTTTGCTGACTGGACAGCTCATGGTCCAGTGTGATGCACAGCTCCTCAATTGCACATCAGATGACACCATCCCAGTCTTTCACAGAAGTGGAGACTATTTATGCCTGGCTATTTCCTCAGACAAAGACATTGGTAAGTGTGAGTCTGACCCAGTGCTGTGGTTGATTCATTTGGCAATTTACAATGCTTGCTTCTCCAAAAAACGTCTCACAAGGTTCCCCTGGACCCATGACCCGGGATTCAGGACATGGAGCCCTGGCTCAGGGCCCTGGAGTGCTGAAGATACCAAACTTCTCCAGAGAGGTCAGCTGACTTTGGAGCTCGCTCTCTCCTGTCATATCTCTCATTCTCAGTAGTCTCCCTCTGTCCTGTGATGTCAAAGCAAGACACGCTGTTTGCCGCAAGAACTACAGGACATGGAATGAGAGAAAATGAACAAACACCAACCAGTCTCTGCCTTTTCATTGGCTAAGGTATCCTTTTACCAGACTAATTCTTTACCTTCTCTACCTTCCTCATTCCACCCCACCCCCTCCTCTCTCACTGCTGAGAGAGAAGAGAGAGAGAGAAAGAGAGAGAAAGTTGATGAAAATTGAGAGGAGAAAGCTGATCTGCAACGTCTTGGAGCAGCCTTTGACCCAGTCATCTCAGTTTGTTTTATCACCTTTAACACAGTTGAAGATTCTCCTGCAGGAGGCTTCCCCTCCTTCAAAGAAGAACCCACTGGAGCCACTGATTTTCAGGGGTCTACGCTAAACTGAACAAGTGCCTTTTCACACAACCTTCAAACCAACGGGCATGTTGAGATCATTGCCTGGGAAATACGATTTTGTCACAAAAGTTTGAGAGAAGCACACTCCACCTTGCTTATCAACCACAGACCCTTGCCCATGCTGAGATCTGCACCAACCCCTAGCAAAGCATTTCTATGATTTCTCCCATGGCAACACTTCAGGCAGCTGTGCACCACTGCAGAAGAGTAGCCAGAGATATACATACTACAGTGAGGGTCTCAGTGTCCCCTGAACAATCTATTTCATTTGATTTTTTGCAGATCCTGAGAGGATGAGACACTTAACCCCAAAGCCCAAACGTCTTTGTGATGTAAATGAGGGAAACGCCATACTCCTGCCCACCAGTCTGGTCCCTCAGTGCTTTCAGTTGTGTGTTGAGTCCGGTCCCTCAATGCTTTCAGTTGTGTTTTGAGTTTTAGTGTCACTACTCCACCTCCCTAGCTGTGGTTTTTTTGTTTTTTTTTCCCTGTCCATGTGCTTTTGTTTGTTTTTCCTTGTGTTCCAGCCCTGCCCCGCTCTCCACCCTGTCTCCGCCTTCCTGATCAGTTCCACCTGCCTGCCCGCACACCTGTTTCCAGTCCCCTCATCAGCCCAGCCCTATTTCTGCCCTGCTTGTTTCTGTCTTGTTTGCTAGTTCGTCTCAGTGTTTTTCGCCTGTTTCGTCCCCGCTGGTTTCTCTCTGTCTGATCATTTGAACCCTGCCTGCGCCTCGACTTCCTTTTTGCCTGCCGCTTTGTCCTGTTGCCTGATTGCCTGCCTACCTGGTTCCTGACCCTGCCTGTTCCTGTTTTCTGCCCCTGATTCTGCCCTCGGACTGCCTTCCTGGTCTCGACCCTGCCTGTTTTTGATTTTGCTTGTGTCTTTCGTTTCAATAAACCCGCCTGGAACCTGAAGCTCCCGTGGTCTGCGACTGAGTCCTTGTCTGAGTCGTTATGTTTAGTTTATGCCCATGTGTATTCTTTTCGTGCTTATTGTTTTTCATTCACTTCCATAGCAGGGACAACGAAGAGCTCCCCAGGCATTTTCACCATCCTTCATGCTCTTTCTTGAGATCCCAGCAGCATGGCAGTCACCACCCCACAAAGCACCACAGCTTGATATCAAGAATGTGCCATGCGTTAACTGGATTCCCCATACTCTGCAAGCGCCCTACATTTGACCTACATTTTCAGCTAGTGTTTTAAAAGGAGAAAATATGTGCAGATCAAAAAGTTTGACTTGTTTGAGATTCATCCACATTATGGTAAAATATACCTTGTCATTTGTCGTGTTGGTATGATAGCAGATCATCTGAACAAGCTGCGGAAACATCATATTTGCTACCCATAAAATATACATTAGCATACACCTTTGAACAACATGGATGCTACAGTTTAAATGAAACTACCTTTCAAGTTTTTTTCTATGTGTTTTCCATGCAAGATTTCAGATCTTTTTGTACTGTGATATAATAACTTGAATTCTGAAAAGGGAAATAAAGATGACTCTTCAAGATTCTGTCATTGCTGCGTGTTTTTGTTTAACATATTTTTTCAATATATTAATGTATTTATTCATATATTTCTTATTTTGTAAAAAAAAAAAAAATGAATAGCACAGGAATGCAGTTTAGTCAGCACACAAAACCTGTAAAGCTGCAATAATGCTCAATTCATATAATAGAAAAGATGCATAACCAGTTTCATAAGGAAGGGTACGGCAGTTTATGAGACAGAATTCATAATGATGTGTGCAAAGTCATAACTGTAAAAAGCAGACCAAGACTGTCTGAAGTCACGCACTGATTAATACTTAAATAATGAAACAATGGAATAAAACACTGTGTTTTATACATGATAATATATAAGTGATAAGCTTACATTATTTTGGGCGGAACAAATCTGCATCATCTAATGTTAAAACCAAATCTATAACCAGGAAGAATACAATGCATCACTGAACAATTACTATTCATTACTGAAAACAAATATTATGAATTATTAACATAGATGAATAATGGGTGGTCGTGTAGTTGAAGCAGACCAATGGGATGCATTTCTTAGTGTGACAGGAAATCATCAAACCTCACTCAGACTAGAAAGTGTTCAGTCATATAGGAAGAGAATTCATTTTGAGATGTGGTTTCTTTGGGGGGAGTACCATTTACAATAAATTCTTACTTCGAAGACAAAATTGGTCATTGTTCAGGTGGATAGAACCTCTCATTTAGGTAAGAGAACCTTGGTTTTACAAGATTTATTGGACTCCTGTGAAAACAAGTATGTTCAATTACTGGTTGCTTTAACACACGACATCATGGTTTGTTGTCAGCAATATCAATCAGATATTTGATTTCAATTGTTGAGTGTAGTCTTCAGTTGTATGTTCATTATTATTGTGTGCGTATATATATATATATATATATATATGTGTATATATATATACTGATATTAATTTGTTGAGTGGCCAGTATTCAGTATTGCAAATCATCAGGAAATCGTCTAAACCTGTGAAAAGCAGACAAAAAAAGACTTCCACAGAAGTACCAGAACCACATAACACACTACAGGAAGTGTCTTGTCACAAAATATTAACTACAACTGTGTGAACACATTTGACTTATGTTTTATAAAATCAAATTATTTCTTAACACCACGGTGTTGCTCTCATGAAAGCATTATCTTAAAAAAATGAGCAGAGAAAATGATACATAAATTTTTCTGTTGTGGTTTTCATACACATTTAGTACAATTGCACTGTCTGTACATCTAATTTATGCTTTGTTGATAATCAGTATGCTGCATACTACCAAAATTAGATGCATGTAGAGGGTCTGATTAGGCTTAAAATGGCATAAAGAGCAATACAAAAACACTTGTAACAAGTAAAGAAAGTGAAACAAACAAATGTCTTCCCCATTTACTTCACCCTGTGCACCAAACTGTGATGAAACATATAACCACATTCTGCTTTGGCCCTCATTTGACCTTAAAGCTGGTTCATGTGCATCCTACCTTTCGATTTCTGAATGTGTGGGCTGTTGTTCTTGATTATTTCAAACCTCATGTGAAGCTGTTTGCTCTAAGTGGGGTCTTAGACCATTTAAAGAACCAGATATCGTACCTCTATTATGAAACATGATGCTGATGTTCAACCTGTCATAGGAGGCTTCCTTACCTATTGTATGTGCAACAATATTGCACAGTTGAGCTACATACATTTCTCCCTCACCAGGTTGCAAGAACATTTTTAACACACTTGCAACCCAAACTTTTACTAACCTAAAATTTGGCCAACAGGCAACGACAAAGTCTTGGTGACCCAGTGCTAGCTGAACACTTACTTCAGTTTGACAATCACTTCTTAATACTAAAAAAAGAAGACAGCAACATGGCTGGTAAGAATATTAGTCTTTTATTATATTATTTTCTGGTGCACTCCGTGTCAAAGAACCCTCAGGCACTCACCCCAACATCAAGTGGTGGGCCAATTTTTTCAGCTATTAAGCCATTTCTGTTTTTGGAAAGAAAAAAAAAGAAATAAACTGTTGTAAAGCACTATCATGACCTCAGTTAAATGCTGAGGTGGTCTTACTAAAAATGGAATATTTTCAGCTGGGTGACTGTCACTTCAGACAATTTCTTGTCTGGAAAAAAAATTTAATTTGAATATTGATTGATCATATCCAATTATTTATCTTGGTAAATCATATCTTACCACATTTTCTAGTGTGTCTGTATTCTTCAACAGTTTTTTGTGCCTCCAAATTTAAATATCTTTTTGATGAAACACTTCCTTCATTGGTTGATTTTTTGAATTTTGATAATGAAATGAAAACATGAAAAAACATTTTAAATTTTAAATTTTAAATTTTAAACATTTAATTTTTCATTTTGATGTGCTGTGCTTACTCATATTCAGACCAAATACAACACATTCTTCCATAATATGTATGCCTGGGTAACATTATATAAAACATAATATTAAATACAAAATTAACTGTAGTGAAGGGAGCCCTAATGAACAGTTAAATGCAAAATATTTTCTTTTTTAATCTGGGGAAAAAATAAATTTATTCATACCATTTAACATATTTTATGTCTGTTTTTTTCAGCGTATTTGCCCAGCTTTGATGATATTTTTAATGACTCCAGTATTTATTACTACTACGACTACGACATCAACAGTACCATACCCCTACCTTCCCAGGCGAACCCCGGAGGCCCCACACTGAATGTTGCCATCTGTGCCCTTGTTTTTCTCATCCTGAGGGCTTGGTGGGCCTAGCCACCTTTTCCATGCAGTGAAATTCCCTCCTTAACCCTACCCCGTGCAGCCCCCCGGGGGAGTTTCAGGAGGAATCCTCTGCCCTGCAAGATGAAGGCCCGGGGGTACGTCTTGGGGGCTGCTTGTCAGCAGGTGCCCCTCTGAAGCCACAATGCCCACTCCAGTGTCACGTGACTGACCATTTCCCCTTTCCTTGTGTGTAGCTCTCTCTGTCTCTCTCTCTCTCTCTCTCTCTCTCTCTCTCCACTCTCACACAAAAATGAACGCACGTAAACACACTTTATGTATCAAAGTGAATTACTTCTGAACAATGACTTTAATACAAACAGCACTGCAGAGAGCCAAGTATAAGATTTTTAATATCTTAAGCAGATAAAAACAGACAATGAATACTTTTTTTATGAATACATTTATTTTCTGCTGTTGTATTGTGGCTGCTCTCATTAAGTTGGGGTTATGAGTACATATTGAAAGCTCCACCATATATAGCATGTCATGGTGTACAGGGTGGTCATATGTGAAGGGCTGTACCAGATTTTCTCTCTGAGGATTTGCTTTTACTCTTGTATTAGGCTTGTATTATTGATGGAATTGTACTGAAACCTGGATTGCAAGGCAGTAAAATTGTGACAACAAGATGACAACCCGTAAGTAGTTTTCCAAAAGTGTGTTGTAAAATAAACACAGTTACAAAAAAAAAAAGAAAGAAATATGACATTCATTTTAGCTTTTTATCAAAATGTGTTTGCTTATGCATATGCATTACTTGACAGGTAGCATGCATTGAATTATGACAAAGAATGCTTTGACATGTTTAACAGATTATAACAGGGATAAAGTTATGCATACCAGATTCCATGTAAACTGTCCATGCTTTGAAAAATCACCTTTTTAGCAAGAGGTACAGTATGTGTTAATAGAGCTCGAATTATGTCATCAAATGATGGGCACATAAGTTCCTTTTTGTGTGTTTTTTTTTCTTGATTTTCAAAACATTCATCTCTGTCGAATGAGCCGATATGCCTATGGTCAAACTTGAGCATGTCACAGACAGTCATTAATAATAAATTTACTGCCTAAAGCATTTAATGTCCAAAAATAATGTATGATATTTTTATATCCAGAACACTGTTTTTGTAAATACCTGCAAATACATACATACAGTTAAAAGATTAATGCTCTGAATGCTTTGATTGCAATATGCTTCTGATTAATCAAAGCTAAACTCTTAGTGGATTAAACGCCTTTACTAAAATCTCAGGGATAACCAAGGATAAATCAAAAAGTAAATAAATAATAAAATGTTTGTAATTAAATCCTTGTTTCAAAAATGGAAAGTCAACATGGACTGTTCATTTGTAGCAATACACAATGCAGTCTGGCAGTTGCTGTTGAAACAGACTGCCATGTTGTATTCCATAAATGAACAGTCATCTGAAAAGAGACGGTGTTTATTAAGTGTTATTTAAATGTAAATCAGAATTATTCTCGCAAAGACTACTCTGAGGAGGAAATAAACTGGTCTTCGCATCGCTGCGATTTCTTCAGGATTTGACACCCCTCCCACCCCCCCAACTCCTCTGGGACCGTGGTTTGAAGCGCTTCTGATGTGAACGCATTGTTATTTTTTTGGGGGTGGAGAAAAGAAATTATAATAGACATTCTGTCACTGTACAAAATTGCAGGTGAAGAAGAGGGTGTTCTTGCTGCATAATGCAATTATGGGCTTAATCTCCGGACCATTCAGATACTACTCCATCACGATTTCCAAATGACTCCGCACAGCCCGCCTAGAGGCAAGGACAGCAGTTTGCAAACAATATGGAGAGACTCTTATTCTGTAACAAAAAGGATTAGTCAGATCCAAACTCACTACAAAATGTCACAACCACAGGAACAGTGAATGGGATTTGTGCTCTGAAGCAACGCAAAGGGTTCCATCTCTTGCAAATCCTTGAGACAGAAAGAAAGTGTAACCGTCCCTGTTTTCCCTTCGGTTTGAAGGTGAGCATACTTTTATGTTTGTGTTTGCTTCCTTTCATCCAGCAGTATAGGGATTCAATGGAAAATAAGCTAATGCACAATAACCTACTGAAACATCACTTTAACTAAAGTACCCCTTGAATGTGCATAGGGCAACATTCCGAAAATGAAGTGCTTTAAGAAAGTCACGAGCAACGAATGAATGTAAAAATAGCTCAGACACTGCATTTTTTTTTTTCTGGGTCGTAGCATCTTAAAAATTGTGTACGTTGAGAAACCTAACCTTGCCTTACCATACAGGCCCTTTTTTCCCCCATTTGCGTGCTCAAATGCTTCAGCAGGGCTCTGTCAAAAGTAGTAGGCTGCATTAAACAAGATGTGACCACGGTGGTGACGCATGGGAAGACCTGCTCTTTGTATCCCCTACAAGGCTCTGATGTCAAACTTTATCAGAGTATTTCACCAGGCCACAACTGATTGTTCCATACATGCACAGCCAGGGTGGGTGTCTATGCAAAAGTGGGTCCAACACAAGCTATATCAAAGCAAATATGATCTACATGATGCATTGGTTTAGTTACATGAATTGTGCCAGAATAAGCTCAATGTTCACCAATACGAGGTGGAAATTCTGGATTTTTTTTTTTTTCCTCCACAAAATCAATGATTATAAGTCCTATCGGCCAAAATTGTTGCCTAATTTCTGAAGCTCTGGGCCAAACTTGCTGAAAATGAGCAAAAGTGCATATTCAGCAGGCCACTTGTGTAAGGAGGCTAATACCTGCTACTTTTGTTGCAATTTCCATCCATTGCTGTAGAGACCATATGATCTACTGGTTTGTTGCAATCTTTACAAGAAATTTTTTAAAATTCAATATCATTCTTACCTTTTCCTCTTAAACAGGTTACTGGCTGCATAATACAACAAGATGTCTATCATTCCTGATACCACACATATTGCTTCTGTGAGCCTCACAATACAGAACTAATCATTTTTCAGTGTTAAGTTCCAACAACTGTTAGATGTCACCCTGAATCATCCTGGACCAACATATATGTATGCATAAGGGTACAGTTTCAATTCTCTTTTCTTTGAAGAGTAAGGCGACTGTTAAATTCAAGGCCATGCTATACTTGAGCCAATAAAATACATTTTCACAATAATGGTAGTTCATGAAACCCCACAAACTTACTACAACAGCAAACTGTTCAGAGCACCGCTCATCCTGAGCTACACACTACATGGAAATAAATTGTTCACTCTGGTGCCGTTCAACTTCACATGCTCATAGTCAGTGTATTCTGACTGTTCTGCCTCCTCCCAAGAATCAAGTAACATTGCCTCTCATATCATCATTTAGATTAGCCAGTTATTAACAGAATGGTTGGCTTAAGCACTGAACCTACAATCGCAGGTACTGTACAACAGTTCAAATTCTGTTACTGGGAATTCAGGGTTTCTAAAGTTTCAATGTCAACAAGTGTGGAGTACACTTAACTGGACACAGACTTATTTCCTAATGGGATACATTTACACACAAAGGACCAGCCACATCGTTTCAGAGTCATCTGGGGGATTTGTTTGAGCTTGGCCCTATTTAATTTAAGTAGAGTTGGGTTCAATTCTATTTCAGTTCAGGAAAATAACTGAAATTCAATTTCCTAAATGAAAAATCTTCAGAGAAAATCATGGACAATTTTAAAATTAATTCACTGAATTTGGAGTCATTCCCCAAATTGAGATGGAATTGACCCCCAGCTCTGGTCTGTAACCATATTTATTGGGGAAAGCCCAACAGGTATACCATATTTAAGTTTGGTGTAGTGAAACCAGAGACCATGTTGTTTAAAAACAACATTTTGCTGTACTCTTTGTATATAAGGGCTACAATTTCTAGCTATTACTTTGTTTATTTTGTGTATGTGACAGTTCATTCTCAGTTGTGTTTAAAGCATACATTAGCAAGTCAAATATGTTTGACCCAGCCTCACAGCTGTTGCTGAATAAACACGGTTTTACTCTTAAATCGATCTGGGATCTCAGCGCTTCTGTTCCAGATTCCCTAATCCCTATGTATTCTACACATCATTATCGGGGTCTTAGCACCACATTATCCAGTGCAGTCAGACTGAAGTTAACTCTTTAGTCAGATTCCTCACTGGTAAAAACAGTTTTACCAGCTCGTGAGTTGTTTTCTCTTCCATGCATTTATGATCATGGTCAGTGCACATTTCTGCGTGAGATTGTTCTAAATATCGAAATTATTCGGCCATCTAGCATTTGCAAAGTGTTGCAGCAGAATTGATTAACAGAATGCCATTAATAGTTCTTTCCCCTGATGACATTTTTTTTTCTTTTAGTGTGAGAACACCCTGTGACGAGATTTATTTTTTCATTTTTTTTCACTCCACATGAACAGAACATTTATTTCACTTACCACACTCACACCTGACTCTTGCCTCAGTGTGCCCCCAGCTATCTGCGTTTTGTGAGCTGCACTCTTCCACGTTCTATTCCTGACTGAATTAATGTTGCCCTCGGTGATAAGATGCGCGTAGCGGCAGCTTGCGTGCCCTCAGGTGCCACCTCTTATGTCAACAAGGATGTTTTTTTTGAGGTTTGAAAGTTTCACTCCTGACTTGGTAACTAGGTTAGGGATGTGGGAGGTTGGCTGCACATAATTTTGCGCAAAAAGTGTTTTATTTATTTATTATTTTATTTATTTATTCGACCATTGAAGGGAACAGTTCGTGCGAGCCTTTGCTCGCAATTACTTGACAGCCTTCTGGGTATCAATCAGCTGCCAGGCAGATGCCATGAATAAAATTCTGAACCCAAAGTGCGAACCCCTTTCACTGACTTTAATGATAACTCATGCATGCAATCAGCGCCAAACTTCAGACAAAAGAGAGGATGCCTGTCTCGCTCCCCTGTAGTGTTAATACACAAATTCATGTCATATTATAAAATATATTGTATGTAAATGAGACCAAGCCGCTTAAAAAAATAACAACTCGGAGGAATGTAGGGTGTGTTGCGTTCCAGTTTTGGATGGTGCTTATTTATTGAAGCATGTATCCGCTAGTTATCATAGCACTGTGTGGTCGGGTGTGGTCAGCTGTGTCCTCTACGCACAACCTCTCCTGCTGCTTTATTAGACGCACTTTGCCCTCTTTCTTTGGAAGTTGCACCGGATAAGGCCACCTGCCAAATGACAGAATGTAAATGTCATAGTGTCAAAGTAAGGTGTCCTGGTTATTGCTGTGGGTTCTTCAGGAACATCAAGCTGAAGGATGGGAACAGAGAGACGAGTGAGTAAAATGCTGAACAACAGGGCGGCTGCTGCGTCATCTGCGTCAATAACTAGCAACCGCGGCGCCAGCTACCAAGGAAGTTACATCAATTTTGCCAGGAGAGTGCTGTGACAATGATAATGGCACTGATATTAGAGCTTATTAGAAGGATTGCACAGTGCAGAAGTTAACTTTTTTTTCCCCCTTGAAAACACTGTGCTCTAATGTCGATATTTAAAGAAAGGCCACCGGTGATTTTGTGAAGTAAAAAAAAGAAAAAATAGAGGGAATGGGTTCAATTGGAAGAAATGAAAATCAAAGCTGTAAGGTCCATTCACCTAGCGTGAGCGTAGTACATTCAGCTGCATTTTCCCTGGGGGATCATGTTCAAATACTCTTGAAAAACAATAAATGGATGATTAAAAAAGCAAATAACTACTTCAACCTCTAATCATATGTACATGGAAAAAATTAACTGTAAGGGAAAAAAAAGGGTCCATTTTTCAAAGAACAGCCCTATGAAGAATTTAATTAAAGGCTTAACCAAACTAAAGTTTGTCTTCCCGCTCCCTCAAACTTCTCTTTGCTTTACCAAGGCTAAAGGCACAATTATAACAATTTCATTTCAGGCATACGCCATACTTCCCATCTATGATTACCTCTGCGGTTTGTGTACCAAACAAAACAATTTGTTCTGCTTTAAAAGCGAGTGACCTGCGCACCCTAATCTACTGAAGAGGCTGCACCATTGTCTCAGAGGGGATTTGGCTCTGAGAAGCACTTCAGGTGCAGCTCCTTGTCTCGCCTCCATACACCTTGGCAAGTGATAAAAATGCATATTGGAACAAACAGCACAAGGATACCATGATTGACAGGATGTGTGGAGATTAAAACTATCCCTATATAAACTTTAGGGAGAGTAGACACAATACTATATATGGTTGCTTGCACCGATCCCCCCTGCCCCACACACACACACACGTACGCATACACATTAACACACAAAGCGGATGCTTATTTAATTAGTCTTTTAGTTTCTTTGTTATAGATTCCTGATTCCAGACAGAACTTTCAATTCACATTAATTACAATTATTTTTCCTTGCATATCAAACAAGCCCTTTTATGAGCGCTTACATTTTGCATCTTATGCATTCTTACAGCTGGATAAAATCACCTCCTGAAACAAGTTAACCCGCTCACTTGATGGTGTAACATCAGTGTCCTGCCAGAGGTGCAAATTTGACATCTGCAATCTGATGTCTATCTGGTTTACAACCTTCGGGCCACATCAACATCTTCATGAGACCCAACATTTGTGGCGATATGGAAATGATAAGGCATAAGTCTTATTTAAAGGCCGTAGATCTCAGACCATTGTTGCTGAAGGATCAGAAAACGCTCAACTTAGACGGATGCCATTACACCCCACAAGCAACGGTTGCAGTGGGTGCAACGGCATCACTTTATGCCCTGTGTTTTCATCACTCTTTCGTCATGGTGAGTCTGAGAAGCAATATTAACCATTAACTTGGGTGTCTTAATTTTTTTAAATGAGGATGGATAGAAAGACATTGACACAAATATGCCTGTAATTGCAAATGGAAGTTCAAAGACATTCTATGATCACTGATGAGGCTTCAAATGTAAAACTGGATTTTTCTGAAAAAAAGGGAAAAAAGGACTGTGGTGGGAAGAAAAAAAAAAAAAAAAGAAAAACACAGACAGCATAGCTGAAATGTATACCAGCTTAACAAAATGGGGTCAATTGATGAGGCAAGCGTTAGGGTGGAATGTAAGAACTGGAAAATGATATTTACGGCACCTCCCTCACTGTAGGGATAAATCATTATTCTTGTTCAGTGGGATGGATAAACTTGAAAATCTTTCAATTATCCACCTAATTATTCTCTGAATAGTGGGATTTTTGGAAGACATAAAACCAATAACAGTGAAATAATTAACTTTAATCGCACCCAGAACAAAAACCATCAAACTGACAGACTGATGCCTGTGATTGAATAAGTGAAAAATTGTATTAACAGTCTAGGTGCTTCTACACAGAAACACAGTGGATGCAATACATTATATGCCACCTCCCCCACCTTCAAAAACCCCCACCAACAAACCTAAACCATTCTCATATTTTACTTTCATGATAATTGAGTTTCCTGCTCATACCTGCATCCACACTGGTTTCCTGCTCATACCTGCATCCACTCTGACTGTGAGAACATGCACATGCACAGAATGCTGGGTAATTTGGTTGTGAAACAAGCACGACCCTTTCTTCTTGAAAGCTGGCACGTGCATTTGCCATGTGATGGTTACTGATCAGATTCTGGGACATGCTGAGCTCTGTTTCACTGAAATAAAGGTATCTTCTGGCATTATAGCACCTTGGCTTCCTATTAGGAAGCCACGCCTGCCAATGCGTACGGTGCCGAGTTCACACCAAATGACCCCTCTCTTATATTGTTCCAACCTTTTGGCAAACAGACCCATTTATTTCCCCTCTCTCAGCAGCCCACTCCTCTGACCTTCCAAGACATGAGCGCACGTTGCGTGGAAAACAGCCACTTGCGGCACGCTACCGTCCAGCGAAGCAATCCATGCTCAGCACATGTTGAGTAAAAGTACAGCAGTGCTCTCATGTCAAGAGCTCTTACTTTACATGCTGCAGGGAGCATCCTGGACCCTAAGCATTGCTTTGTCTTCTCACTTATTTGTATAATAAAGCTTTGTGAAATGTACATAATGTACTATTGTTATTCACTTATGTTTCCGTTTGTAGCAATTTCTACAACACACCCCCCACAGATGAAAAAAAAGTATCACCAAATTTTGCTCATTACTTGACATGGATGAATTAATACTTATGTGTGTGGTAATGCTTCTCTTCTATGTGCCAATGACTTGATGTCCCTTGTTCAGGGAAGTAACAGAGATCAAACATAGGAATGTCAGTATTGTAATATTTATGATTTTCTATTAATGGACTGTGTAAGGCCAGGTCTCAGGGCCTTACCTCTATCATACACAAACCGACTTAAAAAAAATTAGCGTACACAGCATATCGTTTCTTTTGAGAGTTGGTAAGAGAAAGCATTACAAAGCCTGGGGAGCCATTTACAGTTCTGCATTCTCGGACTCTGCCATGACCAACTCCTCCCACTCACTGATACGGTGAGTGCTCATACATGCACAAATTAAAATAAGTATTCCTTAAAGGTACAGAACTAACAATCAACAGTTACTGTGTGTGTGTGTGTGTTTGTTTGTTTGTTTGTCAATGTACCTTTTTGTGGCACGTTTCTTTTTCCTTAAAAGACAACCCAAATACATCTCACGCAAAACTGTATATCTCTGGTCCTGGAAAGCTGCCTTCCAGGAGGTCTGTAGGTTCTTTTTTAGCCGATAATACTCTCAGAGCTGAGGGGGGTGGTGCAGCTGAATCAATTCAATTGAGGCAATGGCCATTTGAATGAGACTCCGTGGCCCTCTAGGACCTGATCCAGCTCCAGCCTGACCGCACAGCAGTGCATTTCTTATTGACGGAGCGAGGACACTTGACCTTGCTACCCAGAGTGCATAGTGCTCATTGAGGGCATACCTTCCTGACCATTGGTATTCAGTGACTCACCCTGTCCATCGTTACAGTTGCCAATACCCGTAGGGTTCATAGCCTTCTCTGATGGAGTTGACATCACTCTGAACCGGTGCAAATTCACACTCTGAGTATTAAAAAGTGGATACCAAACATCTACTTTAATATCCAGCGTAGAACTTTTAACACTCAGTTCTGCAGAGGTGGATGCATGTTTTTCACTTTAAATCTTAAAATATCAATTTCCATAAAAAAGATTCTATTTTGTTCAACCTTAATAAAGAACATATGACTGCATTGGCACATGTCATACCCACAGATGAGGCCAAAAAGTATGTAAGATATATTAGTTAATATGGTTATCCATTCAGCTCAGTGTGATTAGACATGTGACTTCATACTTAAAAAAATACAAAAAAAAAAAACTGGAGAACCTGATTCAATTCAAAGTAATGCTGGACGAAAATCTTATTTATAAAAATCAGAGGAGCTTTGTAAAATACTGTTCGTGGTTAATGTGATACAGGTATCTGAATGGCAGTGGGAAGATCATCATCTTCTCTGCATGGGAAAAAAGCTGTCTGTTACTCTCATCATTGATGGGTACAAAATTCTTTTCAAGCTCTATGCTTGGGAAAAAAAAAAAAAAACTATAAACTAATGCCTTCTGCAGAGTGGTAAGATAGAGGAAAAAACGTGATGAAAGTGCATCGGTATGAACACAGCCCACTTGAACGAATGCCATGTCAAACGCAGCAGCTGGATGTAGGAAAAGCTTTAGCAGCTGTAGATAAAGATAATGAATGCACAAACTGAAGGTCACCTTAGGTTTAAGGTATGAATAAAAGACTGATTACTGTCGGTGCCACAAAAGGGAAGAACACTTAGGTGTCCAGCTAATTTGCCGGGTTGATATCTCATCTTAAGAGGTGCTACGTGGGATCAGGGGTATACTGACAGCTTTCAAGGTCAGTACAAGCGGTGAGCGGTGAGAAACAGCAAAAACATTTCCCACATCAACTTTCATAGCTTACATTTTACATTTACAATTTTATATAAATTCTATAAAATGCATATGAATTTAGTTTATATACATTTACTGCGTCTAGAACTTAGCACCGTGTTTACATGTCAAAATATTCCTTTTTGGTCATCTTTTGCAAGCTGTCTGATAAAAGACAGCAGTATGATATGCTCAACAGGAGGTAATATGAACAAGACCGGATCTGCAAAAGTGATCTGTACATTGAAAAATCAGTTATTTGAATATCAACATTGTTTTCAATGTTGATATCTCAGATTATCAGTCATTTTTGCATTGCCTGCCTCAATGCACAAATACGAGTATCATTTTTAGCGTTCTAATTAAAGAAGTCATCTCCCCAGTAATGCCCTTGTGAGTATTGTTTATATGCCGATGATTGGGATTGTGCTTCGACAGCCAAATTGTCCACAGAGTGATCTACAGTCAGAATGGACAATGAACAATGGCTGAAATACAATCACCATGCCTTAATGACAGCCGGCCGCTCAATATAGCCCACATCTCAAGCAGAGCCTTTGCATGTGCTGAAATTATCCTGGCCTCTTAAAGAGGCAGTGGCTATCTATAGCATGATGTCACTCTCATTCAAAGATTAGGATTTTGCTCCAAAACTGATGGCGATCATATAGCTGTCTCTTTGTATGCCTACCTCACCCCAGAGTCGACCCTGAGCAAAGAAAGCTTGAATGGAGAAGCTGTCATGCATTTGGATCCGCCCCTCTTTGCGGAATTCGACAATCGCTTTCATGGTTGAAAATAATTATCTTTACTTATTCTTCTTTACTAATGCTATCTGTCATGATTCATCACTGCTACTGTTTTGTACTGTTTAAATCTTTTAAACTTTCTTCTTTTTGTTTTTCTACCTGAACACGTAATGTATGTGGTCAGTACTGCAATCCTTTGGGGCTCTGAGCATCTGAATTTAAGACATATTTTGATTAGCTTTTTAGTTAGCAATGTTTGGAGAGGAGGCCAGCAGTCTGTATAATGTCCCTGTTTTGCTATAATTGTCAGGGAGTGCTAATTAATCTACATTATGAGGTACTTTTCAAACATCTGACTGCCTCTGCCTTCATCAGAAGGGAAAACATATTTAAAAAATTACTTTACTTGAAGGCCCAGAAGACTTCTTGTCATCTTCTAGCAGGCATTACAGTGCACTTAATGCATGGCAAAACAACAGCATCTGCAGGCTCTTCAACACTTAATGATGTGATATCTAACGGCAGTTACAGTTGTTGAATTGCTCCTTTCATTTTGAGGAATTTTGTTCCTTGAGTTTACACTTCATAAAGTGCATTTGTCTTTTATTGCCGCGTGTCTTAATCATACAGTTTGTTTTCGAGACTTTCTGCGAGGCGTCGGAAAGAGAGCCGACAAAAAAGTGCGAGGGGGGCGTTTGTCGGAGTCGAGTGGAAACCAGAGAGCTGGTTAGCGATGGATGCCCCCCCCCCCCTTGAACAGAGACGACTCAAACGGAATGAGCCGCCCCTCGCCGAGGAACGGCTAATTAGAGCATCGGAAGGCACCTGATCTCACCGCGCTGGGGAATAGCAGGAAAACCTCACAGAGACGGGAGATGGGGTAATTGGATTTTCGGCTCCTCTATTCATCGCGCACGCTCCCGGCTCAGTGTATTCAAAGCGCCGCTGACATTTTCCCCCTGAAAGGTGTATGAGGGGCCACGCTCTCCTCTCCCGTGATGCCTGGTTGTAATTCGTGCAGAGCCTGCGGCGATCCGTGTCATGGCTCCTTACGACCTCCCCCCTCCCATCTCTCCCTCCCCGGAGCCCTCCTCACGGTGAACCGGTGACGGCCCTCTCCTAGGTTTCCCGCCGGTGTCCGAAAATTCTTCCCCTGAGGCGTGTCGGCTGCCCGCCGTCACCCCCCCCCACCGCCACCTTCGCCCAGCCCTCCCCCCGTCGCTTCTCCTGGGTGAGTCCCCCGCCGCCCACCATACAAGGGGGTTCCCATCCGAATTAACCGAATCGGGTCACCCGTCTCTCAGAGCCCGGCGAGCCAGCTCTCGCTTAACACAGAGGCGTCTCCTCGCGTAACAACCCTCCTCGTTTTGTACCATCTGTTCCGGCCGGGGACCCTGGGCCCCGGCCCTGCCACACACTGCCAGCTTGTTTATTCACTTTTTCGGGTCTTCGGTTTCCAGTGGCCATACGCTGCGCAAACGAGCCCATTGACACGGGTCCAAGGTTCTCCATCTATAAATAATGCGAGGGGAGATGTAATCTGGACCCGGCGGAGCGGGGCACATGAACAGTGCACCAGAGATGAAATTTTAATTCGGACACTGATCAGGGCAGAGCCATCTCTGATGGAGAACATGTATTGATTTATGTATTAATCTCTGCATAAACAGGCATTCATTTATACCTCCATTACTACTGCTGCAGCTGCCATTACTACTAGCACTACGACTACTACCACCGCCAAAACTAATTGTTTTTGTTACATTATTATTATATTATTATTATAATCATCATCATCTTCACCTTCATCACAGCTGTAATGCATGATACTAAGTGAACTGCGGAGCAATTTAGACACTGGATGGAAATACTACAGGGATAAACCTGCAGCTTCTGATCATGTTTGGATTTATGTCACCAACTGTTCACCCAGCGCTGCCAATGCCAGCTTTATTTTTTTTTCTGAGCAGTGAGCCCACCATCAGAGGCTAAGAAGCTGTGTTTATGTAGAGAGCTGTTTTTGGTGGAGCTCAACACATCTAATCTACTGAGGTTGCAACGTATCACAGATGGGACAGACAGAAGATGATGTCTTTAAAAAGCAACTTTAAAAAGAAGAGCTCACAGTGGATAATGAATAATAAATCAACACAACAGTGCTTTTGGGTTGAACAAAAAGTTTTTTGTTCCTTGCTTTTTTAAATGTGAGTTCACGTACACGCTTGTACCGGTACACTTGATCAAATGTACCAGTGTCTAGCATATGGCCTGCACTTAACTAATTATGCGAGGAAATAATTTCCAACCAGAATCAAAGAGAACGTGTCTTTCAAGTAGGCCTCGAAGAAATTATTGACAATTTTCATTCATAAAGGAAAAGTCCCTTTTCAATGGTAAGTGGAAAGTCATTTGGGCTGCAAGACAGGCATTAAGACAAGCATAAGACAGGCATAAAGAGATGCAGACTGTTGCAAGTTAAGGATTATAACACATTAATCACTTTACAGGAACATAAATGCATTACTGTACAGGAGCAAACAGGGGTGTAGGACTGCAGGAACCAATCAGCAAAATTGAAATGGCGACATCTTACAGCTATTAGTCACACTGTCTTACAGTTATTCAAAAAGCTGACAAAAATTTCGGCTATAGGAACTCTTTCTGAAGTTAGCTTCTCTTACAAAAATAATCCAAAAATGGACAATAAATTCTATAAACAAGGCAAATGAATCATTTTTGATGAGAAAGCAGAACTATAAAAGATGGTAATATATGAACATAGGGCACAACTTGAACAATATTTTGATGGTTGCAGTTCCAACAAACATTGGCACGTAAAATTATGCTAAAATGTTCTAGTATTACAGACATGTCTTTAACATGTCGTGTGCTATCAGTAAAAGCGAATAAATAAATACATGCTGATCAAAATATTTTGAGAGGCAACATTTTCAATGGAAATGAGCCATTTTCCATTCTCTATGCTGTGGCATGGGCCTTATAATAACCAGCAGAACAAATACGCTCTAAAATGGCTAGCAGCTTCACTCTGCATGGATGGGAACGTTTGTCCCCTGGTTAGCAATGTGGCCTCAGCCAAGCAAGTAGCCACGTTTGTGCATCCGCCGTTACGGTTGCCTGGAGCAAGCACAGGGAAAGCGGGGATTAATATTCCCCAGAGGCAGGAAATGGATGAAAAGACGAGGCTGAAGCGGAAGATGACAGACGGGAGGTTTCCTCTCGAAAAACGGCGTGCGTGCCATCTTGTCCTCTCAGAGACTTGTCATTATGACCGAAGCGGAAGCTAGCAGTCTCCCCTCCTCCCCATTGAGCCAGTGTGCTTTTCGGTGGGTTCTTACGAGCCACCTAAAAAGCCACCGTGCGCCATTTGACTGAAGGCACCACATTGCTGGAGTCCCGTAATATTTCAAGGCCCGCACCCTCCTGGCCATTTCAGACACAATATTCCGCAGTATGGTTTTTAAAGATTATTAAGACCGACTTCACTGAACACAGCCCCTGGCATCAAACCTGCAATTTACTTTCACCCCCCCCCAGTCCCCCGCGTACTGCTTCCAGTCCATTGAATCTCCCCAAAGTCGTTTTAATACATCACTAAAAAATGGGCCAATGTTAATTAAACAGTCAAGTCATCCTACCACGAAAAGGGAGGTCAGATACTGTGACTTCGATGGAATATTTATAATTCACTTATGTAATGCATTACATGACAGAGGTAAGGGATTTTTTTTAAAAAAAAGATGATAGCATGATAATGAGCATAAAATGTCTGGCAGAAGTCCCGTTTCAGAGCAGATCTCTCATCAAGTGTATTGCTCTCCCTTTGCACTTTTAAGGTCACATCGCCCTTGAATGGCGCTTTGTGATATTTGGTGAGAAACGGGAGTTTTCTTTTCTATAATGCACCCGGAGGCCCCGTTAACTGCAGGCCCAAGGAGCTGACTGTTTCGGTCATCAACCTCACTCTTTCCCAGGAAGCACTCACTCAGCGATCACTTTAGGTGCTCTTTCAAATCAAACCACAAGCAGCATTGTGATGAATCACAAAAAAAAAAAAAAAAAGATGAGCGAAAGAAACGAAAAATATGAGAACTATGAAAGACTCCTTGTTCACACAGAGTCATGGTTGAGGAGCGGCGAGCCGATGTCCTAGTCACAAAGCCACTCTTCCAGGCTTGCAAAGCGTTTCATAAGTCATGTATGACTAGTCAAGGAGAATGTGTCACTGTTATCCCTGGTTTCTCTTGTCATGTTCGCAGGCGTTCCACAAGTGCACTCACTCCCTCTGCCACATCCCTTGTTGGCTCCACCTCTTATCGGCTTCCTTGGTTGTCATTGGTTGTCCCCGCTGCTCTATGTGTGTGCACTCCTGTGGATCTGAGGTGTCCTGAACCCTATTGTTGCCTGAGGGCTGACTTTGAGGGTAGTGTCAGCGCTGCAAGACTGGAGTGTGCAACTCTGTCTTGAGTCACTCTCTGATTGATGCCGCTTTACTGGCGGCGTGTATGAAATCTCAAAGAACCGACTTCAGTCCTCAGCCAAATCAAAACACGGATACCGGTGTAATGTGGAGAACAACTAAATTATGTTGGTGTTGCTATTGAGGTAATGTACACAAGAACAGGCTGCCCCCCCGTCGGCTGTGGTCACGTGGTCACGTCCTTTCGACCTCCCAGAAATGCTGGGAGCCATTACTGTTTCTCTTCAGACTGAGACACTGTCAGACTGTTTTTTTTTTCCTGTGACCATCAGGAGCGGCACTAAAATCCACACCTCCAGCTCTCCAAAACACCCCCCCAACACACACACAAACCCCGCTGCTCCTTGCGCTTTCTGCGCACACCCTTAAAGCAAAGTCAAGTCACCCTTGATTAGATTCTTGTGTTGCCTTGGAAGTACACCCCTGGGAGTAAGCTTTACTGGAGCAGCTTGGAGGTTCATTCCAGGGCTTGGCATAAGAGGGATTGCCCCTCCTCTTGGACACATAGGCACACACACACACATACACACACACACGCACACACACACACACATACACACGCACACACACGAAAAAACAAAGTTCCTGCCTGCTTATTTGCCATTCCAAATGACCCAATCAGCTTTGCTGTCATTCTGGTCAGTCTGACACTGTTTTTCAGGGCCCCGGAGTGCCAGAGAAGCTGTTTTTTTTACTCCCTCGATAATGGAATTGGAACCGTTTCTAGGCTAAATTAATACAGATGATGATGCGCTCAAGGTAATTCTGCATTTTCACTTTAGAGAGACCTACACAATCTAGAGGATTGCGGCAGTCCAGGAGTTATCCATCCCTACTGTGATAAATATGTGCATTTGGACATTTGGACTTGGCCGGGAAACTTTTTGGCCTGCTCAGTCTGGAGACTGTATGTACCCTTATGCCATGACAAATCGAGTTGCCCCTGATGAGCTTATTATCTTTAGTTTTTACATAGCATATCTTTGCATACTTGTCACTTGGCAGATGGAATCACTCAAGGATGGAACCGGGCCAGGTCGGGTGGACCTGTTAGGTAGTCTTCGGCCCAAAAAAAGCTGGCTCTTTCCAACTAAACGTTCACACTTTTTTTCTGAGGCATATTGTTTTTGTCACTGTACAGTGTGTAATTATTTTATTGAGTCCAGAAATAAATGAGTCAATCCAGTCAATTTAGAAAAAAAAATGAGCAAAACATAGATTTTTGGAATAGGAACAGACTCTATACCACAGTGGCTACCTCAGTGGGAGAGAAAATGTAAGGTAGTTGGCTGACTCTCTGTGCATTAAGCAGGATTTTAAAAGAGCAAAATCTGGAGTATCATGGAAAGGTTATTTTTAAAAAGCACATACAAAAATGACGGACGGAAATATAGCTGGCAAGCATTTTGCACACACAAAGCGCCTTCAGCACCGCCCCCACAATGCTTGCTCACAGCACAGTCTCCTCACTTTCACACTTACTTTTACACTGTGGATAAATAACCGGAATCAGGTGAGGAACAATGAACGAATTATGGCCGCCTGTTCTCAATGAGATGATGATGCGTACTTACAAACAAAGTAGAGGGGGGTGGGGGGGGTGGGGTCTGACTTTGGCAGTTTTGCGCTATTGACAGTTTCGGAAATGTGAACATGACTAACTGGTGAGACAAACACTCATATACAAAATGAAAAGCACAAGTCGAGGGAAATTTAAGTCAGGTCTGTTCTAGTGGAGATGATGAGGCCTGTGTTTTTGTAATCGCTGTTAGCAGCACTATCACAAACTCATCTGTTCAATTAGTACGTGGTTTTCTGTTAGATTTGAAGTGACTGAGTAACTGGAATTAGAATTATGCCCCATCAATAAACTCCAAGTGAAACATTTTTGAAGAAATGTGTACAAGCACCTTGGTAACACACACAAGGCAAAGTAGTGAAATTAGACAATTGGAAATCACTGGTGTTTTTTTGAAGCAGTGTTGGTTAATCACACATTAACTTAATAAAACTTTTAAAATTATTTCTTTAGAAGGGTTTGTTCCATTCATGTAGCTAGAAAGCTATCTATAGTCTTAATTTAGTAAATTAAATGTCTTGATGCAATTATGTAGTCTCAATTAGCATGTTTTAAAATTAATATTAACTTAGCTTTATCTAGCTTTAATCTAACATTATTAACTGGTAGTTTGATAGGATGCTCGTCATGTTTTATACTGAATCACTGTAGTGATTTTTCAATCACAGTGTATGGATTTACTATGAGCCCTAGTTTTACTGCTGATTTAGTTTGCTTCTGTTTTTAAACCATACGTTTTTCCCAGCTTCCATGAAAATATTACTGTTTATCCGTTGTTTTTTTTTTTTTTCCTCCAATATGCTCTTATCCTACCATCAAGATAGTACCAGGTTCATGAACCACAGTGGCTAGACTCTGCTGGACTGATTCTGTCAGGAGGGTGTGTCATGCATATTCCAGCATTCCCAGGGTCATTACACAGTGCCTGCAAAGTCCCCTGGCTCTGGTTAGTCCCAGATCATCAGCGGCCAAAACACAAATCTCCCATGAACAGGTGCTCCATAAAACTAAAATGAATTGACCTGTACTATGCGCCCCCTGTGAGCGGGGGGTCTGCCATCCCCCGTATATTATTTTACAAAAATGCATTAAGCGGTAATGACTAGATAATTAGCAAGCCATGATTTAATGTGGTGCAATATGTTTCGTGAGACTCGTGCTATTTATTATCTATACCCCTAAGAACTCTGTCGCGGCGATCAGCTGACTACAAGAGCTTCTTTGTGCGGCTGCATGGGTTTAAGATTCTCGGTTCTGGTGAATCAAGACATCGGGGTTCAGTTCAAACACTGCACAAAAGAGCAGGCCATCACATGTTCGGCATGAGGATGCGGACCAAGGAGGAAATGTTCATCAGCTGACAGTGCGGTTGGACGCGTGCCATATACTTAAAAGGTCAAATGGCATGCACTCACACAGTGGCATGTCTGAGTGACCCAAATCTTTGCCTCATATCAAATCATGTTAGTTTTGGTGACGGACATCTGGATAAATGGTGCAGACAACACAGATTAAACGCGTAATGCGCCACGTTTGCCAAAGTCTAAAGATTTAGACCAAAACTTGAACATTTTCCTCATGGCCGAGTGCTTCTCGGCTGATGAAAAGTAAATGGCTTCTTCACTGGCCCGCGTTGCGGTCTTGTTTTGCTTAAATTTGCACTACCTCAACACTGTTTTTTGATATTCAATGAATGAGAGTGCATCATCATTACACACAGGTCAATAACTCAAACAAGAGTAACAGCAGATGGTAGTGGTGTGGGTACTGTCTTTGGCACTGACCATTTTGCTGAGGGAATGAAGAAGCAAGGACTAACATTAACTGCCTCGATTCAAATCTGTGGAAACCATGGGACTTATGATGGAAAGTTTACTTAGTTTATCACTGTATTGGTTATATAAAACCTCACTGATCCCTGAAGCAGTCGCAGTGAAAAAAAAGAAGTGCAAAATAACAATTTCCTTTCATTGAAATAATTATGAAGTAATACTTTTGAAATATTGCTAGAAAATAACTTCTTTAGAAACCTCCCAGGAAGAAACTGCAACTAGACTGCAGCCAATAAAATCCCCACTGCCTCCGTTCTTCTCGAGAAGAATATATTGTTCCTTATAAAATAAGCATTATCACAGGTGTTGGCATTCAAAGGTTTGGCCTTTACAGCTATTCTGTTTTTGAACAATCACAATCATTTTCACTCAGATAAATAAAAGTATGTGGCAGGATGAACTATTGCACTTGGATTTAAAATCCCTTGTATTTGAAACAATTTTACAAGGGCTAAATTCAGTGCTTTCATTGCATTCAGCTCAAATATTTCAACCCAGCAACTGCATGCACGTTACTGGGAGAGTAGAATACACATCATATATAAGACATGTACTGTACAGTATGCACGTGTGTGTATATGTATGTATGGGTAGGGCACATGGGCTTTTTGATGTTTAGAAACATCAGAAGCATTTCACTTGTTGGTTGTAATGTCCTGTTTATGGGTAGTATTATGCCCCCACCCCCCCCCCCCCCCCCCCGTTAAACCAAACAAACTTGCCTGTATATAAGAAAAGATGCTGTTCAGATCTCATGAATAGCACATTATGTAAGCGCTCATAAATGCTACAGATGTTAGTCCATTTTGGCTGCTGTGGGAAAACACTGTTTGGCTGTGAGATTGCGATAGCACTGAGCAGCAACAGAAAGCGATGGAGCTGGCGATCTGGACAGCGGAGGAGAGGCACGGCGAGTGAGGGAGGGAGGGAAAGGGAGAGAGGAGGCGAGAGGCTCCTGCTTTAGCATAAGGTGGCACTGTTTACTTCTGCACTCACTGTGAGCACTTCAGTCTGAATATTTTGGATATCAGACTGTTCCTTGCAATACCTTTTCTATTGTGATATGTGCCAAAGATGTTGTATTGCTCATACTTTAAAAAAAAAGAGGCCAAATGGCCACTGGAATCATTTTGCGTCTGTAGCAATTTAAAAATGTACTTTGCGTCCAGCTGGGCACTTATGAACAGTTTTTGGTGTGTCAAATGTAAAAAGCAAAAGTTATGTTTTTTTTAAAAAAAAAGTTAGCAATCATTTTGAATAACTGATAAATAAACAGCAGTCCTTTTGTATGTGCCGTGTGGCATTTTTAAAGGAACAAGCACTTATGCCTGTTAACTGAAGCTGTAGAAATACAGCATGGCTGTGTTTTTATGGTAAATGTTTTATCCATTCGCCCACATCTCTGCGCACTCGTGACTGATGTAAATATCAATGAATAAAAGCTGAGCTTTTGTTGACAATGTGGGGTTGCTGTGTAATCAGATCATGACAACGTGGTGTCTGGTTCCAGTTACACAGTAATGAGGTTCACAGTATAAGCTGCCTGTTGTTGATGTTGTCCAAGTTCAAGAGACAGCTTTTCATGAGTGGTCTAACAAATTTGACAGACTGCATTGGCTGCCTAGTGCATCCTCCAGTGCTGAGACACCACACTAAAAAAAGTACCCACGCCTTCATGTATTGGTGTTGCTCAATATGGGATTCATATTGCTTTATATCAATTTCACATTTAGTTCCTAATGTTTTACGGTACCCTGCCCCCCAATGTCCATTCAAGGACGAGCAGGTTAGAACTGCTCTCAGCATAGACTGAGGAAGTCCAGCCAAAAAGGAAGTGACAGAGAGAGTTACGTTTTCGGCCGGCCATCCAACCCCCCGTTTCTGCACTGATGAGCTCCCGATCATGTTACCACCGTGCCTGCCCCCACTTGACCGAGACAGCTGGATTCCACAGGTTCAAGAGCCGTGGAACAAGTACACGCGACGGCTGCTCTGTGGTTGAGCACAGGCGACTGGCTATATGAGAGCTTTCTCCTGCTGGAAACTGGATGCCCATGGATACTCTAAAAATGTGAATAAAAGGGTGATATTTTTTTGTCAAAGTGATACCTATAAAAACAAATTTACTTAAGTCAAATTCATTTATTGTAATGAATAATATAAAACTAATTAATACATTTCCAAAAACCATGGTAACCCCCCCCCCCCCCCCCTCCCACACACACACACACACACACACACACACACACACACACGCACACACACACATAATCCTACCAAATGTCATGGGACTTTTGAAGATGAATATGACAAAATGAACAAATCTTATTTATTCCAATTGAAGAAATTGGACTGAGATCAGCTTCGTTCTGGCCACTGCAATATTCCAGTGTTAGTCTCTTCCAACCACAAATGGCTTGTCCAGTCAGTTTTGGTAGGATAGAGTGTGTGTATGCCTGTCTTTCTCTTTGTCTATCTCTCTGTCTATCTCTCTCTCTATCTATCTATCTATCTATCTATCTATCTAAATGTTTGTGCGGTTCATTAAATTACCAGAAAGTTCAGAGCATAAGAGTTTAATAAGGGGGCCGTTTATTTTATTTGAAGAATAAAGGTTTTGCCAGGGTTCAAACTGAGGGAGATGGCTTGGGGACACTGTTCCCCTTAACTTAATTAAATACTGCCCAACGTGCTATTTGAATAATAGTGAAAAAAAACCTTAATTTCTTAAAGCTGTCTTTATTAACTCCATTTGTTATTGGTTGACCCTGACCATTGGACACCGTTATTACCAAAACATTTCGTTGATGTCAAATCATTTAAGGATGGTGTTGGTTTCTCAAACTGGTAATGGTATGCATAAGGGACATAGTTCTGTGCAGCCTATTCAAAATCATTTTTAAGAAGAGCTCCCTTATTTTACAGTTGCAAATTAGTGGAGAGTATCATGCCATTTTTACACAGAAGCTAAGCTCTGCTTGATGGAATTTGCTTATTTATTTATTTATTTATTTATCTATTTAATTTTTTTTTTCTTTTCTACAAAGGCCTGTGTTGAACTGTGCAGCTGCATTCTCTGTGTTGGAATGTATTATTAATAGACATCCTCCTGCTTCTCTGTGTTGGTATATATTATTCATAGGCACCTCTCCTACCAATGAGTCTGCCACCGTTCAGGACAGCCACTGCTTGACACCTCTCACGCCAATGCACCCGGACGTGCCCTAAAGTCGAGGCCAGCCAGTGTCTGCCACCTCTCCTCTCTCTCTCTCTCTCTCTCTCTCTCTCTCTCTCTCTCTCTCTCGCTATCCCTCTCTTTCTCTCCGTCACTGTTCAAGAACACCAGGCTGGCCGATCGCCTTCACCGTTCAGCACATCCGTGCTGCAGTTCTGCTCATCTCTCTTCCTGACACCTAACCAGCTGCACCAGGCCACCGATAAGAACGTATGGGCCAGTCGCACCATTCACCTTCTGTTCAAACACTGACCTGGGTACGCAACACACACACACCATGGTAGTGTAACCCGGTGTGGCGGTTTGCATTTCAGCTGACAGAGCCTTCCCTGCTACTAAGGTGCTGCTGGCCCAAGGGCAAGTTTATCGTTGGACTTTCCTGGTTCCGCCTACAACCTGCCCGTCACACATTTGTTTGCAAATAAATGAAAGACTTCCTCAGCATCTTGTGGTGGAGGAAAAAAAAAATCCTGGTGCTTGGGCTTTTGCTAATGCTTTCATAGGGGGACCATGAACAAAAATGTCACGGGCAAATGGTGTTGGTAGCATGCTAACACCGCTCAAGCTTGTGGATTTTCTTGAGTGAACTATCGAAGATGCGCGAGCAAGGCCGTTGCTAGCTACCTGGCTTGAAGTAATCACTGAAAAGAGGCTTTCTGGCAATGGTGTTTCACACAGATTGCCGCTCTCTGTTTCTGCTTCCGTTTCCTGGTCTTGAAGCCACCCGGCTGTTCAGGTCAGTTGAGTGCATTTCAGGTATAGCTGAAGCTGAGGTGTGTTTGTGGGAAACAGGGCTGAAGCCTACAGACCAGCCACTGCTTGTCACTGTCAAAGACACATCGCCTGCCACTTTGCCCCTCTGTTTTCAATGTGCCTTATTTGCTAATGTGCTCACCCCAGTCAGGCAGCAGGACAATAACTGCTTGCCACTCTTCCTGAACCTCTGTCTGCCACTTCTTCCACAAATGTTTATGAAACCTTCAAGAAACATTTGTGAATGCCACTTATATTCTATATACATTCTATTATATGTATATTAGACCAAACCCTGTCTGGTGTAATATACAATACAATTTATGCTATATATAATCTGTCTGGTGTAATATATAATACCATTATGTTATATACAGCCTTACGTTATTGTCCATTTTTTTCTGTACATTATTCAGAGGACAAAAAACATTCATTATCTTTGGCTAATATGCATATCTGAGCAGATGGTGGATTTCTTGTTTGCATGTTCGTGCATGGGTGGTCATGTGCTGTTCTGGGTCTGGATCTATACGTCAGGACATAGTAGCCAGAGGGTTGTCTGCTTGAATCCTGGCATGGGTGGTCTGAGGAAAATCTCCTTGTTGGGCCCCTAAACTAGGCACCTCATTTGCCTCGGTAATTATTCTGCGCTATACATTGACAGCTTGTAAAATGTAAGCTCTGTGAGTTACCCTGAATGGGGTCAACTGCTGGGCATATACATAATTTAATTAGGTAAGTATTTAGCATATGAATATGCAAGTAGATGAAAGGTCCATATCGCACTCAGGCATCTCGTTGTAAATGCAATTTTAAAAGTGCTATTTGATTCAAAGTTATTTATTGGCCACATTTTGCATATGTCACTCATGACTGCATTTGTAATTAATGGGATTAAGTAATTAATGGCTATTATTTCAGTTATTTTACAGCAGTTACTCAATGCAGTTTTAACTTTAATTTGTTCAGCCACAACAACTTTGTACAGATAAAATGTAAACACAGTAAGCACTGTAATAAATAAGTGATATTAATTGCTGTTTATTAATTGCCCCCCCCCCCCCCCCCCCCCCCCAGGTTATTAAGTATTGCATAAGTGTACAGTGGCGTGGCATTTCTCTGCGACTGGATCCCAAGCCATTCTTCAACATTGAATGTCATGTTTTCCTATGAAGGGTGATTAATCTCAATTCTGATTCACACCATTAATGGAAAACTAAGTTTGCTAATGACTAATTAAACCAAAATGCTCATCGGGAGAGCGTCATTGTGAGAGACCAGAACTCTTGACTGTGAGCGTGGTGTTCTTATGAGAGAGAGAGGGAGAGAGAAAAAAAAAATCTAGCAAAACAAATGGGTTGTGAGAAGGCGGCTGGCCGCTCACAATAATATCTTTGTTAAGCGTAGGTATCCTGAAAGGAGCTCTCTCCTTGCGCGGAGAAGTAAGAAATGCACGGAAGCCTCCGGAACAGAGCTTCCCTGTTCAGGCTCGGCAGATGGCAGTTGGGGTTGGTTAATGAGCGAGCGGATTCTCTTTCAGCGCTCAACTCACCGATACAAAGCAGAGGTAACTTGACCCCGCCTTTTTTCTCCCCCCCCCCTCTTAACTCAGTGCCCTTTCTCTGTCTTTCTTTTTCCCACCTCCCGGGTCGAAAATTCCAGCCTCCTTATCGTGCCTGCAGTCAGAGGCAAGAGAGCTCAATGGCATTGTAACTGAAGAGCACCATGTTGTTTGTTCACTGCAAGGCATTATGGAGTAAGAAGAGGCCAAAAGTAATTGAAAACAACCGATGCATGCCACTGTATGGCAAAAAAAAAGTTTTATTGTTAAATGTTATATATTATGCAAATTAGATGTATTTAAAACTGTTAAACAAAAAGGTAAAAAACGAAATAAAGTAAAAGTATATGTGTGTGTGTGTGTGTTTCTGTGTCTCTCCGTGTATTGATATTCTGCCAGAGTAGTTAAAAAAAAAACAAAGCAAGCATGCAAATCACCCTCACAAACACCATCCCATCTACCGTGGACTAGTTCTGGAATCTTCTAATGTACGAGATAATTGTAGCAGGTGGTGTCATTTTTTTTCCCTCCACTCAAAAACCTCTCAGCACTCCAGTTCCCTGGCCTCTCAGTCTATGTGACAGGCCCGGAATTTAAATGGCACTAAAACCACCCTTTTAAAGGGGAAGCTTTTTACTCTGGAGAGACACTCGATTGTCCTTAACGTGCAATTAATCAATTCAGCGCACAGAACTGCGTTTGGAACTGAGTTGGGAAACTTTTTGAGGGCGGCCACATCTCTCAGCCATAAACTCGAGCAATTCATTGGTAAGCCTAAATGTGTGACATCCTGGCCAATAACATATACTATTTTACAGATAATATTTGGAATATGAGCAGTTACCTCTGGCCAGTGTGTAGTAAATAGTAACCATGTTCATGTGAAATATCTCATTGACATTAATTTCATCTCCTCTCTGTCTCATCACTGGGGGTGGGGTTATGAATAACTACAATAATACATGCATGCATCAGTCACTAAAATTAACAGAAAATATAATGTCCAAAAAGATGTGCGTACATATATATGTGCGTGTTTATGAACATTAGGGAACAGAACACTATAGTTTTGAGACTGGCCTCCCCCTAATCCCCACCTCACCCCTTTACCCCTCCCCCCAAATTTCAGATACATACTTGGTATTCTTTTAATAGATTTCATTACTCACATTAAAGGAATATTACCAGTAAAGATCAGTGGTCTACCCATTTCAATATTTCAGTGGGCTGTGTCCAGGGAAAGGGTTATTATTTGCCATAAAACCCATTAGTAATAAATCTTAATTACAGGAAGAAAGACGGAAAATTCAAAGGAATGTTTGCTCTTTCATGGAGCCTTAATATTCAGCTGCTTCCATTGAAAAGTTAAAAGGGTCCTGATTCCTTCATTATATAGTGTTTAAGACATATAGGGCGTCATAATATTCTCTTTGTAAGTCCAGTACCTCTGTCATTATGCAATGCAATTGCGTTGGTTCAAACCTATTCTGAATGTCAATTGCTTATAATTAGCTAATAATACATTATATACTTTCCACCACTTTACAGATTGAAAATGACAGTAAAAGCTTTCACACTTGAGACATTAAAATATAGGCAATAGAAGTTACTCCATATACTGTAGTTCTGACGCCTGACACTTGATTTCAGACATGTGGCGGATTTTTAATGAGGAATAATTGTGCAAAACTATTATAGCCAGGTTTCACCATAATGCAGGGGCTGAAAGGATTGTAAATTTACCGGTGTCTTCATGGTGTATATTGGTGTAATTCCCATGTTTTAGTATGATTCCGGATGTGTGAACTTCTTAAGAAAAAGGTTCCTGCTGTGTGCAGTTGACTTTCGTGCTGTGGTGTTAATTAATGCATGTATCTGTGTGTTTTTATGTGTGTGTGTGTGTGTATGTGTGTGTTTGTGTCTGCGTGTGTGTGTGTATGTGCGTGTGTGTATTCCACTTCTCACAGACCTCGTGTGAAACATCAGCCAGCCTAAACTGCACACACAGTTTGACACTACGAGTGTGGGGGCCACCAGGTGTCATGCAACATATGGACCATCGTAAAAGGAATCGGACCCCACGCATGTCCACTATGAGTCGCCAAACCTGCACCCTATGAGTCACAAATGACAGGCCAGCTTCCTTGGTTTGGGACGCATGCCCCCCACCCGCCTCAATGCTCATTTGCCAAAAGACTGATAACGGGCGCCTCCTTGGGCATCTCCTTTATCTTGTCAGATAGCCAATCAGGAAAATGAGGCCTGCTTTTTTGATTTACTTCTCCGGTAATTCAGCTCACCCAGGCTGCATCCAGACACATCTCACTCTTATTTATTTATTTTCGTATTTGGGGGTGATTGATGACGGCGGCTCGCCCATTCCTTACGAGGGGGAGGGGGTGTGACATCCATCACTTTTTAGCCCCGCGACTGTAACACAAGCTGTCTCTCACAGTGTCAGCCCCGTCCAATATTTCACTGGCCACTGGCCCGCCGCGAGTCTATTATTTATAATCAGTTCCTTGACACCGTGAGCGCCGGCGCGGCCCTGCTTCATCACAGAGGCAGGGAGGGGGTCAGTTCTATTTCCCCAAGCCAGGAAGTGGGCCATTACGTATTGATCCCACCTACTCGCCTTCCTCCGCTTCGTTGTAACGCGGCGAATTTTGATTCGCCGAAAAAAGACAAGAGGAGACCTTGTGCCCCGTGAAGCATTCTGCATTCTCGCTGCCAACCCCAAAAAACAAAGCAATGTATGTTCAAGTAGTCTGCGTGTGTGTGTGTGTGTGTCTGTATACCCGTCTCTATATATCTTTCTCTTTCTCTCTCATATACTATATAAACACACATGATATACACAGACAAACAGAAATGTGCATGCAGTGGATGGATACATACAGTAGATATATGCACATAGACACAGGGTCAGGATCATGAATGTGTATTCCTGAAACTATGAAACGGACCACATTGTGTGCATACACATTGTCCACAGTGTGTTTTCAAGAATGAGGCTTGGTTTTTCTTTTTATATCCAAAAACTATTACTTAAACCTTAGATTCATACCACCTCTCCAGCATTAAACTACTACACTAAACAACTAAGACATTTTAAACAGCATTAAATATTTCCATTTCCAATTCATTTCCATTTCTTTCATGTTTTCAATGTATAAATAGGATTACCAGAAGAAATGATTGCAATTCCCAACGGGCTGAAAACACTATCATGTGAGTCATCTTCTGTAATGCTATTTACCTCAGCAGAGCAGTGGATTTTCGCTCATTTACTTTCGCTAAGCCCCCTGACCGCGGTAAGACGAGCGATGCCCCTGACCGCCCCACGGACCACACACACAGGCACAGAGCCTGGGCATGTTTCTTCCAGTGTTATTACCCCCACGCAATCAGACAGCAAAGACCTGGCGCCAGCAAAAGTTCATTACAATGCTCCAGCGCGTGGGACCTCATACGCCCGCTCGTACCGGGCACGGGCTGGTGGGCCCACAATCCTTTCCTCGACCCCCTTGAGCAACCCTGACCAAATTCAGCAGGTTTCTCACACTCTCCACGCTGCAGCTGCAAGACTTCCCCCTGGAGGAGTGACTCCTCGTCTTGATTTGATAAACATCTGAGAAAAAACACAAACTTCCAGCCTCCAGCAATTACTCAGACGGCCTCATGTTTGAGTTACCCTTTGCTTTCAGAAATCTATATATTTGCTTGAAAAGTTGCACTCAAATAATTTGATGAACTCTTGGAATGAGGATAACTAATAATGAACTTGTTAGAGGCCACATAGGCTGCCAGAGATGATCAGCAATGTACAGTGTCCTAGGGCCATACTGAGAAGGAGGAGCAGCTATGTAAGCATTACTGGCGTAAAAGGTGAAGTGTATGTGTGCGTGCATGTGTCTGCTGGTGTGCATACGAGGGGGTGGTGTGTGTGTGTGTGTGTGTGTGTGTGTGTGGGGGGGGGGGGGGGAGTCGGGGGAATTCCCAAATTGTGATTCATAAAAGCTAGTTTCCTCTGACTGCCATATGTATTGTCACTGGCAATGACCTAAAAGACCACCAGGAAACTATATCAGAACTCATTTCTTATTGGAGTGATCAGATGTTGGGTTATATGTTCAGGACTGTTTAAAAATCTGGGAAATGAAGTGTGAACAGGTGTGTAAGAGGAAGACACTAATGTGACTGAGGGTAGGAAGAAACCTATTACGATACATATGTGATAAGCACATATAATGGTGTGTTTGCAGTGTTGTAGGAATATATTAAGAAATGTTCCTAATACTTAATAATTTACTTGATAAGTTGATACTGCATTACAAAGTATTAACCATCAAGAATACTGTCAAGGGAGGGGTGTAGAGAGAGAAGTAGGTAAGATGGGTGAAGAAAGCATAAGGGGATAGAGTTGAAGAAAACAAAAACAAAAAAAAAAAATCAGTAAATCTAATTGACTTCAAAAAGGAAAGGGATAGATTCGTAGCCGCAGTACCAATAGACTGTGCTCACCGTGTAATTCTCACTTGGTTCAGTTAATTTTTTTATGAAAAGAAACAGCCCAAGGGCCACATTATAAACACAGAAAGGAAATAGCATTCATATGGTAATTCACTTTTTAAAAGGTGCAAACAATGAGAAAACAAACGATGCTGCATAAACCACGCTACAACGCACCACTGTGTTTTTTCAGCGGTGTTTACATATCAGCTAACAACTGAGGATAACTCAAACACTACAAACTAAATGAAATATTACACAAAGCACTAGAGGAACAATGTACAACATATCAATCAAAGACGTGGAAATGTGAGGATGAGTTATTATTTAATGAAAAAGTATGGTATAATCTCTCTCGCCACATTCAACAGAACAATGTTGTGTTTTGTGAAGCGACTTCGGCAGTGCCGCTCCATTATTTCACAAAACAAAGTGATGCTTTTAGATGAATTTGAATAGGCCTCAATATCCCCCCCATCCACATTTGCATATCTGTATGATTCATGATTTTATTTACTTATTTATTATTTATTTGTTCATTCACTTCATTTTGGCCTTGTGATGAGTCATAGAGAATATCGGTGTGTATTGAAAGGAAAAGAAGACGGAGGGTAGCGGTGAAATCGAGTGAACGGATGGAGGAACCCGGCATTTATTTCGCGAGCGCGACAAAGGCGTGTTTTGTGCGCCGTCTTTTCAGGCTCGCAGGGGTATGCGCAAATGCACAGCTGCCATCTCCACGGGTCCCATTACCGGGCGCGTGCAACGTCTCAATGACGGCTCACAAAGGCACATTTAAACTTCCTGCCCGTCTCCGCGGGTTCGGTATCCATCGGAGAGAGAACCCGCGGAGAGGAGAGAACCGAGGGACGGGGATGACGAAACGCAGTGATCCGAACTTTCCTCGCGTCCTTGCCCATACAGTTATCTGCGCGTGACCGAATTGACTTCCTGTCTCACACTGCAAAAAAATCCAAATCTCACCAAGCATATTTGTCTCTTTACAAGTCAAAATATCTCTTTACACTTAATATAAGACACAGTCACCAAACAAGCAAAATTTCCTTGAGCTACAAGGACTTGTTTTTAGACGGTGCATCTTGAATATCTTGTTTGGTGAAACTGTCTTGAAAACATCTTACTTTGAGTGGTATATCAAACTAAGCAAGCCTTTTTGACAAGTCAGAAGGTTTTTAAACTGCATGACACAAAAACACTTCCTAATACCAGTTAAAAATGGATCAAAATTAGTGTTTTTCCACCTAATTTTAAGATCCCTTTCAAGAAATCTTAAGTGTATTTCCACTAGTTCCATTGGCAGATTTTTTCACTTATTACTAGCAAGAAACACCTTGTATTAATTATTTTATTTCTTATTTTTGAAGGGCTATTTTTTGCAGTGCAGACCCTTGAAGGATTTATCCTCCTGGTTCGTCAAAATGTTCCTGGCTTTTTACATTGCAGCCAAGAGGCCAGCTCCACCAAATCTCTATGACTCAGAACTGATGGGAAAAAAAGCATCTTAAGGTAATGGGCCTTCCTTCCCCAAGCTGCTTGGAAACCGTGTGGATGGACAAATCCCCATCAAGAGTCTTTGAAGGGATGGTGCACTACATCTGACCTCTTAAAAGCTGACTGGTGATGGTGACAACCCAATAGGGTTTGGTCTGTGCTCTGCCTGCAGGACCAAAAGCCACTCACTATGACTAGACACTGCCCCAGACTTATGGATTGTTGAAACCACGCCTCCATTCGGTTCGGTTCCTGATCTGGGAACAGCTGGAAGGAGGGTGGGAGGGGATACATTATTTAACGGTACTGGCATGCCGGAGATCCGCTTGCCCCGAGCATGTGGTGCTGGACTGACTTTTGCAGCTGAGACTGGAAGCTGCAGTGGTCCTCCGAGACAACTCAGCCAATCGGCTCCTACGTCAGTAAAACAGGTCTGTCTGCCGAGCACACTCACCACTCAGCATTGCAGTCGTGATTTTCGGTAGCCTGTGGCAACGCGCTCTGTTCAATGAGTGTCCATTGCATTCATCATTCTGAACAAAACAACTTCTTCCTGGAACATTCCTTCTTCTTCCTGCAATAAATGTTCCATGCAACACTGGACAATGTAAGTGTTGTATATTTTTATACCAGTCAATGACATGATCTTTGGATATTATGGCTTTTACGCACACATTTCGATGGATAATGGGATGAGAAACCTCCAAATGATAATTGAGCCTCCTTTCATGAAGATTTAATCACAAAAACAATGGGAATATTAACTTATTCACCTCGTAAGATTGATTTGTGAAAGCAGTCTCTGGAACAGCACAAACCCCAGATTAAAACACTTCATGAATTTACTTTGTGATAATATATTTCAATAAAATGCCTAGGCCCTCAGTTGGCTCATACAGGCAGATGAAAAGCACATAGGGATTTCCTTTTACAATGTCTGCATGCTACCTAATGTACCTGCCTGGCCCTCAATAGTTATAGTAGCAGTCAGAGTGTGAGATAATTTATCACCCAAAATCCACAATCATTCACCTTTTTCCTTATTAAAACTCATATTAACAGACTCAAATTTGTTTTCTGATTCAGGGTCAAATTCAACTCTTTGCCTATTCAAACTCGCATATTTCACTGTATAATGTTCCATGCTATGCTGTTTAGTAGCAATGGAAAATACTTACCTAATTAAAAAACTGGACCAGTCTTGTCACATTTTATGTGTCTGCCTTTAAAAGATTTACAAACAATTCTCCCAGTGCTCTAAATGCAGGCTGAATTTTCATTTCATGACAGAATCATTTCAAATGTCTGTTCCTTTGTATTCAACGGATAGAGAATGAATGACGATATGGCAAAGTTCTGGATGGGGAATGAGAGGGGTCGATCTGAGCCTCTCTCTTAGCATACAAAAAATGGACACTTAGCACATACTCACCCATTCCTTGTTTTGCATATGCCCCAGCGTATGTAATTTTAATGCACTGTTCCTGACTACAGCCCACACTGCTGTATGCCATTAACTTTTAATTGACACTTGCTTTTCTAAAAAGCAAAGCAAAAGGCCCTCCATTTGTAGCACTGACAAAATAGCATGCTTTTCCAGCACTCAGCTGTCAGTAAATGTAAACTTGTGCGAGACACTGGTTTGCACTCCTTATCGGTCTCACGAACCGAGCTGCGGCGACTGGAAGTTATTTGCGAATGGCAGAGAAACACCTGAATGTTTAGCACCGCCCTAACAGCTAATGCGTCTCGGCCCCCTTTTTTTCCAGCTGAAGGGAGAGTCGACAACACATGAATATCATTTAGGAACCAGCGGCCTCCCCCCTGACACCTTATTTAATGCATGTCTTACTCTTTGCGGGTCGCTATTTAATACATCATTTGGTAAATGATTAAAAATGAAAGAGCCTTAAATGTAGCGATCAATCATTTAATGGGTTAACCAGCTTAAATTATCAGACTCTTTCCTTTTCAACTTTACGACAGTGAATAAGACCGAGCTGGCCTAGGGATGAGATGTGAGAGCTTTATGCCATTTCATTAATAGAGAAATAAAAATCCATATTTCACAAAGGGGGATCCCTTTTTCAATGCAAACCCCTGCAGAATTAAGGATGTAGTTGTGTTTTTCGTCCCTGGTTTCCACTGGATGGCAGGATCCCGACTTCTTAGCATTCTCAGAAATTCTGGAGAAGACCTTAGGCTATTCTCTCCCTAATTGTTAGTGAGTGTATTGAGAAATCGTAACATTTTTTGTCACATTTCCATTATTGATTTTTTGCATTTCCTTTTTAATATTACATTATATAAAGGACCTATAATTCCCTTATAATATTAGATTGTTCAGTATTTTCTGTTGTTGTTTCCAGTGTCTGTGTTTTTTTTTTTTTTCTTGTGTTTTGAAGTTCCCCAACTTGGAGTTGAAGTTCTCCTGTCACTTCTCATGTATAACCTTATACTCTGAAGCAATGGTTGCTGTCATTTTTGAGCTGAGACATCTAGTTTTGGAAATACATTACATAAATCATTTCTATTCACAAAAGGGGAATGTATTTTTTCCATTTCTAACAACTGCACTAAGATTACAGTTACATAACAGGCATGACAAAATGATCTCTGCTTTTTGAAGGGTTAGAGATTAAAAAAAAAAAAAAAAACACCTGCCGTTGTAAGAGGTGAGAAATCTAAAGCAGGTAAGAAGTAGACAATAGTGGAAAAAAATTGATGTTTCAAAGGGTTAATATGTTTTATAACCAATCCCCCCTCGTCACACAGACAGACACAGACACACACACACAGACACACACACACATACACACATTATCTCTCTCCTTGTTCCACACATTCATCCAATGAGCAGATGGCTGAAGTACATCTCCGACCATAATATCAACGTATTTATTGACTTAATAATATATTCACTTCAAGGCACCATGGCATGTGGTCCAGAACAGAAGTCTGGCTCCTCTGTTATGCAAATGCAATTAGGAAGTCTTATCTCTTCAAAGAGCTGTGCATTAAAAAAAAAACAATAATAAATAAATAATAGGGAGCTGACTTGACCTGCAGATTACCCATCCTCTGTCACTTTGCAGTGATGGGAATACAAATGCCGCTGAATTGACTGAGGAAAGACAAGAGAAAAAATGCAGGAGGGCAAATAAAAAAAAGAGGAAGAGTTTTACACTGTACCTGTGCTGAGTTTAAAATAATTCTAATCTCAACGACGCCAGAACCCAAGGGACCTTCGTCGGGTCTGAAGGGAATTCAGTCCGACCGCTGTGTTCCTTTTGTTTTCAACTTTCAGCGCTGACTACAAACAAGCATTTCTATTTTTTTGTGTTGACACACAATTTTCTGTTGATTTCCACGGTCGCCAGACTCATGACGATGTGCAAGGGTTGTGGTGTAAAATACATTGCCTGCCTTAAGTTCATAACCCGATGTTAAGGACAGACGACCACATTGGATAGACTGCGGGGCCCCTTACTTAAAAGGGTTTTTAATACCGATGACTAACATAATTAATAACTGTGTTTAATGTAATCCGGTAATGCTTCATTCCACACAGTGACATTTCTCTTTTGTCCCAACATGTTAAATGTTACATTGACAGTCTTACTTTATTGACTAACAGGCAGCATTAATTTACTTGGATTCATTCATTCCTGGGCACACTGCCTGATGCCATCTTAAAAGCTGAAGTAAATTATAGCAAATGACAATCCCCTGACATTCCTTTGAATTTACAACACTAAGACCAAACTCAATCGAACTTCAATACATTTTGTCCTCAACTCTGAGTTGATGAACTTATGCATGCCCCTGCCTGCATGATATATCATGATACATAAATAAATAAAAGCAAACATAAGTCGCGCCAGAGAAGAACGTCTGCTGAATGATGGAGATGAAGTTAATGAATGAAACAAAAACAGTAAACAAATATAACTTTTGTCGGAAACAGTCACACAAAGTTGTGTGTCATAAAAAGAAGAGAGGGGCGGAGCTGAGAGCTGGTTTCTGCGCTTAAATTCCGGTCTCGTAGCCAGCTCCGCGAAAGGGAGGGCCGACCCTCTGCGAGGTGCCATTCGGCTTAAAGGAGAGATCTCTGGAAAGCCTTTAAGCACGCTTTTAACAAGGCGTCGGCACAGCTGAGTGGAAATGAGAGAAGCAAAAAGGGGGGTGGGGGGTGTGTGTGTGTGCAGGTACATACTACAGCGGGCCCCCACTACCAACCGTTCAGGTGTACACAGGGATATTGAGGAATTACGCCTGAGCCATCTACCTGTTGTCCTTTTTTATCTCCTCCAGCCATTCAGCGCAAGTACACAGGGATTCAGAAAGGTAGCCTGCACTGCCGTTTCCAGGGTACAGGATTTCTCGATAATCCTGCAATGTGAGACCATCGCTATTTGAGATTTGGGCCGGCCAAGGTCAGGCAGTAGACGGTAGAAAAAAATGCTTGTGTGAGAAAGGGAGGGGATAGATGTAAAAAAAAAAAATATATAAAAATTAAATTTAATTTACAAAAATCAGACACACACTTTTCACTTATTGTATTTTAAAAAAGCAGATATATGCATTTAATGTAAAGACAATGGAGTGTTGCATAAGGCCTTTGAGATGTAGTCTGGCTGGGCATATGAAATTTGCTGAGTGTATTGTCATATTTTGAGAGATTCTTCCCAAATTCATGGGACATTACTTGGTAGTTCAACGTCCACCAATGTTCAAAATCACCCGAAGACAGGTGTATTTTTACACAATGGAGAATTCTCAAATGGTGAGACAGGGAGATCTCTTTGACCACATCCTGATGTGCACGCTGTGGTTGTCAAGCATTGCCGTTGGCTTCCCGTCTCTTAGGTGAAACACCTGAACACCTAATTTGGAGTTTCAAATTAAAAGTTTCGAATTTTTGTGATGGAGGCAGCCTTGTAGTCTCATCTTTTGTTATCAGTCAGCCTGAGTTTTAAGCCTGATTTAGGAATGACTCTTCATGCACAGGGCACAGATCCACTTAGAACTCCTAAATACAAAGGCACACCTTTGCTCAACCTCATGGGGAAATAAAGTATGTCAATATATGGTAAAATGCCTCTTATGTTAGTCAATGTTATGTTTAATATATGTAAAACTGGTATATAGATGGGATATATATTTTTAACATTGAAATACGCTGAAATATATACAGAATATGATATGATATACTTCAAACTATATGCAAACGGTGAATATTTGTTTCAATATGGCAATTTGACAATTGATTTTACAATTATAAAGGTAATAAACATCTACATATTGTATCGCTTGATTTGACGGAGAAAAGAACAGCATAGCGAGTGCTACATCTGACACCCAGTGAGTCTGGAGGAGGGTTGATGAGAAATATTTACATTTAGCTGGCATTCCTTCAAACGAAAACAAAGGCAGCATGTGCGATTGGAATCAGAGGCGCTTGGTATTTGTTTACTAATGCACTTAAGAGCAACGTGCTGTTGAGCCACATAAGGCTGTTGACTCCCTTAGCAGATGGTCTTTAACAATACTTCATTCTGCCTCCTTTTTTTATTTATTTATTTATTTATTTATTTATATATTTTTAATAAGCCAGAATAAAATGACACCAGTGATGAAAAAATAAAATAAATGCATTATGACAGCAGAAGGAGTTTGACTGGAGGGTTTCGGTGTCGAGAGGAATATCAGTGAGGCCATCCATCAAAGCGAGGAAATTGGAGTTGACATCCCCCCGATGAATGGCTCAGCTCAGAAGTCAGTGTTTCAAGCGGCCTCGGACTCTATTCATATTCGGAGAGAGTTTTACCCCCGACGCGTTCAGCGTTCAGTCGCTTCAAAGGGTGCTAAGGGTTGGTCTCTGAGAATGTATGAGCAGTTGACTTTACTTTATCGTCGAAGTTTGTGTGTGAATTTTATGTGAAAACTGATCAGGTAAAAAAAATCCATAAATATACTTAGACAGTGATTGGTGTTGATCCCACAAACCTACAGTCAGTCACTCTGCACACTGTTTATATGGTGTCTTAATATCTTCGTCTCTTTATTTCATACTGTAGAGTGGAGAAGGGGGGGGGGGGGGTGTGCTCTGACAAGTCTACTTTTTGTTCCTGGACAATAAACAAAAACACATGTATGGTTGTCCTTTTTTTGATTGATTATTTCAAATCGAAACTCCTAGAGCTATGATACTATCTAGTAAAGGTTGCAGCACACAAACACACATTCACACACACATATATACTGTATGTGTGCATGTTTGTTTGCGTGTGTGTGTGTGTGTTAGTATTTGCTTTGGATTAAACAGAGTTATGGTAGTATCTGCCAGTGTAGGACGATGAAATCCAGTGTTTACACCCTGGGGTCCTATGGCAGCATCTGCTTCTTCATTCCCTAAATTAATGTCACAGCCTCATTGAAGTGGCCAATCTATGCTTCAGAGGAGCTGGCATAAGGCTTTATGCATACATTATGTATCATTAAGTTTGGCATTGTTATTGCTATTAGAATGCCTGAATTCTTACATTGGCGCAACCCAATGACAGGAAAGAGATATCTCTGTTTCTTATATGCTCTGTATATCAAGCTGTATTTTCTTTTTGACAGATGCAAATGTGTTGGGCAGTTGGAATGACAAACAGGCCATTTGTGCCAGTCAAAGTGGTGTTTAGTAAAACTTGATGAAATTGGCCAAATATGTTTCACATGGTTTGTGTTACGAAAATGCAGCCGTGCGCTGATGTTGGTACTTCTTGCCTTTAGTCTGCTGTTTAAAAGGCATGTTACATTGCAGAGTGATACAACAGCCAGACTACCTTCGGGTAGCTTGTGCATGTAAGAGAAACCTAGCCAGACAGTGAGAAATCTGCCAAAGAACAGGATGAAATACACAAAACAAAGAGTCTGATTGGTTATTGCCTTATCAGTGTCTGATACCTTTGACGATACCAATGCAGCTTTGTTTTCTGTTCAGTGTGGCCTGTATCTGCCATGTTTTCCTTCCGGTGCCTTTCTTATCCATTTGACTGACAGGGAAATAACTAATCAGGGTCCTTGTGTAAAATAGACTGTGGTAGGCCAAGCATTGACAGGCTGACCCCTTTTAGGGGGAGGTGCCTTGGCACTGATGTCACTGGGGAAGTTACACTACTTACAGTCAAGGACCTTTCATTTCTTTTGAATTTGATTTCACATTTGACAATGGACGATGGCATATTTTAACACAATGCAAATGTAGCTTGAGCGTCGTTATAGACGATTAGTTTTTCAGTGCGGTGTGTAGAGCATATCTAAATGCGATATTAAATAAACACATAAACATGGAGTAAATAATGAGGTAAACTACTGGGTAATTTATGTCTCTTTTCTCATTCAGCATGGTATAATATCCAAATTAATGTCTTCCCGTGCTTGTAAGTGTGACATTTCAAATTTCTGGATACTGAACCATGAAATCTATGATCAGCAGGTCGAAAATCTAATTCCATAATGGCTCAAGAATTTGATATCAATGTTTTGCATATAATAGTGAGGAGTTTGAGGCCTATCGTTCCTTGCAAAATAAAAAAAAAATTAAAAAAGCAAATTCAAAAAGCACATATTAAATGAAGCTGGTCACCATGTTTTTTTTTCTTTAACTAAAATCCAGGTCATTACCTTGGCTTAGAATTCTGCTACCTATTATTTGGGCAAAGGACCCCAAAACAGCAACATTCACGCATAAAAAATGCTGTGTTCAAAGAGTCAGTTTTACTGTTATGAAGGTTTCCTAGCAACTATGTTCTTTCAGTCTGAAACGAGTGGGTTAAAAATGAAGAGGAAGGCAAAGAAGGTGTACAGTACAATAAAGTACAAAGGGGAACCAAAGACCTAGATCCCTACAGATCTATTTGCATGTTAATATCCCACCTAGCTCTATTTTCCCAGAATGCAATTTGGTAATTGTCCATTCACAGATATACACTTTGGACAGACATCACTAAGAAACATGCATAAAACTGACAAAAAATGTTTTGTCGGGCTCTGATTAATAACTAGCATGATTATAATAGTGTTAATCAACTCATTGTTAGTTGTAATGATGGACTGAGGACTCTTCACCGTGCACATATTTAAAAGAAAGAAAGTCTGCAAACTGAGGCTTTTCCGAGAATCAATCAAGTCACCTCTACGGCCGGCTACAGAGCATTATCAGTATAATTACAGGAAATAGGCTCCTGTGGATGTATGGAGACATTTATTTCTCGGTGGACTATTAGCAGGAAGATGTTGTGCTCAGAGTTGCCTGCAGCTGCCTTCTGTGAACATGTAATCAAGAACACAGTGACGCACAAGCAGCCGCGCATTTGGGACACATCCAGAACGAGTTTGATAAGCGTTAGACTGATGGGGAAACAGGCGGAGGAGGTGGCGATACATCAAAAGCCCAAACGTATATATATATATATAATTACAAGGACAACACAAGACAGCAGGAATCCATTTAATTCAGTTAAGTGTTTGGAGGTAGACTGTGTGTGCTCTGTGTGTGTGTGTGTGTGTGTACACGTGTATACTCTATACATGTACAGACATATACATATATTTCCCACATTTTTTTATGGTGTGTGCGTGATAAATATAACACAAAATAACAGAGTGACTGGCATGCTTGGCTTTGTGAATATGAGTCTGTTATGTTGACACATCTCTGTTGTTTCAGATGGGCACTGGCTGTATCACAACTATGTTTCTTACTGCTAACAATTGTGGCCCTTTTCACTGAGTGGGCTGTGTGACTTAGGGAAAGAAACTTGTTCACTCAAAAGATTTTCAGGAAAAACAATGTAACAAATATATGTGGAAAACTGCCCTCTGAGGGATGCTAATGCATAATGGTTTGGCCTGGAGGGTGTTGCTTACTCATGATAGGATGACTTTTGTGAGCGATGGTCCAATCACAACAGCTAAATGTCATTGTTGTTCCGTCTGTTCCCCACCCTTGTCCAGAGATGTGTAAGATTGACTGGACAGTGACCAATCAGACACCTAGCATGTAAAACAGGGGAAAGTGAAAGTCCTTTTATACTATCAGCATAATCTTTTCCAGGGCAAGGTATCTTGACACATGACATTAGCACAGCAGGATAATGTAGTTTATCCTGAACTTTGAATAAAAAAAATTAAGGCTGTTACTTCACTTATAGATAATTTGCTGGGCATTTGAGAATTCATGCTGCAGTCGTCTTTCCAGTTTCAGCAAAGCCTTTGCTCGTATTGAAGGCAACAAGCCCCTGTACTTTAAAAAAAAAAAAAAGCATGCGTGTGGCTTTGACGAAGCCGGCTGTTCGAGTGATGTATGCATCGTCCTCCATTTTACAGCTGCGACTTCCTGGGAAGCCCCTCAGATGCCTTGTCTGACAACACCCCTCTCCAAAGATGCACACGGAATCCTGGAGACCTGACTAATGTTCTCTGAATACTTCCACCGTTCTGAAGAGCTGTCATCTGTCATCTTCCTGGCATGGAAAAAAGGTTTTTTTTTTTTTTTTACAGTACAATAAATCCAATTATCCTCACACTGCTAAACATGCCTGTTCCAAGGACACTGCAGATAGAAAATTAGTTAATTTGCACAATAATAAATTCAAGTTTCTGCCATAAAAAGCCCATTAACATTTAAATGATACAATGAACAATCTCCAAAGCATGGTTATCAGCATGATTTTTTATTTATTTATTTATTATTTTATTTTTTTTAACGGTATGACGTGCCTGATCAAAGAAAACTTTTTTCCTCAGAATTTCTTCTTTAGATCTGACATGCACTATCGGTGAAATTATCTTTCCACCTTCTGCATTTGTGCCTGCATAACTACAAGCATGCCCTAAATAGATATAATGTGGCTAATGTGCAAACCATTTTTTATCTGTCTATGCAAGCAGCTAGCTAAGCTAGCAGACTTAAAAGCACTGGCAGATAATGTAAACAATATTGGTCAGCGTGCTAAAGATGGCGAAGGCCGTAGATTGCTACACTGAGTATTTATTTTCCTGTGAGTGAATTGCACAGCCTACTTATTCTATAGTCTACATTTAAGTTACTTAGTATTTTCCACCAGGAATTCCGGTCAGCCTTCAATAGGTACAGTATTTTGAAGGCATGAAGCAGATGTTGTAAGTAACAATGTAGCACTTAATAACAGTGCATTGATAGGGATGGTGAGTGCTCCTCTTCCTATACCTAAAAATATGTCAGTGCTAAAGGTTAAAAAGTAGGAAGAGGAGGAGTTCTTTTTTTCTTCAGGAGAATAAACGAAATCTGATGGAGGATGGCTGCCAAATTCATCCGTACCAAATGACTGAAGGAGTCAGCAGGATATTAGATTACCTTTTCATTTCCACACAATTATAAAGGAATGTTATATATGATACGAGAATGTATACATATGAATGTGCTTTCAAAGGTTGTTCACAGACGCAACCGATCCGCATTCATTGAGCACAGATGCAAGCTACGTTCATCAATTAAATTACGCTTCAAGATGCTAAATCGCATTTACGCATTTATATTCACTGCCAAATGCTTTTCATTATAGTTTGTCTCAAAACTGGGATATTTATAATTCACAAAAAAAAAAAAAAAAAAAAAAAAACAGAAGTCCCCATGGCTACAATAAGGTTCTTTTTCAACTACACATACCTACAGTATAATTGCACACATCACGTAAAAGTCTTTGATTTTTGTATTCAGCAAGCATTTTCCAGTATCAGCATGACAAGGATGCACTGGTATACGAAAAAGTTGTACTTGCACAGCAAAAAAGAAAACTGAAGTCAACTGTTCCCCAGTCTTTTGTGCTAAGAACTGTAAAGTTGTTTGTACATTTTTTCTGACATTACTGAGGATTAGATTATGATACCACTGCATAGGCAAAGCTGTCGGATATTAGCAGGCCTTGGGCACCCAGGCCTCTTCTCAGTAAAAGGAGTGAATTGCCCATTATGAATGAAGTTGTCTCTGCAAGGACATTTTTTTTCATCCGTGCCTGCACCTCATTAAAATTATAGTCCCGGCATTCCTTACTGCCATTGCCAGTTATCTGCCAGTTATCACAGCTATATTGACCAGCCTTAGTGGGCCAAACATAAGTCACATACCAAACCTGAAGACAAGATAGTCTGACAGATCTTTAAAATATGACAATAAGTTATACAACCAGGATTTGCAGTCATTGCTTAATAAGGAGTGACTACAGTAGGAAATTAATTTTAAAAAGAAGAAAAAACTTTAATAACACAGACCCATAAGTCCGCATGACTTTGTAAAGTTCATTACATGTGGCTGAGAAACTGTTTTAAGTGCTGTATATGATGCAAACACAGTGGCCAGTTAGATGTAAAACATCGCATTCATTTTGTATTTGAACCAGAAACTAACAGTTACTTTATTAAGTTATACACAGAGAGAGAGTTGATAATTACTCCTTTCATGTTCTTTGTAATGGACAAATAAGCAACACATTGGCTTAACCTGAATTGGTCTATTTAACATTGAGCTGTCTGAGTTTAATGTAGGCCTTCTCTTCAAAAAGTAATTGAACTGAATGTCACAAGATGGATTTTTCTGCCTGTTCATTAATTGCTTTTAGCATAATATCAGGGGATTTTGAAAATAATTACCTGCATTGCTGTTCTTATAATCACAAGCATCATCATTACCATCATCATTTCCAACATAGCGACTGTTTTGACTACGGTGGGCATTTCTGACTGATTGGTATGTACATTCAAGAACATATCCATGCTGCACGGACATACATATATGAAACACGGGACACGGTTTTCCTGTTTGTGAACAAAATTGACTGAATTCATCTTTTACAACAGGGTGTCCGCAGCTGTTGGATCAGGACATTTTGTCCCTGACACGTCGTAAAGCACCACTGACATCTCCAGACTGTGCCGTTCTTCGGCTCTTTTTTTATTTATTTATTTGACTTGCCATCAAAGCTTCCATCGCTCGTCGCTCATGTACGAGGTCAGACGCCCCCGTCAGACCTGCTGTCACACAGCAGAAATGTCACAGGCAAGAGCACTTCTGACCTCAGAATGCTCTTGCAGGACCGAACCGGAACTGGCGGGGACGCGGATTCGTGGTCGTCGCTGTCCTTCTCATCACTGCTGCAGAAAAAAAAAGCATGCGTAGAACAGCGATGATCCTCTGAGACTTTTTTAAAGGCAAACAGGCCTGTGACAGACGGTGCTATTTGATGCCCAGAGATACCTCACACAGAAAGCATTTGTCGTGTTTTTGGGAGCTGTCAGATGGACAGTTCCTCAACAGTGACAGCATGCTTTGCTGTTTACTCTGAAGCAAAGGTTATACATTTTGTAATATGAGATCGGTGGTTGCAGATGTTAACATTAAATATGCTAAAAAAAAAAAAAAAAACAGACCTGCTTAAATCTTTCATTTTCAGATTTAAGTTCAGTGTTGCTCAGAGGACAAATTCTAAAACTAAAGGATTCGGGTGCCCTTAGTTTTTAGTTTGCTGGTGTTTGCAATATGTTCCCCTGCATTATATTTTCAGTGTTCCTTCTGTGCTCTTTTAAGACTGTATTAATGAACATGAATGGTATTTGATCTACCAGTCTAGCTTACCGTGGTTTCACACAACCTTGCCTTTAAATGAATGTGTGTCTACAGTAATGGGTTTAGAATATGAGGTTTCAAGGTTTCAAAATAATCACTCCACTTGTTCAAAGAAGATGTTTTGAAAGGTTTTACAAATGATCTGTCAGGCCGCCATCTTGGTTGATGAATGGGTGCGATTTTTTGTTAAGGTCTAATTCTCCTACTCCATAGGGTTGCGTGTTAAGGGGAAATTTGCCTTTTACACAGCTGTACTACAGTACTTTGTTACACTTGAATATTAGGTTCAAATGAATTATTATTATTAGCAGTTGTCACAGTCTGGAAAAATTAGCACTTTAAATAAAGCTCAAAGGAATTAAAAAAACTTTTAAATTGCTGAAAGGAATCCCTGTATTGTACACTTATGTTCTTTCTGGCAGACTTCACACAATATCTTAAAATTCAATTTCCTGTGAACACACTAATATTGATATACTAATATTGAAAATAACACACTATTAATTACCTTGAATCTAATAAACCCAGAAAGAACTGGCAGCTTATTATTGTTGTAACACAGATAATTATCAATGTTTATAAATAACCCATAGAAAGCATGAGTAATATGCTTTTCTCTTTGGAAGAAAAAGGAGGTTTTCAAACTTGCGACAATTAATGACTCCAAAGAAAATATAAATTAGATGCTAAAAGGGGCCAGAGTATTACCATTTGGATTTATTTTTCATTTTCATTGATCAGCTTTTTTACTGCACTTCGAAAAATCAATGCAGAGGGGCAAAAGTGTCTTGTTTGGGCAAGAAACAGCGGCACTTAATGCATATTGGCGACGCTTGCCCTGCAATGCATTTGAAGCATTGGCACAGTAAATCCTTCAGAGGAGTCTAAAACCTTTTTATCTCCCTAGATTGGTTTGGACTGCTAACTGAGGACGAGAAAGCTCTGTGATCTACTATGTCATTTCGATGATCAATAACGTGCCCTCTCAAAAAATTAATACGGCACTTAAATTGCAGTTACCGTGAGGTCTCGATAGCGTTTGCTTTTAAAAATGCACAGAATATAAATTGTATCACCAAATAATGTATGAAGAGTTCACTGGCTATTTTTAAATGTTAGTACTACCCACATTTATGAAAATGTAGAATCAATGATAATAAAATAAATAGCAATGACAAAAAAATGCCAAAAGCGCTAAAGTTTGAGCAGCGATGCTTTTCTCTTAATTCAAAGTAACAGCAAAGTCACACAATGTCTTATTCACAATGTGAAAGTCTGTGGGATGCTTCTGTGAATGTCATTCACATGCAGACACCCCTGTGTGGTCAGTGTTCTAGATTATTCTGGAATCTTTGATATGAGGAGCACCTTATTGTGTACTTCGTGAAATATATATCCATGGTAGGACAGCTGAACAAAAGAAATTAAGGATTAATGCAGTTCCGAGGGTAGGTAATGCTTGATACAATCACTCAATCAACTGCAAACCACCCCCCCCCCCCAAAAAAAAAAAATGTTTAACATAGAAAAAACATCTCAAAAAGAGTACTCTCAGACAATGTTTTAATAAAATTAGCAGTCTTTATTGATCACACAATGATTCTGTCAACAATGATCCTTTAAACAGTGCAGTGACAAAGCTATGTTTGCTGAAATGAGGCTTTAGTATTTCCTCTGTTATCCAAACTTGTGGAAGATGAGCTGTGTTAGGGACCCACATCAGGGCAATACAGAAATTGCTGGGGTGTAAAACCATCCCTATGGATCACTGAACACAGACAGTTAGAACCTTGCTCTGTTTGTCAGTCACGATAAGGCCATCTGCCAAATAAAGGACAGCATAATGTCATGTCATTACTTGCTCTACGTAGTAGGGCAACACAAGGGGTTGAAAGGTGAAAAATGTTGAGCCCCTTTAAGGAATGGCAGCTGCTTGGGTCACTGGAACTATGGTCGCCTCCCAAACCCCACCCCATGCACATACAAACACAAACACACACCCTCGTTTGCTAACCCTCCTTGCTACGCTCAGTAAGACAAAGCTAACTATTTATCTAGCTGCTAAGCAATTAAATAATGCACTATAAAAACTAGCTAGCTGATTGGTCAAGTTGGTGCACCTTTGGATAACACAGCAAGCAGAATTTTGACTTGGTAGCAGTTGAGGGCAACAAGCTGATGGATTGCAGGCTAATGATGGCCTATTATTGATTTCTTGACTGAAAATTGTTCCTTTTTGAAATGCTTGCAAGGGCTATCACCACATGCGTGCATTAATTTGAAATTACGTCATAGAATAGAGTTGCTGTTAGACAATGAGACAATGAGACTTGTCTAACCTATACCTCTTGTCGTCCCTTCCTCTCCTTACTGTTTGCCGAGTCACTGGTCCATCTGATGTCAGAAAATGTTCATGCTGAGGAGCGATTTAGGATGCAGCATACCACTGACACGAAAAGACTACACTTCCCATGAGGCCAGGGGAGTTTGAATCATTTTCACAGTTTACATAATGTGTGAGTCACACTAATAACTGCTGATTAAAAGGTTTTGCAGCTGGGGTGGAGCTGAATCATGAACCCTGAACATAGCCATTTATGTATGGATCTCTGAGAACCCACATTCACTCAAATAGCAAAACATTTTATGCCTCTGGTTGACTTAAAAAAGTAAAAATAAGCTATCATTTAATTGGTTTCTTTGTTTATTCTTTTCTTACACAAAAAACTACATTCAGTAGCTGCTGATATGAAGTAAAAGTGCTTTGTAAGAATATTGCTTGCAGGTAAGGGTAAAGTGCAATGTGGTTTGATTGAATAGAGGTCTTAGTGTTTGCATGAATTGTTTATCAGAGATAGCTGGGAACTCAATGGTGTGCAAAGCTCACACCAGAGCTGGCCTTTTTCTATTTACCACTCTACGTGTGTTGTGTTTATTCATTACTTGCAAAAAAATCTTATTTGGTCATAAATATTCATTTGAATCACAGGAGCATAGCCTGCCATAGTGTATTGTCTAGACAGTCAGCTCAGATCCCCCTAATTCCCAACAGATGCAGTCCAACCTGTGACAACATCATAACATCTGAAAGAGTGTTTTCTCCTAAGTCTGGGGTGTGGAATGAATTGCTTATCAGCAGTTTCACTCCATAGCACATTCATTAAAATCACCACAAGAGGTCATTACAAGAAGACCCGCACTTACTTAAAAAAAGGAGATGCTTAGAGTGATGCTGTAATTACTAGAGTCATTATTTCAATCACTCCTGATAAGGCTTTGTTTCCTCAGTTTTAACACTTATCAGGAAGGCACTGTGCCTTTGCTTTGGTAATCTAGTATGTATGCATTTATGCTGTGCTTACATGTCATATTCAGGGTTGCTGTACTGTGCGTAGTTTTGTGGTGATGGATGACACAGACTTCTCATCCTGCAATAAATTGAACCACATTAAATTTACAAACACATTTGCATTGTAATTGCATGTTGTACACTGACGCTATAGCAACACATAGAGCTAGCTCCAAGGAAGGTAGCAAGGGAGACTTAACATTTATGAGGGGATGTTAACACAAGGTCTCAAACACTTGAACTGGGGTCACTAACTCAGTGATCTGTCCGCATGTTTTTTTTTGACGACTGCAGTACCAATGCCGGTATGGAAGGATGTCTGGCCACACGGTGATGAACAGGGTGGTGTCAAAAGTCATAAGTGCAGGTAAAGCTCAGGGCAGCTCAAATGAGACCCTGAGGAGTGAATGTGATCATTAAGCACCAGCTCGATGGTGGCCTTCACTGCCTGGCGAATTGAACTGGATTGGAATCTATAAGCGAACAGCACATTCCTTTCGGGTTAACCTGCTGGCTGTAAGCTCATGGGGTCTTCTAGATAGAAAGAATCTGAATTCAACATTTAAATCCTCACATGTCTTTCAACCAACAAATAAATTATGCAACGGACTCAATAAATCTTCACTTTTTTTCCGTTGCGGCATCCAGACTCCGTCACGCGTGCTTATCTGCTAATTGCATTTGGCTGTTGTGTCTTCCAACGCTCTGATATTGCCCTGAAAAAGGGCACCTACCACATGAATGCACATTAATGAATAGTGCTTATAAAGAACTAAGCTTATTTATTTATTTTTTCCCCCCAATATACATTGAATCACATTGTTTCCCCTGGGAAATGTGCATAAAAAAAAAAGAAAAATCACAGCATTTCAAGTTTATGCTGTTGTCAGGTGCTGATGTCCAGACCATGCTCTGAATCAGTTATTAAATAAATATGCACTCTGTGGCATTAGGGGGACAGCGGGACTGCCGCAGGTTTAACCTTACTAGTGGCCTCAGCTGTTCGGGATTGGCTAGGAGCGGTAAAAATGTGCCGTTTCCCAGTTCCGATCTAATAAACAGCGTTCGCCAATCCCCGGGAGCTAAATGGGGGGGCCGTGGTTGTAGCGCTCAGGCCTGATGATCGGTAGCCCCTGTGTCCTCATTCGCCAAAAGCGGGCCCTCCATGGCCGTGACCCAGGGGGTAATGTGCAGCTGACGATGGGAAATTACGAGAGGAGCGCTCGTGATGGCTGCCTCATTAACATCCGAATAACAAGCGCTGAGACTTAAAGCATTGCTGTGATCACCGGTTACCGCCAACAACACATTCAGAGGCTGTTCGCAAAACATCCCCCCATTCATCCCGTTCCACGCATGTCTCAGACTGCAAGGCAAGCAGGTGAATACACACATGCATCTTCCTGTGGATGGGAAACAGTATTGCAGTCTGGAGGGCACAGCTGTGTCTAATACTGCAAACAAGAGTACAAGTTACTGCAAGCATTAATGTAAAATTCAGATCACGGAATTATTTTAGTAACACCAATGCTGATTTTCAACACACATAATAAGTGTGGTCAATAAAGACCTGAAACAGAGTAAACTGTGACTTAATATTTTAAAACTTTTTAGTAACTTAAACCTTTAACATGCAACATGCATACACGGTACTAGTATATTACAATGTACTGGAATACAGGGCTGCTTATGGGGAAGCAAGGGAATCAGCAGCAGAATAGATTTGTTTTCAGTTTCATATGCTCTCATGTAGCTGTCTGTTGTAACTAACAATCACAAAGAGCTATGCTAGAATAGGCTTACGCATTGCTGGTGCATTTGACCCTAGGTCTTTGTGGAAGCAAAAAAATAAGTAAATACATAACTGAAATCTTTAATTTCCTGGTGTTGCCATCAAACTTAAGCCATTACTGACCCTTCATTTGAAAATGTTTTGAAGGAGATTCTGTTCAAGGGCTACTAGGTCCAATGCCCCGCACTTGAGATATTGTTGTTGTGAATCATTTCACATCATGAATAGCCTGTCTGCAGTAAAACTCGTTTCCATGTACCTTTGACTCTTGAGCAGTGAGTCTGCTTCTTGCCCACGACTATACAGCACAAGACATATTGATAGAGACTGGATCCTATATTTTTTAATTTATTTTACCTTTATTTTACCAGGAAGTCCCATTGAGATCAAAAATCTCTTTTACAAGAGAGACCTGGCCAAGACAGCAGCCGTACAGACATATTACATAACATATTAAAAATACAACATATACAACATAAAGTACAACATATACAACATAATATACAAAAATCCACAGCATAAAAACAGCTATTTAAACTCAGTGGCCTCTTAAGAAAAGCAACAACATGTCTCATTCACCACATTCTTTATGATCAACTTCAGTTTATCAATGGATATAAATGTATCCAATTTTAAATCTTTCTGTAGATTATTCCATGTCCAAGGTGCATGGCAAGAAAATGCAGTTTTCCCCAGATCTGTCAAAACCCGGGGAAGCGCGTAGGAAGCCAACCACCTGGAAGAGCGTAGCTGTTAACTACCCGAGCTGGGGCACAGAAAGGTACAGAGGTAAGCCTATAAGTTTACCCAGTATCGCTTTATAGATAAAAATAAACCAGTGCTGTTGTCAATATTGTCAATATTGATAGACACTGGATCCTATAGGCCTACTGGAGGTCAGTGCATATGCAGAATCCTCTGTTTCTTTGAAAACCAAAGAATCAATTGCGAGATGTGAACTCTGTGTTTGCACTCATTAATATGCGACTAGGAGTGACTCACAGCACAATACAGTACTCTGCAATTTTTTTAATACTATATTTACTTTTTGTGTGCGTTCTCAATGTTTTTCAGCTGTGGCGTTTTTGTGAGGCAACACTTCGCTTCTGACTCATGCCTGCCGTACGCGCACTGTGCGAATTCGAACGGCTTCTCTGGGGCCGATGCCGAGGGTAGCCTCTGGCCACAGATCCAGGAGCAAGCTGGTAATGCGCACCCGGTGCCCATGCCACACTGGAGAGAGCGGCGTACCCTGATTTAGCGAGCAGCTGTTCGCCACTTAATTGCTGTTTTCAGCTGGCATCGCCCGTATCTACTTTACTCGCAAACCTTTGGACACAAAAGGGACCTAATTCATAATTCATCGTACGCAGATGTTTGCACACAGGAGACAGTTCGGTTGCATTAGCTGTCACTTCCATTGTATTTTGCGCTAAAGGAGAGGAGGTGTCTGAGTGCGGCAGCTGACAGAAAGCGTGCGTCCATCTCTAATGCAGCGGGGAACAGTTGTTTCATATCTCAATGTGTCAATCAAAAGAAGAAAAAAAAAAAAAAAACAACAACAGCTCCCTTGAAGCTACACAAACAAATACTGTGTACATCAGTCGCAGTTTTATCAAATGCTTCATTGTAAAATAAGGGATGAAACAAACACGACAACATTTAGCAAGCATCGCTGATGCATATATGCATTAGGGTGGCGTTGCGTGAAGCCGCTGTGTCGCTTAAATGACAGACCTTTCCAGTTGCAGACGCTTAATCAATCCATAATAATCTGCGCACAAGTAACCCGGGGTCAAAGTTCATTTGGCCAGCCGGTTGCCGGTCCCATCCGCGGCAGAGGTTTGGGTTTCCTTGCATCTGTTAGCATGGAGCTGTGGAGGCCTTACGTTTGAAGCAGCAGTTTGTACTGAATGCACAGGAAAGTTGTAGGCATCCAAAACAGAAGAAAACATTTGAAATATATATCCTAAGATTTTGTTTATATTAGAACTTATGTCAGTCATTGTTACTTGCTTATTGTGATTTACTACATCATATTTACACACACACACACACACACACACACACACACACATATATATCAAGAGAGAGAGAGAGAGAAAGAGAGAGAGGAAGGAAATGTACATTGTAAACTGCAAAATACTTATAAACTTTACTAATATGACATGTCTTATTCTCCCTTAAGAGTCTGCCTGTTTAAATTGGACCGAGAATGTGCCTATCCACAGAAACAGCTTCATACCTGCCGTGTAACTGCTGTCATTCTTGCGCTTCCTTAAAAAAGTTTCCGCTGCAGTGATGTTGCGATGCCTCTCTCAGCCGCAGTAACTAGTGAAAGGCATTCCTCATGAAGCTCTTAGACTGACTGTCCTCACACATCACCATACATCACTTTGAGTGAGAGCTCCATTTTACTGACGGCCCATTGATCCATTAGCCGACTCAACCGTCATGCCCATCCAAAGCCTTCGGGTATGGGCCTTATTTTCGGTGTTCCGCTGTTAAAGTCATGATACAAAAAATACATATATATATATATATATATATATATATATATATATACATATATATATATATATATATAATTATATATTTTTCTGTTCTGTGCAGTAACACATTGGCACAAGAGTTGATTCCTGGAAATGTCCTCCATGTATTAAAAGCCAACATTTGGATTTGTGTGTGTGTGTCTGTGTGTTGGTAGAGAGGAGGTGGGAGGGATTGAATTAGTATCCGGGTGTGGGCTTTTAGGCTATTAAACAGACATCAATTGTTGCCTTGGACGAATGCATCAGTCAAATTAATGAAGTCTCTGTCCTGTTATTAGTTCAAAATAATGATCTCTCTCCTTCTCTCAAAGGTGCACCGCACGACTTCATTTTCAGTGATTTACGAGACATAATAACTTTATGAATATTGCGGAACTCTATGGTGGTGAAAATGAGCCCTTTAGTATTTTTTTTAATTATGAATGCAAATCCGGTAATACTCTTTAAGTGCTTTGCATATTAGCTTCTGGCACTCTGGGCTGTGTGGTTGCCTTAAACATGAGATGGTGCATTTTAACTAATACAACAAATCAACTTTATGTATGTGTATTGTATATGTATATATACAATACACATACACATGTGTGGAGACCTAAGCATGCACACACACACACACACACGCGCGCGCACACACACACACACACACACACACACACACAAGCACACACACTCACACACACGTGCTATCCTCTCATAGTGACATTGAATATCTTCTGGCAATGTCTTTCTCAATGTAAAATGGAATGAGCGTCACAGGAGGCATAATGTGGCACTTTACCATCTCCCTTTTTGGAACGGAATGTATTTTTTTATGCACGAGTCATTCAGATTAATCTCATAAAAATATAAAAAAGAATGATCCTTTGGTAACTTAACCATGTGTAAGAAATGACTACAGAATGCTGTAAGACTGCTAATAAGTTTTTTTTTTCTTAACAGGATGAACATTCAGCGTTGTGAAATGACAGTGCGAAATATGGGTGTAAGACTGACTCGTATGGTTAAAGAATCTGCTAATCTGAATTTACGGTGCCAATACAGTGGTATTAGTGGCTGCGTCAAATCTACATCATGCCGTATTGATTTGGTGAGCACAGTAAGGGCAGTCTCGTTGGACAGCTGGGGAGACAAGTTATCAAATGGCCTCCAGGGGGTGGGAGTGGGGGGGGCAGGCTTCACAAAGCCAGATATATCATCTCCAAGGAACCTGCCTGAAAAGTCTTGATAGGAAATCGAGACTGCCATGTTCCTGCCAAAGTCAAATTAAATGACAAATTTATGAATTAGGAGGAGTATTGATTCGATGCCTAATTAGGTTTTTGCGTTCGAAACCTTACTCTCTGGCCTTGTGTTGGGACCTGGCAAATGTTGTGAGAGCTGGTCTTTTATGCACCCCTCCCTCTCCCCCTCCCCAACATGTCCGGCTACCTGCTGTAAAGTTTAAAATACGGCTCAGGACAAGCATTGGTAATAAAGACCTTTCGCAGGGCCCGGTGCAATTGGATTTCTTATCTGTGCTTAGATGCCATCATCTCACAAAGAGTCACCGTAGAAATTGAGCACTCTGAAGTGTGTCGGCTGCTCTCTGGCAGTTAATGATAAGTGCACAGCGAACAAACAAACACCTGCTTTTGAATGCATTCAAAGAAGCCACATGCAACAGTATCCTGGCAACACAGGCCGGCAAAAAAATCGCACAGAGAAAAAAAAAAAAAAAACAAGAAGTACACTGAACAGTAATTACGTGCTGAGCTGTGGCATTTAGGATGGTGTGTTATTATGATGGACTTCAAAGTCAATACTGTAAATATAGACTTTTTTTTTCTTCTTTCCAATGGCCGTGATGAATTTCAAGGCCCAGCTGGAAAGCGGATTTATCATGTTTTGTTTGCTTGTCATTTTCCCTCATAATACATTCTTCGATAGGGTATATATGAGTGGTGTAAATATGGCTATAGAACAATTAGGGAGGGGACTTCAGCATATAAAACCAACTACAGACTATAAAAATAAACGGAGCTCTCTTGTTAGATGGTGGTTGTAGATGTATATGAAGAATTGAAAAAAATACTAAACATGTAAGTAAATTATATGTCCAACATGTGAATTGTTAGTTATGGAATTTCTCTAAAGGCGGTTTCTCACCAAGACCAATACTGGTCACAAACTAGACTCCTTCTCCTAGACTCCAGCTACTAAAGACAGCTTGCTAGCTATTGTTGATGAGGTATTTATGCAACATGACCATGTTGGTACACTATATGGCCAAAAGTATGTGGACACCTGACCATCACACCTATATGAGCTTTTTGGACGTCCTATTCCAAAACCATGTGCATTAATATGGAGTTGCCCCCACCCCCCTTTGTAGCTATAACAGCCTCCACTCTTCTGGGAAGGCTTTCCACAAGATGTTGGAGTGTGTCTGTAGGAATTTGTGCCCATTCAGCCAAAAGATCATTTGTGAGGCCAGGCACTGATGTCGAACGAGAAAGCTTGGCTCGCAATCAGCGTTCTAATTCATCCCAAAGGTGTTCAATGGTGTTGTGGTCAGGGCTCTGTGCAGGCCACTGGAGTTCCTCCACACCAAACTTGTCAAACCATGTCTTTATGGACATTGCTTTGTGCACAGGGGCACAGTCATGCTGGAACAGGAAAGTGCCTTCCCCAAACTTTTGCCACAAAGTTGAAAGCATACAATTGTCTAAAATGTCTTTGCCGTAGCATTAATATTACCATTCACTGGAACAAAGGGGCCTAGCCCAAACCCTGAAAGACCATTATCCCTCCTCCACCAAACTTTACAGTAGGCACTATGCATTCTGGTAGGTAGCACGCTCCTGGCATCCATTAAACCCAGATTCGTCCATCAGACTGTGAGCGAAGGGCGAGAGCGTTGGCGTCGCAGTCAAAGTCGCATGTACAGTACCCCGTAGACCCGGGTTCAAGGCCAGGTGGGGCGACTGCTCTCGTCCTTCGCTACAAATGGTGTCAGAAGTGGGATGGCTTGCCGCAAGGCCATCGGAGGCATGCCCTGTTTGTGAGCCATATGAAGGACCCCCTGGTTCAGTTGACCCCGGTGTGGAGGAACCCTCGAGATGGGTGAAGCATGGTGTGAGGGACCCCAGAGATGGGTGAAGCACTGGTCAGTGAAGCACCCTGGGATGGGAGAAGTACGGCAAGAGAATGCGTGACAGACGCCATGGTGCATGAAGCGCATGGGTGTGCTTCCCGAAGGGGAGGGCAGTGTGATGGAGTGCCGTCACTACAGTTGAGTATGAGCTCTGACTGCCATACCAACGAGCCTGGCTCTTTGGCGTCGTGGTCGAAGTCGCATGTTTGGTACCCCATAGATCCGGGTTCGAGGCCGGGTGGGGTGACTGCTCTCGCCCTTCGCTACACTCCTAGACGCTTCCACTTGACAATCATAGCACGTACAGTTGACCAGGGCAGATCTAGCAGGGGAGAACTTTTGTGAACTGACTTGTGGCAAAGATGGCACCCTATGACATTGCCACTTTTAAAGTCACTGAGCTCTCCAGTACAACCCATTCTACTTCCAAGGTTTGTCTATGGAGATTGCATGGCTATATGCTTGATTTTTATGCACCTTTTAACAATTGGTGTGGCTGAAACACCTGAACTCAATTAGGAGGGGTGTACACATACCTCTGGCCATATAGTGTAGCTTATCTGTTTTGTTTTGAATATGATTCCTGTAAAAATGACTAAATTTGATTTTATAGATTACGTATACCTCTTTAGGCTGAAAGAAATGCATTATTCCATCCATATTTTCTTTTCATAATGTATGGTCACCAGACTGAGAGCACATGCACTTAGTATAAAAGGCTGCTGGAATTCACTAGGATTGCATTGCTGTTATTCACTGACGGTGTAACGGTCCATAAACTAAGTTTGCTGCTGAAAGTTGGCTGACTTAAATTTGAGTTCTGTTTCTTTGAGCTGTTTCTCATAATTAAATATTCAACTGTATAAATGGCTGAAATATTTAATACATGTATATGGGTTATAGTATTATGCTATAGATGGCATACCATAGTAAGAAGAATATAAACAAATCAAATTACGCTACAGCACACAACCGATAAAACTGTGCTGTCCATTTGTCAGTTAGTAATTGTAGTACTACCACCCTGTCCTGTATCTGTGTTTCATATTTCAGTCTGATATGATTGCTATTTTGTGGAAATCATACAGTGGATTGAAATTATTAATACATTATTGGATATCATTATTGTTAGTAGTAATATGCAATATTTTTCACTTGCATCTGACAAATCAGTTGTCAGACACATCAATAGAAGAAGTAACAACTACAAACTCCTGAAATATGGGGAAAAATTCAGTGCAATAGAAACGTTTGAAAAAAAAAAAAAAAATCACAGTCCACCAGCAACCCCAATGAGCACCATGGATTCCTGTCTTCTGATGTTCAGCTGGGTTTATGGATGCCTGCTCTCTCTTCTAGTCTAGCAACTATATTATAAAGATTGGATTTTTGTCTTCTCTCTTGAAAAGATTAGGACCAAAAACTTGTTTATGTATGTGGGTATAGATTCATCTTCTTCAGATAATTCATTTGGCACTGCGGCATTGGCACATATACTCCCCCTCTACGCAGAGAATAAATAACCTTTTGGTTTCGATACTTGCACATTGCGCTGGCTCTCCCCATCTGTAAATGCCCCATTCCTCCAAATGCACCTTGAGTTGGCAAAATTGAATATTATCTCTGCTGCATTAGCTGGGGGAAAAAAGCATGTGACAGATTCTATTTAATTAATTCGATTTTTCGTGATGGACGCATATAAGAAAGATGAACTATTTGTATTGTTTGCTGAGTAGCTCAGAATTAAGTTAGCCTCTGAGTAGCGCTCGCTCTCAAAACTGTGTTTGTCTGTCTTTAATTTTCAGTTAACTTCTTTAGGCTTTGATAGATGGGACCTCAGACATTTTACAGAAAGTCCTTTCACTAGGCATACCAATGATGGAACCACAGAATTCGGTGCAGTTTCTCAGACAGTAGCATTAGAGGCAACAGCCTGATGGTGTAAAAATACAAATTGTTTCGGAATAGCGGCGTTTGCCACTGTCCTTTTCCACGCGTCTCAGACGTAATGAATCTGTTGGGAATTAGAGGATGGGTGAGTCTTAAGAGAAAATCTCTTCATGGCAGTGGGAGCAAGATGCTTATCAGAGAGTTTGCACAGCGGGACGTGAACCAACAGCAGTGACATCTGTTTCTCTCTGCCGATTTGGGGCACGGCACCCTGGTTAGATTAAACACTTCTCGTTCCTAGCGCCGCACATTTTTGGAATTGCACCAGTTTGCTCGATGGATGGCAGGGTCATCGCTAGTTTGGCAGGGTCACCCGATGGCCAGTTCAAACTTAATGGACCGGAACAGTTCATTTGAAAACAGTCTCTTTTTTAGCTTTTGTTTTTGTTTCCACACAGATGCAGTGAAATTGGCCAGTGTTTTGTTGTTGTTGCTTTTTTTCTGCACTGTTTCCAGAATGGTTGTGTATTTGGCAACCCTCACTGTGCTGTCTCCACGGGGTAAAAAAAAAAAACAGGACATTTGTGTATGTTTTGCCATATCTCTCATAAGAGTTAAATGTGATAGTTTGTTGGGACAAAAATCATAAGCTTGAATCTTTTTTTATGTTTTTTGATAAAAAAAATTGCATTGAGTAATGGTCTTTCACTTTACATATTATGATCAGCAGGGGAAAAAAATCTGTAACAGAACCTTCTGCCAGAATCATTAAAGAGACACAGTGCTTCCTCAGATACAGTGGAAGAGGAGCCGGTTTTAGAGTTATAACACTGTGCACCAAGGCCCTGCAACCTGACCTAAGCCCAAGGATCTGACTCAATACATGACGTTTGGGCCCATTATTGTGTTATAACACTAAGGTGGGGGTCAGGTCAGGCTCAGTGTTTCTGAATGCCAGGTTTTTAATTATTTGTTGTCTAACATGTGGGCTAAAACATCCTTTTGAGTAAATGGCATGTACACAAAAGGAATTGATATTTTTTAAGGCTAATGAATACATCAATCTTGAATGGAGGATTATTTCCTAAGGGTCCTTCATTTTTCCTAAAAAGGAGCTGAATTTTATGTACAGACTTTATTCACTGGATAGTGCTATTCAGTAAGAAAACTGCAAGCAGCAAGTCTTTCACTATGCACTATATGATTTGGTAAAATAATTTTGTAACGTGTAAACAGCCAGGCTGGGTTGGGTAACACAAAACTTCATCATCTTTGGGTATTACAGCGCATAGGTTAGGCTCAGGTGTTGAGTTTGTTGTGTTTCAGATACAGCTGCCAGTCACTTCTGGCTCAACGCTGTTTAGAGACTTCTCCTGGGAATCAAAGTCTGTAGTCTCTGTTTTGTCTTGTCTGTGAGAAAATATATTATGTTACTTATGATAAAGTGCAAAATTCAGCAGTGTGTTGAGGATGAGGCTGTTTGCTCTTGACTTATATTTGTGTTGTCATGTGCATCTGCACTGAAAAGAAATGGCTCAAATAAAGAAACCAATTAAAGACCAACTTGGGCGTTCTGTCTGCATTGCCGTTGAATACACCTTACACATCAGCTGCTATGTGCCCTGTCATTAACTTTGAATAATTTGTTTAAATAAATGTAAGTTTTTTTTTTTTCATTTGGTATTTACACATCATTAGTTTGGCAGTCACTGAAAACAAGAAAAAAAAAAAAGTTTTGGAAGAAAGAAAAAAAGTTTCTTGGTGATAACACATCATTACTCAAAGTTAAGGACTAAGCACATTAGGGTTGGATCAGATCTGGACTGTACATTTATTACTATAATAAATGTATTACTTATAAAAAGGCAGTTTATATTATGTGCATATTTGAGCAACAACACTGACTCACTGGAGGCACAATGCCTTAGAAGTATTTTTTTAATATTAGAAATGAACATCGGAGTCTATCAAAACAGATGACACCGGCCCCACTGCGAGGCTATGGAAAGAGTGCAGTAAATTACATTGGCATGTATGGAAATACATTGCTAAGATATCTTCCGCATACCTCCTAAGGCCTGCTGCGATGAATCACGGCTTTGCGGCTGTAGCAGCGTGCAGACTTTTTACATAAAGGAAAAAGCGACTGCACACCCACTCAAGGTGCCGCCAATGCTTATGGGAAGAATGATGGCAGTGCTATCATTGACTGCAGGATAGCGTTTAATCTACAATTAACATGCCACCTGATCGCAAATTGCAGTGGAGGAAATGGGCTATCTTCCTCTTCAGCAGTCCTATTTTTTTATCACTGACAATGCGATTCATCTGCAGTGCACAGCATTCATCGTGGCTCTTGCTTGCTGCGAGAGAACGAGGGACCTGTTGACAAGTGAGCCTTGAAAAATCATGTGTTTTTTTCCAAATACATGAGGTCAAGATGCAAGCAAATGATTAAACTGTATCCATCATTGACCCTTTTTTTTGAAGCTTGAAGCTTTGAAGCTTCTACTTTTTCACCCTGGTTTTGAAGTTGGCAGTACAGATTAAGCCTCACCATGACTTCCTTTGCACTCATGTAGGAACACTGAGGCACAGAGAATACAATCCTCCAATTCACTCGCATGCAGCTCACAGCCCTTTCAAATACTACAACTCCCACAATCCATTACAGGAAGTAAACACACAACGGAGGACAGAGAAAACCCCCGGCAATCACCTGAAAACTCACAAGTGCCTGCGCAGGTGCTAGAGAACGCTATTCAGTGGTGCCAGCATTACCCACCCAAATCCTAGAGGAATGGAGCCAATTACATTCTGCTGCTACATACTCACGGTCAGTGTCAGCTAGTGGCACAGCCCAGACATGAACTTGCAATGTCTCGGGGTATAGGGCTCAGCCTGTGCTTGGAATGACTATGTTTCCGGACTGAGCCACTTGGGAACCCCTATGAACTGTTTCAACACCATTGGAACTTGCTCTCTCCCACCCTTTCTCCTTGCAGTCTGTCACACCGCTACCCCAGGAAACCTCTCGCCAACACTTCGCTCAGAAAATGTTGTAGTTCCTAACCTTGAATACTGATCGAGACAAAAGGACTCCCTGGATATCACCCATTGTGATCAGTGATGCAGCCATAAACTTTTGTTAGCATATCCTTGTAGAACAGTCTCACAAAGCATGGCTTGGGGGAAAAAAAGGATCTTTTGAAAGGCACTTAGAGTGCATTTGTGTGCTGTGTCTAGCATTGTAAATGCAAGATAATACACACAAAGAAAAATATAGGCATACATTTGACCTGCAGTGCTCCAGGAAGTAATGCATGCAAAAATCATCAAAGTACATGGATGGATGGAAAATATTTCTCTAGTGTGGTGAATCATTGAAAGCCCAGTGAAATATTGCCTTTGAGAGCAGAGTATGCAAGTGCACGCACGTGCACACACATGTGTGCACAAATATCATCATACAGTCACAACTGTTCATTCCAGACATAGTCACAGAACTGCTAATCTTTAAAAAAAAATGTGTGATGAAAGCTGTGTGTCTGTGTGTCTGTGTGTGCATGTGCATGCACTCTTTGATGAACTGGTCTCTTATCCGCAACGTAGTCATGCATCAGATATTTCGCCTCTCTGTAAACTTGCTGAAAATTGTCCTTTTTTATTCTTAAATGAAATTATTTTGATTTTTATGCCACTCCCATGAGCTCTTGATGAAGGACACATTTACGGCCTCCTCTGCAGAAAGCAAAATGTCAGAGCACCAATGCGTCGTGTGTAGAACAATGGGCATGCAGTGATTTCCCGGATTTTTTACAGCATTTCTGTCAGATCGAGAGTCAATCCATAATGCAGGAGAAGATGCAGACAAAGGCATGATTTTTTCATGCACTTTTAACTTTCCACTCTGCCAGTGCGTGAGAATGCCCGAGCATGCGGTGTGGCAAAAAAAAATCAGGAGCTGTCAGAGAATTTAAAATCAAGGCCCTGCAGTGCTTTCTGACTTTAGACTGGTGCGCGTAACCTTCACAGCAGAAAGCACCGCGTACGCAAGCGGGGGTATGTCCAAGATGGTATCTCCGGAGTGTGGGGGGAGGGGGGAGGAAATATGTTTCATGTTTTATCTGAAACTTGTATGAACAGGAAATGAAAGGGCCTGGAGATAGAGCTCCAGAAATCCTCGGCTCAAGTGAAGAGTTCGCCTTTCGTCACCTACAGCAAGTGAGGTCGCCGAGCTCTGCCGGGGTAGAGAGGAGTTATAATGTAGATACGGCTGTGCGTGTGTGTGTGTGTCTGTGTGTGCGCGCGCGCCCGCATGTCCATCTGCCAGTGATTACAGGGCTAACGCGAGGCCTCAGAAGTCAATAAGAGTAGATTCTTCTGCTCTTGTGTACTCGTGTTGTTCTCCTTCTTATCCTGGGAGATTAAAAGGGGCTTTGGACCTGCGCCGAGACTCATTTGTAGCATTGTTGCTGGTAACGTCTTGCAGACGGACACGGCAGGGGACGGGGGGCAGGCGTGTTACGGGGAGCGTACGGGTGAAAGCCACCGAGCCGCAAAACGCCAAAGGCCTCCTGCCATTTATGGAAATGGAGATTTAACTGAGCGAGAGTGAATGTGGCCCTTTGTCTCTACACAGATGTACACACACGCTCAAACATACACGCTCGCAACCTGTCTTGTACGATTTGTATTTCTGGGCAGTAGATCCAACACAGCGTAGTGTTAATATTGTAACACTAGCAATCCGTAGCCAAATTACGTCCAGCCATGCTAATGCATAATGAATGACTTGTTGTTTACCCCTCCAGGGTGTATTATGTCTAATTAAAGATAACCCATCTGGGCTTCACTAATGCAGAAGAGATAAGGCTATACTGCTATAGCAGTAAGAGAAAGGCATTGTGTTTAATGCACTGTGGTAGATACAAGTCTGAGACTGATCCCGGTATAGGACAGGATTACGGATACAGTCGGGATGCCAGTTGAAGTATCTAAATTACAGACATGCCAAACGAAAAGGCAGAGGGTGGTTATTAATTGCTCACTAAATAAATGATCATAACTGCCATTGACTTTGGTTTCTCGGTCCCTTATGCCGCATTCACTCTGCTCCATAATTTTTATGTTCCGGAACATTGCTCCACGGGTGGCCATTTTATGTTATGTATTCTTTAAACCGATGGGTGGCCTGCACAGCTTACTGTACGTTTCAGCATCCATTTATACAGGTGGCTTAGAAGAGCTATGGTTCCCCCATGTGAGATTTGCAGATGGGAAACTTTCTGGTTACAGGTCCATGCCGCAAGCTGGCCGCAGTGTTTTGAAACACACAGGTGTCTGTTTAAAGACCGGACAGTAGTATACACAAGAGGGCGAACGAGCCAAAAAAGGAAGAGGTTTTTCAACACTTGGCAATAGCTATCACACAGAGAGTTTACAATCTTATGATAACTCAACACACACACCCACACACACACACACACACACACACACACACACAAACAGAGAGACAGAGACACCCCTCCTTCACTCCCCCAACCATGCCAGTGCCATCTGGGACACCATGGTCTCACCAGTTTCCTGGCACGACAACAGAGAGAGGGATTTCGGGTCGACGCGGCGACCGGGGGCCCTCTGAGGCGGCCGTGCTTCTGAGGTACGTCTGCGCGAGAGCGCCCCCCTCTGCCTCCCGTCTCGCACTGCGCTTGAGTCAGTTACACAACCTCCTCTGCTGTGGCAGCGCAGGGCGCTGAGCTACATGGTAATTCCATGCTGAAGGCGTGGGAATAAAAGCCTCTCTGCCGCTCTCTATCAGTGCCTCTTGACCTTTCTTTTCTGTACCGCAGACTGGCAAAAGCACTCCAAAGAACTTTGGTGGATCAGGTACAGGAAACAAAATCATTTCTGTGTTTAATTGCAAATAAACTATGATCCTAGGGGTGTGCTTTGCAGAGAGGGCTCAGTGACACTGCAATTAGTTTTTTTTTTTTCTTTTTCTTTTTCATTTTTCAAAAACAATGAGGAGCAAATAAATCAATTCAATGAAAGAACACATAAACGGGGAAAAATGCGACTAAAATTCTATATGTACGCTTCTCGTTATCCTGTGTGTCTCATTTCAGGGACAAAGGCTTTCTATCTTGCTACCTTGGAGCTGGAGACAGAAAGCCAAAGAACAGGGTTCGAACAAGGTCACAAATAATTAAACAGAGGAAATTCCTCACGAGTCATCGACCAATGCCAAAGGCCCCGCCATCAGGAACCTGCGCTCTGCCCTAGACCGAGATCAGCTCCACACTCCACGATCCAAATGCAGAAGGACACGGGGGACCCCCTGAACAGCATCTGCGGGGCACAGGAGAGTACAAAATCCTTGGTGCCGAAGCTTCAGTTCGGGTGAAAAACGGCTTGCCCCCGGCAGAGACCGATTGAGGGAGGCAGCACCCTTCTCACGTGGGGGGGGGTGGAAGGAGGCGACATCGTTTTGGCAGACGCTGAATGATTTACCCTGCACGTGAATGGCGTATTAATTTCATCACCTGCGTCACTGTTCACAGACACTTCACAAGTAGAGGGATTGATAGCACAATGAAGCATCCATTTGCGTTTTATGAGCTCCCTATGTCTCGTCCACTAACGAAGGGAGGAGCATCTGCAGCTGGCGGGCCCACGCACCACAGCATCTGGACTGACAGGAGAGAAAAAAGATCGGAAAAAAGGATAAGAAGAATAAAAGAGACATATAATCCCTTTTGCTAAATATCTGCCTGGATCGGTCATCGGAAATGAATAACTATGGACTCAGGTTTCCTTAGCAACCAGAATCTGTGTGCGAGGCCTAATCTTGCTTAATGTGGCTTAATGCTGTTTGTTCCGAATGCTTTTTGCTGCACACATTGTGTGACCAATTAAAGGTTCCTAAGTGGGATTGAAAACTGTTCCTCAAAAAGAGGTCCTAAGTGCTCTTGCTAGAATCATTAAGTACATTATATGTTGGAAATGATCCTTATTTACTTTAAAGATATCTAATTAAAAAAAAATACATTTGACAGCAAGGAAATCTAGATTTCTTTTGAGGTTTCCTGGCGTGATTCTAACCATTCAAACAATGTAAAAACCCTGTAGGTTTTCCAGAAGGTGAACAACAACTCAATCAACAACTGAAATAATACAATCAATATCGACGGTGCCAGTATCATTATCATACTGCTTGATAATCTATACTGAATAAATTATGGCTTTTTTCCCAATCACATAGCAATGTGTGTTGTCATTAACTTTGAGAGTTAACTTGAGAGAAATGTAAGTGCGACCTTGAAATGTAAGGAATGTACATCTAGCAATCACTCAATGAAGACTGTGACTAAAAAAAGTAACATTGGCCGAACTTCAGAATCGAGAACAAAGAACACTGGAGCAAGAATGTAAAAAAAAATGTCTCCATGTGCATACAGACAAATCCTTTATATATTACACAATATGTTTTTTACGCATTGCCATATATCTTCTTTACATTTTCTCCTTACAATCTTGGGATTTTTTTCGGTTTTATCAAATTTTGCCGTTCATTACATTCTCATGAGATATGTCTTTTTTAATTATACATCAACTTTCATGCAGGCCTAATTACTCATTAAGGACACAAAGCAATCACAATTATTCAAAACCAAATTACATACAGTAAGACATCACCAGCTAATTTGCAGTGTGTAATTACAAGAATGTGTACATTCAGCGATTAAATTTCCAATGTGACTGTAGAATTTAGTACTATCCACTGTATGTATGTCATACATCTGTGCATATAAAACTATGCGCATGTTTTATAAAATCCAGCAAGCTATGACAGTGCTGGTGGGTACAAGTGGTTAGCATTTAATATTGCTGGCTAACATCAAAGGCTTAGTGGAAACCAACATGTATTTGGGAATGTTCACAATGCCAGAAGATTGTCTCGTTTTTCAAGACTCTGCCAGGGAAATAATGCGAAGCTCATCTGTGTGTTACAACGCGATTTCTTGTGCCGAGCCTGTGGCATTCTGTTTCTTAAGCCCGAGAGATACCAGTCCAATTCTGGCTAGCTTCCAGCAACAAGTTAATACCCAAAGGGAAAAGGGGGGGGGGGGGGATAACGGCAGTTTGTTTTATTAGATAATATCAGACTGTGTAATTTAAAGAAAAAAAAATACAGGGAGTGAATTAATTGTCAATTCCATGCAGGACTGCGGCTGGAGGTGGATATTTGAAAACCACAACATTTTGTTGTTTTGACGTCTGTGTAAAAGAGGAAAAAAAATAAAAACATGAATGCCCTATTCCTCTATTCTTCCAAGTTTCAAATGCAAACATGAAACGAATGGAGTTCCCTTTGAATAAAAGGCAACATGCTTTGTTGGCAATGAGTTATAAAAGTTTAATCAAAGTTAAGTCTATTCCCAGTGGTAATCACTGTCATCGTGATTAGTATTTCAATGATAAGATCAAAGAATTATTTGAGAATGGAACAAGTCCGCTGCAAGCTATTGAGTCTGCCACAGTTAACCCTTTCAGTTCTGGAGAATGCAATATATTAAATTACATTATTGTCATTTAGCAGACACTATTATCCAGAGTAACTTACATAGAGTACAGTTTTATCCATTTATACATCTAGATATTTACTGAGACAATCGTGGGTTGGGCACGCCAGCAGGGAATCAAACCTTTTGGGTACGAGCCCTGCTGCTACATACAAATGTTTCTTTTATTTTTATTAATGAGCTGGTCAAGGATAGCTTTGAACACACATTTCCTTGAATTTGTAAAACAATACAAATTTTATTTGTTATTGTCATAAGCTATAGGCCAATCATCTCATCCTAGGAAGGGCCAAAACTTCTTTAGCATTGGAAAAAACAACAAACATTAAAAAAAAACTGTAAATGTAAATGCATTGTAAAGACTACAAATATGTGTCCAATCAATTAAAAAAAAGTCTACCTTGGGCTTAAACTACATCAGTTTTTTTTTTTTTTTTTTTTAATCTTAAATGTTCAGAGGTTCTTATAAACAGGAACAATGTCAATATCTAAAAATATTGGATTATATTGCTCAGTAAAATAGTATAATGTATATACTATAAGTATAGCATCGATTTAATTTTCAGTAAATTGAAATGATGTCTGCAATGAAGGCTGCAGCATATTGATTCGATACAGTGATCCATTCTTTCTGAAACTGTTCTGTGTGACAAATGAACACACTACAAATTCCTGCATCAGTCTCCGTTTTATGAGTCGCTATGGACATGTCTCAGTGGCAGCCAGACCAAACACACACACACACACAAAAACACACACACAGACACACACGCACACACACAGGCCTCTGAGACGAATTGGTCGCTTCATGAGAGTGGAGAGTCATCATATGTGGTCTGTGATTTATCCTTTTAATTGACCGCGCATGTCAATATGAGTAACCCGTGTCCCTGCTACAGCCCCCCCCCCCCCCCCCGCCCCCCCCGGGAGCAAGGAAGAATGTTCTGCTGTGTGCGTGGGTGCTGGCATGCGACCATCTGGATCGGGCTTCTGCCAGAGATGCCGCCAAAGACGGGAATGAGAGCATCTTTGATCCAGAGCCGACTCACCTACTATCCATCTCGTCATTGAGGTGCAGCGGGATCAGGACAACGAACAGGGGACAGAGTAAAGTCGCTTTAGCGAGAAACTATTTGTCACCTGTTCGGGACATTGGGGTTCGTGGGTTGGGGAAGACTCTGTCAGGTATCGTTAAACAAAAGACACATGATAAAACAGAACAGAACTGCAAGGTGTCTGTTGGCATACTTGAGGGTGAATGTTTCTCGCTGAGAAAATGATATACATACATACTGTACTTTCTTCCAAAGACGTTCAACAATATAAAGCTATCAAATGCTTCCCACATTTGCAAAATGGATGCAAAAGAGCAATCGTTTGCCCCACAACAACATACTTAATGTATAGACCCTCGAGTTGCTTTGAATTTTGCATTTTGCACATTGTATTAGCAACAGACAGTCACTGCTGTCATATTTTGTTGAACATGTGGTTGTATAAATCACGTCTGCTTGCTAATTAGAAAAACAAGTAATTCCCATCATGCAGTGCTCTCTGTCACTCTCTCTTTCACACAGACACAGTTATACAGCCTTAATTCCCATTAAAACAAAACTCTAAAAATTCATAGACTTCTTGCTATTAAGCCGTGGCAGAGAAATGAGAGATAGAAGCAATTTCCTTAATTAGAGCTCATGATGAGTCCACCCCAGGGACTAGGAGGCATTATCAATACCAGAGGATACGGCTTCCTCACAACTTGTCCTTAATGAGTGTAGTAAGGATTATTCTACAAAGAGACAGGCAGGAGTGGCAAAATATGGTGTAATTAAAACAAATGCAGGTACCATGAATTTAATTGCACTTACCCGTATGCACGGAAAAAATGACATTGAATAATATTTTAACATAAGGGACTTAGGGAGTCATTTTTAACTTAAGGGTTAACTTAACACATTCTACAATAAACAAAAAAAGTGTCAAGTGACATTTGATGAAAATAATTCTGTATCAATTCAATCAGAATATCTGTGGAGGTAAGAAGAGTCCCTAGTAGCTCACTTGCAGTCAAAAAAAGTAATTAATGTAAGTGCTTGATAATGGATACTTTGTTATGATACAACCCATGATACCCTATATGAAAAAAAAAAAAAAAATCTATAATTTAATATCTTGCAAATGCCTCTTTAACTAAAGTGATGTTGCCATTTACTCCTTGACTATATCATCGAGCAATGTCCAGCATGTTCTTGTGGCTACACATGCCACTCGATGCTTACAGTTCAGAGCTGTTGTTGGTGAACAGAGTTTGTCTTGTGTACCTTGGCTGCAATTTGGTCTCAACAGTTTTTCATGGGATTTAAAACAGGTAACTGTGATGGCAACACTGAATCTTAACATCTGTTCACACAACAATCCAAAGCTCACACCAATACCTCAGTGACAATATTCTTATGTTCCATGTTCACAAACTTCGCTGCCTAGCCCAATCTCAGGACAGGTTTCAAATCAATCAAAAATAGGAGTACATAATTAACTATGCTTTTCTATATGTGGTAAGTAATCCATTGTGACTGCCAGTGTATAAAAATAGTGCAACATGGAACATCTCAGCAGTGACGACCAGATGCAAAGAACACTACTTGAGTGAACCACGCTACAGTGTGTGACTACTCCAAATACTTTGACAATCGGACTCACTTTCCGGTGTTTAACAAGTGTAACTAATTTGCTGTACACTGAAGTGAGACCATACTTTGAAAAGTATTGTCCAGCAATTGCACTGCATTTACAATATGTTGGTTATGTACTGCCCACATAATCATATCATATTTCCAATGGGTCCTAAGCCTTCACCAACTTCAAGGATTTGAAGGCGTCATCTAGGACCACAATAGTGAACACGAGAAAGACGGCGGCTGAGATGACAACCTGCAAATATAAAGCTCTTTGAACCTCTGCTGAGTTTTACCTCAGAAAGCTCTGTCTTATCGCAGTCTACATAGAGCTGCTTTTTAAGACTGTGCTCACACCATTTCAGGTTAAATGTCAGAAAACTGACGGCAAATCCCAAAATTCACGGAGGCCAGATACTCTCCAGCCCCCGGGGGGCCTGGAGAAAGATAGCAGGTTTCATCTTCCACAGAGAAATACATATTTCCGCACGGACTCTTGGTTTGTTGCTGTCAGTGTTCTGTTTCTTGGCTAATTACCACCAAGAGAATGGAAGCAGGCAGAAAGCTGATGGAGGACTGAATTTAAACACACCACAGTTTTCATTGAGCTGAGAATTAATCCCACAATTCTTCACTCATGCCTGTGTTTTTGACTGATAAGAAAGCAATGACATCCTAACAGTCAATGGGGCAGGATGCTATTTTATGGCCATAGGGAAAGAGTCCATTAAAACTGTAGACATAAACACTTTACTCTGTGTACACAACATGTCGTTATCTGGGTAATACTGTTGCAAAACCACCTCTCCAGGAATAAAGTTGGTCTGTTTCATATCCCAGTGTCTGGTTTGCACACAAAATTATGGTACATCATGGCTTAAACAAGCAATGTAACTTTACCCTATGTGAAGTACAACAAGCCTGTCCTTTCAACAGCAGCAAAGCTTTAAAATGTAACATCCATGCAGAATGTATAGTATCCTCTTACAGCAACATTTACCTATACTGTAGCCTTTCAGAAGTGTTGTAGTATTTAATATATTGTGACTGAAACATACATTTCTGTACCAGTAATTTCAGTAATATACTGTAATATATACTGTACTAATTGAGTGTTAAGTGTTTTCTTCCAAATGAAATGTCAATCAACCTTTCAAACAAGTTTTCTCAAGAAAGCTCCATTAACATTCCTTCATAGTTTACTGTACCATTTTCCACAGAGAATAACAATTAATTTAAAAAAAGAAACAGCAGAGTGAAACAAAATGTGGAAAAAGGGAAAAAAAAATTCCCTGGCCCCTATCAGGATAAACTAGAAATGTATGACAAAACGATATAAGCTATATATAGACATGAGTCATTATGTCACATGTCCAAGACAGGCAGTCTGACACAGACTCCATTCGTAGCCTCAGGGTTTCCCAGAGAAAGGCGATATGATTGTGGGGCAGGTCTGAGTTAGGGCCATTCCACTGTTCGTGGCTATTGGCCAGGGCTGGTACTGGGAGCTCTGCATTACATCTCTCCATGAGGAAGAAGTCACGCTCGGGGAGACATCGGGAGTACAGATGTTTGAGGGAACCAACAAAGCAACATATATTGTGAAAAAATATCACATACAGTACAATTGGGGGGGGGGGGGGGGCATGTCTTTATCAAAACCATGACAGCCCTTTCCATTACATTAGATTATTGACATTTAGCAGACGCTCTTATCCAGAAGAACTTACAGAGGTTACAATGAGGCAGCTCTGGGTTACATATCTTGCCCAAGGATACAACAGCATTGCCTTACCAGGGAACTGAACCAGCAACCTTTCAGGTACAAGTCCTGCTCCCTACCACTACTGCTGCACCGCCGCGCCAGGGTTTGTCTATAGCTGACTTCTTTGCTCACTTAGCTATTTTTACAAACAACAACTGACTATTAGCTTCAGCCTGAAATATAGAACTGTGTTGCCAGTGTCGATTAGCCATACAAAACATTTAGAAAGCTATGTAAATGAAATCCCCAGGCCTTTGTAGTTCTTTTAGAGTACAAATGGGCAGCAGCCATACGACCCTCTGGCCCAGTGTTTCCTAAAACTGGCCCTGGGTGCACACCATATATGCTGGCTTTCCTTCCAGCTGAGCTTTCACTTCATCAGGTCTGATTGGGCCATTAATTGAATGCTGATGGCCTTCTCCTGCCTGAAACTAATGAGACCTAGTTAGTTGCTGACTCAGACGTCCGCACCATGACAAAAACCAATGTCCAACTACCTTGACAAGGGCAGGAGGAATTGTTGTGTTTCAGATGCCATTTTAGACCTGATTCATGTCACATACTTTCTGCAAAGAGTACAGGTTCCCTGTTGTTCAGGCAAAATTATATATCTCCATCTCTTCTTCCCCCAGTTTAACTGACTGAATAAATCCTTCCCTCTCCACCTCAGCTGATGGGCATTCTGTTGCAAATGGCTGCCGTGCTTCACCCTGTGAAAAACACTGGCGGTGGTTAAGATGAGTGCCCTCTGAGATCCATGAAAGGCGTTATGTGTAATTATATATTAAATATTATATTTTCCTCATAGTAAAATATGTGATTTTAGAAATGTAACAGATGACTCGTGATTGGGGGGGGGGGGTTGTTATTCTGATTTGGCTGTTCTGCTCAATGTCTAGCATTGGCTGCATCCCAGCTACACAATGGAGCTGAGTTCTTCTTGCTTCGGCAAAAGGGCAGCCCCGGGTCTTTCGACACCCATGTTTTGCCAAGCCCAAAAGGCTACACTGCCGCTGCATCATTACGACCCTCTGGGATCAGAATGCAGGGCCTGTCTTTCCACGGGCTGTAATTCTGCCCTGGTTACATTCCAAACGAAGCTGTTAGAAACACAATTCATTCAAACGCTAAATGAAATGCAGGCCTTTGAGACATTTGGCGACATGGATTATGCCCTTCATTTATAACCCTCCCACGTGACTTTTCTGTTTCCTTTTTTTAATTTTTTTAAATGGACTGCAGGCACATGTAATCCTTCACGAAAAATGCATTCAGTTAAGAACTCAAGCCAACAAAAGAAATCATTCAACCCTTTCTGTAAACGAAATCTTATAATTCATACTTTCAATGTCTAACAAAGTCAAGGTAATTCTGGCTTCTATGTAAACCTTAGTACTATGGAGGTGTGATATTTTGCCCATATTGGTAATTGCTAGGTACCATGTGTTAAGTATAATGATTGCTGTTGTAAGATTATTCTTTAGCTCCATTTTTTCAGTTTCTTCTTGTTGCTCTTGTGGTACACCTTTACCCTGCCATGCTAAACACCTTCAGGGATTTAAATTTGATGCAAGTGGGGTCAGGAGGCCATGACAGAACACAGGGAAAAGCGTAGCATCCACCAGTAGTGACACAGGCAGCGAGATCAGCCAGGAGAGAGTTGCAGTAGCTCAAGCAGAACAGTACCTAGACCAGGAGCTAGGAAGAGTAGTTGGTGAGAAACACACTATTTTCATGATACTAAGAGAGGACCTGAAGGATCATGTCACCAAAGCGACATTTTTGGCAAAACAGAGCTTGTCACCAAGACTATACTTCTTTCTTTTAAGTCTGGAGGGGAACAACGTAAAACCGTATAGAGCTATTGAGAAGTCTTGGAGAGGTGAGAGTGTGGCTGGGAATGTAATGTTATTTTGGTTAAAGTCTTTGCAGTACATTGAATCACAAATAAATCATGAGAAAAATCATGTAGTAAACTCCCTTTGAACCAGAGGTAGGGTGAATAGGTAAACAGTTAACTGAGTAATACATAGATGACCGTGAATATAATGTATTGTAGTGTTTCATATGCACATTTTATACAACAACAAATACTTGTATTTATTAAACAGATCCACTTAAACTAACGCAGACAGTGCAGATGATTATAATACTCAAATGGTCAGTGTGATTTTTGTTTCCCTTTCAAAAAAAGGAAGTGTATTGATAGCTCTCTAGTGCACAGCCTGGATAGTTACTGGGTGTCATAGTGGTTAAATTCACTCTGACTCTATAGACTCTAATAACGCACAGTTAGAACATATAATCAGACAATCAGGAAAGAGAGGCTTCTCAAACCATTTACACACATAAATATGTGTTAAAAAGCACAAGGGGTTGGCGCTATGAGTAATACGCAGCTCTGAAAAGGAGTAAGTGCTACAAAGTGCAAATGCACCTTTTGTCCCAAAATGTGAATACTTAAACCCACACTTAAATCCATTTAAACAAATGTATTTTGCGCATGGTTGAAGTAATTCCCCTTTGACTGATCCGGTGCCTTATATCCACAGAGCACTCTCCATGCCCAAGTATTTATAACCACAAATCTGGACAGTGCTATCTGCGGCTCGGTGTTGAGTGCAGCAACTTGTGTGTGGTTTCGTTTTTTTTTTTTTTTTTCCGGCCGGGGAACGCGGGGGGTCCATATATGGACGCAGAGGAAGAATACAAAACCCCAGGGGAAGTGTTTGGTTGGCTACAAAAAGCATTTGAACAAGCGTGGGGGGGGAGGGACTGACTCTCATATTAAACGTGCTTGCAGTATCTGTGTCACAGGATAAGGGGAGGGCGCTGCATGTCGAACTCACGTTTCTGCGGCAGGAGCCATTCGAAGGAGAGTGGCCGTGAACCGGGGGTCTGATGCTTTTCGGCGTCGACCGGCTTTAGCACTCACAAGGAGCCGCCGCACGGCAAAGAGCGCCAGCGATGCAGATCGCCTGGAAGGCCCACACGGAAGGCAAGGGGACACTCCACGAGACTCCTCCAACGCAGGAGCTCCTCCTGGGCAGCTTGGACTCGCTAATGATTGAAGGTGAAGGCAGAGACCGGGGCCACTTCTAATTTATCCCCCTGTGATCATCTCGGGTCTACGGGCCCGACAGGTCGGTCACCTTGCGGTCAAATATCGCCGAGCTGCAAATTCACTGCACCGAGGTGAGCTCCCTGCATTATATGACCTCATTTTATTTACTCAGCAGACGCCCTTAGCCAAGGCGCTTGTGTGGCTTATGCCCAATGCATTCTCCAATTAAGCAGCCAGGCAATCACTGAGGTGGCTCACTTTTCAAGCGTCTCATTCAAAGGTACCTGTATCCCAGAATACGAAATGCCAGACTTCCAGTTACCAGCCACATTCCCCTATTCCAAACGCCAGTATCCCACGTGACATCTAACACCTCCACAGGTAATGACATATTCATAATGACTTTTTCCAGGAGCACTTTAACAATCAGTGAAAGGAGGCGAGGGTCTCACGCAATCCACCGTCGAGCGAAGGTGCAAGGCCCATCTCTAGTCCGGTCGCATCAGTGGTTTGAGCTTCTGCGCTCTCAGTGCAGGCCTTATTATCCGGGAGATGAAAGGGGCTTAATGAGGACACAGGGGTAACCAATGTTAATGGTTCTCATAAAATGGAATTAGTAGTACATGCCAAGCTCCTCAGGAGAGCCAGGGACACTCCATTCCCTTTAAGTATGCCTGGGGTTACTTTTAGAATGTATGCAGAAAGAAGATTGGACAAATGTTATAAGATGATGATTATTATTATTATGACTTAGACTCATAACAATTATTACTATTATTATTATTTAAAAACATCCAGAATAAAATATTACTACTAATAGTAGCAGTGGTAGCGACAATAACAGTAATTAATCATTAGCAACTACCACTACTATATACTATATATAGTAAATAAACACATACATGTACAATTACCTCTACCCAGCAACTTTAATTTTTACAGGTCACCCATTTGCACAGCTGGCTAAATACTGAAACACTGCAGAACTTTGCCTTGCCAACACCAATGCTCCATCTACAAAGCCTGCAAGCCCTAGCTCCCTGACCACAACGCCATATACTATAGTTATTATTAGGGTTAATTAAAAGTCAATTACATATTAAGTTAATGTCAGCCTGAGTATTTTTAATGGTTTTGTTTTTGTTGTGCACTTTGTAGCAGTTGATTGCTCCGCATTATTTTACAACATACCGCCGACTGGGAATGGTGATTCTAACTTGCACTGATCACTTCAGGAACACTTGTGCTCTGCCTTGTGACCCCCAACGCCTGACTGCTGATCGCAGCATACTTTAAACTGCACACACAGAACGGTCATCAAATTATGACCCTGTGCAATAATTAGCGGGAATGTTTGATCATCCCCACAAGACTATGCATTGTTTGCTTAGACTTGCACTGTTATATGAAGGGTATTACTACTGCATCAGCATATTAATACTTTCATGCCAGGGCAATTAAAGCTCTCCTTCACCAACTTCGCCAAGCGACAGTGTTGCAGTTCTTTGCGTTATGCATTCACATTTTGCCTTGAATTATCCAGTGATAAAGCTGACCATGAACGAGCCCAGCTGTTAACAGTCTGTTTCCAAATGTAAATGTAATCCGGCAGTCTGTTAATCCATCAATCAATTTGTTTTCCTTTGTGAGCCAAGCTAAAGGCCCGCGATGTCAGACCATGATGCTCTGTCTGTAATGCCTCACCAAACTGATGGAATTGTAACATAAGCATGCCGTTATACAAGGATCAGTGCGTTCAACACAGCAAAGCTGATATGGCAATCAGGTGTGTTCTGCAGAGATGGCTTGAAGTAGTTCAAAAGAAATAAATTTGTAATGTAAAAGAAAATGTACTGCATTTTCAATTCAGGAAAAAAAGATCTCTGAAGATATCAGCGTGAGCTTAAGGGTATATGCCTTTCCAATTGATTGTCTTTGAAAAATCCCTGCCTCTCATGAATTCCAAAAAAGCATTATTCTCCAGGCATGGGGAATTATTATATGATTGATAATACTGAAGATTTCTCAATAGCATCTATACATTAGTAGAATAATATATACTGCTATAAATATATTACTGTTTGCTCTGATTATAATGCTTAATTTATTAGTTTTTCTTCTTTTTCCATGTGTACTTCCAAAGTATATTTAAATAGTCTTATGAGGTCTACTGGCACTTGACCAAAAAACAAATGACTGTTTATCATTTCATTTTCAATAATTTTCCATTATGAAAGATTAGCAATTACAACAGATTTGGAACGTGGGAATGAATGGCACACAGGATTCATACGTACAAATAAAGATGCTAATTGGAAAATATCACATCACACAAAAAAGCAAGCAGGCCTGTTCAAAGTGCGCACACGTGATTTGAATTTTAAACCGCCGATTCAAATGTATTCCGAAATGTTCTGAAACTTTTCATAGATCTCAAATTAGAGCACTCGGGGGTATTTTAATTTCTATGAGCTTTTTATGTGCTGAATTAATTCCTAAATTGAATAACTTTAGGCGATTTACAAAGGTTTGCTCTTGTAATTAAGCAACATTTCCTCAAATTGTGGTTCATATGCTCGGGGCAACTGCTTTCAGACCCAATTTAAAGAGCTTTTTCTTATACAGTCAATTACTTGATTGGATTTTAAATTACTCCATTACATGATAGAGGAAGGGAGAAGGCAGCAAGTCAACAGTTGGTACCATGTCACATATATCTAAGAAAATCTGCCATTTATTTGATGTGTATCTTTAATGAGCCATAACGTTTAATGGTGTGTGAGACTACCGGCAGTGAAAATGTCACAGATTGAACATGTACACTACAATCATTTGATCCTTAAATGCATTGAAAAATGTACAGATTTATTTTTTATATAAAAACATATCAAAGTGTTTCACCTATTTATTGTTGATAAGACAATGAGCCACAGGAAAATAATAATAATTCTGAGGCCTGCTGCTATGTCACTGTTATTAGTGGATGAGAAAATTACTGTGATTTTTTTTCCCCACACTAAAAGTGAAAGTGTCTCAGGAAAATGGACAACAGCTAAAACAACAGATGACAGTTTAAGAGAACGGCTGAAACTATGTAACATGAGGTCTACAAGCCAGGGGAGGTTTCTATTTCTCCTTATCTCATTCCTTATTTACCCGGTGCCTGACTGAGCGGCCTGTGTGTGGTTGACAACACACCCATAACACACTATTAAGTTACAAACCCTCGAATGATAGGGAAACACATCCACGTGAAAATAATGCACTCGTAGGTGCTTATTTCATAATACATTTTGCCATAATTAATTCTTTTGTTCTCTGAAATCATAGTCTGCGGCTCCTCACAGGGCGCCCCTTTCATGGAGGAAGAACAGAGCGCCTCCTAAATGGATGTTGAAAATGCCTTTTGAACGTTAACGAACGGCGCGCGGTCCCTTTGATGAGTTTCCTCTTTTAATTTCGGCAATTAAAAAAAGGGGACTGTGAAGCTTTTTTTTAACGTTTTAATGGAAGCCCGCGGAGTGTAGAAGTCAACTGCTTTGCTGCAAAGAAAGAGCCGTCTGTGGTGGAAATAAGGTCGAGCCCACGGTGGAGCTGAATCGCCAGTTAAACGTCTTGCTTTATAAGCGCGGCGCAGAGCCTTGCGCTCATAGGGCTGAAAGTTCGAGATCTATGGCGCTAATCAAGTGGTGCCATTTGAGTAACCATGGGACCCAGAGGGGCTAAGAGGCCCATGCCATTAATGTACATGTAATCCACCCAAGTGCTTGTGCTGGAGATCTTTAAAACCCTGTCCAACTGTGAGCCAGAATGTGGGAAACACTTCCTGTTCCTGTTCTTGAAATCCTGCGATCTACACAGGAGAGCAACTTTAAATAAGTAAGCCTATCACTAATGTCGCCTCTGGCTCTCATATTATATGGCATAGTTTGATTCACCAATTGATTTTCTTTCTTTCTTTATTCTCCACTGCTTACATTTTTTCTACCTTGAAACAATGGTCTATAGTGAAATGTACTTTGCCTAATGTGTGCCAGAACATGAACCATCTGAGAATGTGTCATGAGGGAAAAAAAGACAATTATCAAGATAGTAACTTTAGTCTGTCTCTCAACTGAACTATTTATCATAGTCCACCCTGAAAATTAGTCTTGGAGTTTTTGCTAACAATAATGGCTTTCATAATTATAAAGGTTTGTGGACTACAATTGGACTGCTTTTTTAGTGAAAGGAGTTGAATCGAAGCATAACATAAAAACACTGTTTACAGCACATGAATCAAACACTTCAGATGATACTGTAAGGGCTCAGGCAGGGACTCAGTCGCAGACCAAGAGAGCTTCAGGTTGAGGCGGGGTTATAAATGACGGCATGAACGTAGCGAAACCAAAAGCAGGCAGGGTCGAAAACCGGAAGGCAGTCCGTGGACAAAAACAGGGTCAATAACAGAAGCAGGCAGGGTCAGGAACCGGGCAGGCAAACGATCAGGCAAAGGGACAAAACAAAGACGAAGGGCAGGCAGAGTCAGGCACGGAGAATACTGAAATCCAAAAAAACTGCGGGAACGAAACAGGTACGGAAACGCTGAGACGAACTGGCAAACAAGACAGGAACAAGCAGGGTAGAAATAGGGCTGGGCTGATGAGGAGATGGGATGCAGGTGGGCAGGCAGGCAGGTGAAGGTAATGGGGTAATCAGGAGGGCGGGGACCAGGCGGGGAGCGGGGCGGGGCTGGAACACAAGGAAAAACAAAAAGCACATGGACAGGGAAAAAACAAAAACACCACAGCTAGGGGGGCGGAGCCCTGACAGATACTTATTAATGTCCTTAGTGAAAGTAAACGGTATGCCAATTACAGCTGCTAGAAATATGTTTTCTTTTTATTCATGCTGTGTGCCTCACCAAACAAATACTAATTGATATTGTCCTGTGTCATTTGATATTATTAACTTGCATAATTTGATCTATGATACTATACAGAGGCCTGCAGGGGCTCTTGCCTAGCGAACCACCTGACAAGGTCACTAACCAACAACTATATGATGCAACAACTTCTCAACTTGTTTCCAGATGAAAGGATGATGGATAGTTTGACAGTCTATTTTTATGTCTATGTGTTTATGTTCAGTCATTAACTGTTACCCTGTGTTCCTCCTTCAGCACCAAGCAGTGGAGTGGAGTGGACTCTGATGCCTTCATCTCATAGACACCAACTCACTGTTCAGTAGCAATTCTAGCAACAGTAACATCCATTTGCCTCCAGGGTAGTTTAGGATGCAACAATTAACATAGTTATCTTACCAGGAATTTTAGTAACCAATGAAAAAATAGTGAGAAAGCTACTCAATAACAACATGCATGAAACAATGAACAACAACAGCAAACATCAATAATTCATGTACTCGGTGGTAAAGAAGCTTAAGTTCTGTCAGTGAAACTCCTTTAAGTTTTAACATTTTAAGACAGCAACCAGAACTATGCCCTGCAAGAAAGCAATTCCTTGTGATGAATGGTCTTTGATTTTACCGTGTCACCACAGTTTTGTTTTTTTAATTTATTTGTTTTTATTTCCCCTCATTGCAGCACGTTACATCACAATTAAGGCTTTGCTGTGCCTCGTCAAGTTCTGGCAACACTTCAAACTTTTTTTTCAATGCTTGCACATCCCGACGTATTTTTACAAATGCATTTTTTCCCCATCTGGAAAGATGTTTTGAGGTGATGTTTATTCTAGAAAGGGAAGGAAACGCAGCAACATGTGGAAATAAAAACACAGCGACCATGGTTAGCAGGGTGGGAAGCTTTAGCTGATGGATGTCAGGGTGAATTCTCATGACTATCCGGTCGCGGGTCTGTGGACCAGTGTCTGTGTCATCCACTACAGCTTGTAGATCTGCGCGCTGACTTTCTGTTTGTGGTGAGATGGCATGCACTGTCCGTGTGAGCGCGCCCGCACGTGTGCCCGCTTCTTGCGTTTGCAACCGTGTGTGCGCGTGCGGGAATGTATTTCTACGTGCCTTTGTCAGCCTGTTTACCTTCTCCCTCTTTTTCAATGCTGAACTGCGCTGCTACCAAGCTTCATTGCTCATTCATCTGACTAAAAGTTGAGGAAAGTTTAGCTGCAGGATGTCATGCCCCCTGGAGAGTCACTCTCTCTATGTTTTCCTTTCTCACATAAATGATAAATGGCTATGGAATGACTTCTCTGCTGCATTTCAATGGCAGATTATGGTAAAGGCCACCCCGGTATAGTAATCATAATTCTGATCAGCATATCTTTGTTGCTGGACCGAGGCTGTTTTCTCCAGCCCCTCATCTCTTTATTAAAAAATTGAGAGCTCAAAGAATCAGTAGTATAATTCTTTAGGCAGATCAATAGCCCAAGGCCTCTGGCAGAGATTGAGTCCCTCCAGTGGGATTTTCACCTCATTCATCAAAAAATCGCCGCGCTCCTGTGGTGTAATAGTCCAATCAAAGAACAGTTTGCTCGTACATTCAGAGTCTAACATATCAATAATAAAAGACCTTTAAAAATTTGTCTGCCTTTTTTTTTGTATGTCTCAGAAAATCTGAGAAATGCTAGGCGGCTGTATTGAAATATGAAACCCATTTCATATTTTGCACAGTGGTTTGGCTATGCTCCTCTTTCGGCCCCCACCCCCCAAACGCCTGCAATGACAGCTGTGTCAGAAATGACAGAGAAGCCGAAGACTCAAGATGCATCTCCAGAGTGTCCCATAGGAGTTTCACGGCTTCAACCATCTTTTTCCCAGGCAATCTACACAAATGCTTTGCGCCGCAAAGTCACATTTAAAGAAAACCAGTCAGCTCTCGCGCAAGGCTTTACCCAGTTGCAAGTACAAAACCTCATCACCTGTTTAAATGCTTTCAGTCCAATATTTCTCTGGCTTGGGGGCATAACTTGGCTTTGCCGGTCCCCCACTGCCCGAGTGCCCTCACACCCTTTATCCATATGGACAAAGCTCATAACAGACAATTGCTTCCTGCTTTGTGTGTATGCATAACACGACAGGATATGAGAAGGGCGGTTAAACAAATTCCTGTTTTGTGATCACCTGCGAACTTTTAACACATCCTGTTCAAAAGGTTTGTACCAGAAATATTACACTATTTAGAAAAAAAAAAAAATAATAATTTTTGTCACATTTAGAGAACTCACTTATACCAGGACAAGAGTAATTTTATCCTCAATTTCAGTTTCCATATTTAAATGTGAGAGATATATTTCCTTCCAGATAGGAGTCTGTCTTTTATGACATTCCTTAAATAAGATGTGTCGTACTGTAAGCCTAGGGAAATTAGCCATTTTTATTAGTTTGAAATACTCCCAAGGAAAAGGTAGTGATAGTTTTCTTAATTCTGTTGTGTTCAATGATCACACATTTATTGTGGTGAAAGCATTTGCGTTCATCATTGAATAGCAATGATATCATTTTGAACAATCATTTTAAATTTTAGTTGTTATACCTGCAGATTTAAAGTACAGTACCTGTTTCTAAGAGCTTGGACTTGTGAGGCACCCTGTCCACACAACACAGAGTCACGCAGTTACTAAACTTCCCAAGATGCCCAAAGCCAGATCATCTATGTAAGTTGGCAGGAACGCACATCCACAGGATGATCAAGACTGCTGTGTTGTGTATTAAACGTGAGCAGGGAAACTGTGCTGCCCTTGAAAGGAAGTTACTGAATGTTGATATGGTTGATGTACAGATTTGCAAGCTGTAAGGCCAAATTTGGTTCCCCTCCAACAGAGGGTTCTTCTAATATTTCCTGTTTGCAGAGCAGTACAGTAAGAGGTAAGAGATAATGAAAGTGATTATGCATTTAACTGTAACGGGGTGACATAATGAGAGTAATCTGTGTAGTATAAGTAGAATACCTTTACAATAGAAGGATGCCACAGGGTCAATTAAAACGTGCAGGTAACATGGGGTCAGAAAGAGTCCATTCTAACATTGAGGTTAAATGTTAAAATGCATATCTTAATCTTAAAAAAAAAAAGTTACCTTGGTTTTGTCACAATTCAACCTTTGATTTCTTTTAAAAGAAGGATGGAGTATACCCTCTAAAGCATCAGATATTGTTTGAATGTAAACCTGGGTGTCACTTGTGTAGAAATGATACTCAAGCCCCTGATGAAGTGTGATGTGGCCTGCAGGGAGCATAGGGGTTAGACAAAAAAGAGTGGAGGACAATACCCTGAGGGGCACCCTAAATGGCTGTAGTCAAGCCTGATTTACAGTTCCAGAAGGTCAAAAAGCTGCTGTCCATGGCCAAGATATGATCTGAACTGGCAGAGGGCTTCGTCTCAGTAAACAAGCTTCTGCTTGTGTTATAAAATAGTTTTGTGCCAGGAACAGCTCTCAGATGGCATTGGCTTATATGTAATTTGTAATTGATGGGTTGAGTTTATGATTTAATAGTTACTCGCATCATGTGATTGACAACTGACCACACAAGACACCGAAAATGTATGTGCGACAGACTTGCTGTGTGTCATCTAGATGAAGGCATGTTAAACCAATAACATTCATTGCAATATACCAATAACATTCAATATTGTAAAAACAAGAGAGTTCGCTGTGTTGAAATTAGACAAAGGAGTATAAAATATGGTGTGAATCAGGTCTATTCGTTTTAGGTCACAGGTGAGAAAATTTATTCAGTGTTGTGTTGACAAATCCTTAAAATGGGTGAATGCTATTGCAAATTACTGGGGATGGGCTGAGCACTCTGCAAAAACAAGCACCTGTTGTGAATATGGCTCCATCCATGAATTAGAGGAAAAAAAACTTAAAAAAACTTAAAAACTAATTAGGTCAATTACCTGCACTTGGAAAGAAGGTGTTTGTTTTGTTTTTATTTCTGACGTTTTTGTTTTTCATTTTTAATCAAAGGCACTATTATGCAGGAGTTTTGAAGCAAAATTTCAATAATACAGAAATACTGTCTTCAGGCAGAGTCCTCCTAGAATGTAATTGGACTACACTGCTATCCAGCACATTTAGGGCCCAAATCAATGAAGGATGTAAAGAGATACCTTCTAGTGCAGCAGCCGGCTTTATAGCAGAATCATTGCAAGGGACAAAATGACATGTAAATTTTGATGTAAAATTTACATGTAAAAGTTCATTTCAGCATTAAATTTGTATTGCATGGCCCTACAATGTTTATAATGGTTTAGTTGTAAAATCCATCTGTTTCTTGCAAAGTGTGACGAAACTGTTCATTTTCTAGCTAAATGTAAGTTTTCGTTTAACAATGTTCTACTGCAGTTTCTCCCTTGAACCTGTTCTGAAAAGACATAGATTTCTGGAAACCGCACTTCTCAACAAGTACTACGGATAGCGAATATTACACAACTTTGCATATTTTAAGGTAGTAATATGCAGTGGTATGGATCAAACTGAATAACAGAATATGCAGCTCTCAGGGGAACTGTACATTTGGAAAATAAAAACTCCTATCACTCTGCAGGGCTGTGTGCCAACCGTCTCCAAGCCTTGATTGATATTTCTTCCCTTGGTCTGCCTCACTTGTTTGATCAAGGCACTGCACGCCCATATTGTCAGTCTTAAACGACTCTATTTGCACATTGCATAGACCAAGAGAACATAAATACAATGATAAAAAACATGGTCTGGTTTCATGTTCTCAGTGATTGCGGCATTAAAATTTCACCTTGCCATAAATTCTAGTAAGCACCTTTGTTTAAAGCTCTCGCCCAGCTGCCGTTTGCTTGGGTTGTACCAGCCGTCCCGGTCACACTGATCACAGGCATGAACAATCAGGCAAAACTTTGAATAAGAGAACCTTGGGCCCTGGCCCTTGAAGTCATTCATCATTCAATCACAGGAATCAAGGAAGCATTCCAACTCCAAGAACATGAAAGGTTGTTCACAAAGTTAACCGGGCCATTGTTATTTGCGAGCATTGGAACCTCAGATTAGGATTTTCCCAACACCACCAATGTAAGGGATGACAATTACTAATTGAGTTTGCTGTGCTTCCCTCTCCGGTAATATGCACTCTTTAGAGGAAAAATATGTTTGAGCACCAGGTCTTATACTGAACCAAATGCTGAATGCTGCTGCTGGTCAGTAAAAAACACCAGAGCAGGTGGGTGGGGAACATTTCTTCAATCTCAGATCTCAATCTCAATCTCTCTTCCCATTTTAACGGAAGCTAAGGTTTAAATACCTTCAGAACACAACATCTTAAGGTATGTTTCATATCAATTTCAACTGCAATACATCTTAGATTATTAGAGTTAAAACCACCTGTTACTATAGTTGTCTGATAGAGTGTGCCATATTGTGTGATGGGGAGTGTAATAGTTTCAGAAGATTGAGATTTTATTATTGCTTTTACCATTTCATTACATTTTCTCCTTAACAGTGTCTCTTTGTGTGGGCTGTGTAGGACTTGCTATGTGTAAGACAAAATTAAACAAAATCTCATTTAGTTTCCCTGCATAATTGGTTTTCCTGCAGTTTGACGCGACATGTGGGAGTAACCATTCGAGCAGTCCCCTGGTTTTATATTGACTGTGACCCCAACAGCACAAAGGCCACCACAGAAAGCCAACCAAAAAAGTGAAAATTCTCTGTCTTCAAAGTACACAACTCAGTTTTCGCACTCCTGGAACTTTTTCGCAGCATCTGGTGATGGATTTAGATTGGATTTTGAGTTGTATTTTGTTGGCCCCCGGGAATTTAATGGAAATATCTTTTTGGGTTCCCAAATGTGTTAGCCTGCCAGTTTCAGAGAACACAAGATCCTTTTATTAACCTTAAATCGCCAGGTAGGCGCTCTTTTATCTCCACTATTAGCCAGTGTGTATTCCAGGGTTCCCTGGGTTCTAGCCCACGGGCCACCTCCAGTCCCAAAAGGGTTAATATATGTCCGTGATCAAGTAGGTAATATCATTTTTTTATTATTATTATTACTGGAAGTTGAATAAACCTATCATACCTCAAACATTTACATTTACATTTTGTGGCTTAGCAGACGCGCTTATCCAGAGCGACATACAAGGTAAAAACAGTACATTTACATTGATGACATCATATAGACGCTTTTATACAAAGTGACTTCAGGAGTCAAGCGCAAAAGGCATCCAGCAAAAAGACACAAAATGTCACACAAACAAGGAAACCGTCATCCACACATAAAACACACAAGGCTGAGACCGCAAATCCGCTCCTGGCCCGAAACACAAGTGCAACACGGTATGCCCAACAAGAGTGTACCATTCTAATGCCAACACATACCCAGAGCCTTCCTGAGTCAATACTAGTGTAATTGTATGATAACGTAACACACATAACAGATACAGATAGCACAGATAGGGTAGGTTCACAGCCTCAGGCTTTTATTTATGGCCGTATACCTATTGTGATAAAATTGGGATGGGATGATGTTGAGATTTAAGGTTGTTTCAATTTCCCGTCGTGCATGAAGGGTATATATGCACAGCGGAGTCAAATAGTTTGTTAGACATTCGCTGCTGCTTGCATTTCATTACTGAGCAATTCTTGTTGGCATTGTTTGTTGGCAGTGGTTGGTGATGCCCCTACCTCTTCACCATGTAAGCTAGATAGCTGTTTATATTTAGCTCCAAATAACAGGAACCAGGGCCACACAGACTGCCTGGAGGGCAGGGGGTCAAATTTTAAATAGGGCAAGGCTCAGCAATGGTTGATCTGGGAGGAAAGGGCACTTTTGACTTTAGTACCAAAAGGGCAGGGCACTCAAGCACCCCTCCCCCTATGCATCTGTCTAACAAAATACTTTTTGTTCGGTCCAATGAATATAACTGATGTATTTCTGTATATACAAGTTATGAATGCCACTTTCAGCATTTGTTCCTTGTGGTGAGTTGTTACCTGGCAGAGGGCCAGTATTAAGATTACTGTTCTGCTTTGCTTGCTCAGAAATGGGTGAGCTGATTTGTTTATTGACAGCGCACAAGTTATTACCCTTGTCTTTGTTCAATGCATCACTAACTATAAAATGCATTTCAGTTCTGAAGTAGCAGTAATATTAGCTTGAAACAATGCTCCTGTGTTTTTCTCGGTTTGTAATTGGTTTTTGCAATATCTGGTGTATGTGGCCCAAAAAAAGCACAAAGCAAAAAGCAGGAGCTTGCATTTCTGGGGAGCACAGCGTCAATCTCGGCGTGACGGAATCTACCAAAAAGTCGAGAGGTGTCCTTTCTGAGTTACAATTCAGAGACCCCTGCTGTGAGCAACAAACAGAAGCATAACCACAGAGTAAAAAGCCAGGAGCAGGCCTCTGGTGGCCCTCTTTTAACAGAGTGTCCTACCCTGGCAAGCATCCCTGCAGTCTCTTGAGGGGCACTTGTCTCGATCCACGACGGAGACGGCTTGTCACCAGCCTAAAGGCGCCACTGGGGGCTTCTTTCTGATAGATTCGGTCACGTCCTCCCTTAAAACCTGATGTAAATCGATTATTAAAAACGGCCACCTGAGAAGATTTCACCTGCAGGCTGTGTCCTCTTGACCCCTTCTGTAACTGGCAGTGCAAAGCCCTGCCCCTTGAAAGTCCACTGAAATTGTCTGCACAGATTTCTTCATATCCTCATTCTTCATCTGTATACACATAACTGTGTGTGTGTGTGTGGACAAAAGTATTCGAACGCCTGACCATTACACCAACAGGGACTGCAATGACATTATGACATAATGACATATGTATTCAAATACATACTTTAATATGGAGTTGGTCCCCCTTTTGCAGCTATAACAGCTTTCCACAAGATTTTGGAGTGTTTCTGTGGGAATTTGTGCCCATTCATTCTGTAGAGCATTTATGAGGTCAGGCACTGATGTTGGACGAGAAGGCCTGGTTCGCAATCTCCGTTCCAGTCCCAAATGTGCTTGATGGGGTTGAGGGTCAGAGCTCTGTGCGGGCCAGTCGAGCTCTTCCACACCGAACTCATCAAACCATGTCTTTATAGTCCTTGCATTGTATACTGGGGCACAGTCATGTTGGAATAGAAAAGGGCCTTCCCCAAACTGTTGCCACAAAGTTGGAAGCATGGCATTGTCCAAAATGTCTTGGTATGCTGAAGTATTAAGATTGCATATATATATATATATATATATATATATATATATATATATATATATATATATATATATATATATATATATATATATATATCTGTTGTGTATATGACAATGTTCCTGCTGCGTGTTTGACTGTGTTAAGTGTTTAACATGGAAAGCATCACTTCAGCCATGAACTGTGTGACAGGAGGTTGAATTAATGAATTAGGCAATTTGAATCGTATGCATATTTATTATCATATATTATTATAATAAAAAGAACACATTTTTTTATTTTCCATACAAGGCAAGAGGCTGCTAACCATAATAAGCTCCAGGCAGCCTACATGCAAAAACTCGATTCCTAGTTACTTTATGTTCCAGAATGCGAGAGGCTTCTCTGTTGTCATAAAGGTAAAGCTCATTCATCTCCTTTTCTTTTCTGCTGTTGCTTTGTTTACCTTCGATCCATTGGCTCTGTGAATCACAGAAATAACCCTCGAGATCAGAGATTTCCATTCAGAGACTCATTTGGAGTCTCGCATGAGGTATGGCCAGATTAGGCCAGTTTCATTGACTCATTTTTTTTTTTTTTGCACCGCAGTGGAAGAAAACTCCATGTACCAACGAAAGAGTGCCGTTTGTGTCACACTCTCAATTTATGAACATGTTTGCTGACATTTCTTTGTAGTATCGAGCAAATATCAGACCCTCTGATATAATGAATCCATTGAAATTAAAGTATACTGAAAATGAAGGTTGTGAGGGAACAGAAAAGAAAAAAAATCAGTGTTGGTAAATGTCAGCATTATTATGCAGAGTGAGAGTGTGTACTTACTGGGTGGACACAGAACCTTGCTTGTCACTTTCAGCACAGAATTAGTGTGAAATCGAGCGTTTCCTTATTTAGTGGTGGATGAAACACATGCAAACACCCATTCAATGCCGATTTCATATACACTACCAAATTCATACACAAAGATAATATGATTCATAAAATTGTGCAGAACATAATAAAGGGGTCTTCTATAGGATGAATGTGATCATAGTGAGATGTGTGAACATCGAAAACAGCCCATCCTGTGTCAATACTGCGTTGGGTCATTTTCAATGGGTGCAAATATACTGTATTCCCTTAAGAAAAACACAATACATTGTGACGGTGCCAGCCAACGCACAAAAAAAAAAAAAAAAAACAGCTAAGGAGGTGCTTTACCAAACGGGTGCAAGTAATTTACTTGAAATAATTCAGGCAAGCTCGGGAACCAGCTGGGTTGACAGAACTTCAGCAAAACACAAAAAACCTTCACGACTCATCTCCTCACTTGCAGCCACCCACCTGTTTTCTACCACTGCTGATTACACAGGTGTGGCTCGTTAGCCAAAAGCTAGCTCCCTTTCCACATATTCCTCACACACTCATACAATTGCAATTATCTCCTCTGACGTGAAGCTGATGGGGAAGAGATCTTATGTTGCTAAGCTCATAAATGGCACCGTGGAGCCTCAAAACAATATAACAGTGTCTGCCACTGTTTATTTTCACTCACTGCTAATACAAGTCTTGTTACCATACTTTATTCTTCCTAGCCTTAAATGTTTACTTTTTCAATGAGGTGAAGGCTATTCCTTCACACGCTAGACTATCAAGCCTAAAATGAAAAATGAGTGTTTCAAAACAGTGTCTACTTGACTTGTATGCATCCTATGATGATATTCTCTTCCATTTTATCACCATAAACATAGTTGTTTTATTCTTTTAGGAAAACAAAAAGCTAGGAAAGTGAACAAGTGGTAGAGAATCCATGCCTGGTGATTGGTTTTATGTGAATATAAAGGCAGTGATAGGTTTAAATCAGTTCTATTCTATTTATATTGCCTTTTGTTTTACACACACTCTGCAATAGACCTCTGACTGTTACAGACAGCCAGCCACATATAGGGTTCAAAGGGATGTCCCTGGTAGCTGGCCCAGTGGGTGTCCCCAGGACATCCAGATGTGATATGCACTTCCTGATGAGAATGTTCACACCTGCCATTTGGTTTACCCCGGACAAGGTACTTAAACCCTCACTTGTGGCCATTATGTTGAGATTCGGTCAGAACACATTGTCGCTACTCCCTTTTTTGCATCGAGATAAAATCTTTTCAGTTGAAAAATGGTCATCAGTGTGTTACTTCGCCATTCCTGACTTGGTTTCACGGAGGGAGAAAATTTCCAACAGACTTCATGGCAAGGAGAATGGGATACAGCGAGTGAAAAACAGTGTTGATATTGCAGGTATGCCATGATTGTGGCTTCATGAAGCAGGGCAGCGTTTCGCGACTCTGCTCTCTTCCTTATTGTGGGATTATTGATTAAAATGACAGTAGAACTGACTCAAGTGTCTGTTTTGTTTTTGTCTTCCCAGACCAGAAAAAACTCCAAACTGCAAAATGCACAGTTCTGGTATTATAATATGTAAAGTAATATGTGATTTAGCCAAGCGGCTACAGAAAATTGACCACAGATGGAATTTACATTTGGGGCATAAGGTTATGTTTGTTTAAAATTGATCTTGAACCATTCTGTGAATGTTTCAGCTGCTACAGTGAGGTGTGTGCAAGATGGCACACACCATTTACTCAATGAATTAAGGAAAAAAGCATCATTCCTATGGTAACATTTCATGGTAACATATATATATATGTACACACACAGTGATATGTATACTGTATGTATACAAATGCAGAGACATTATTAATTATATTATTTATTGCGTCATTTTATCCATTTAAAACAGGTAAAGTATATGCTTAGTAATTATTTTAAAATAAACCTGCTTGTAATCAATAATGATTAGGAAACTAAAACTAACTGGAAAAATTGTGACTGCTGCTAAAAAGAACAGGTAACCAACCATCGGGACCAGAGCCACAGAACCTGGGTGCACAAAAGAAATTTTTAAATGAGTTAAAAGTTTTTGATGCATGTTACGGAGCATTTATTTGTCTCTCAACTATCAAAGGACCCAACCATAGTTCATAGTAACCTACATTAGGCCCCCAGAGGTACTTTTTGAAGTCCCCTAATAAAAAAAAAATGCATAAAACCATGGAACTTTATCAGCCATCAGGATGTATGATTACCATGATCACATGAAGATTTAACATGGTGACAGAGGATGGAATAAGAGTAGCTGGTAAAAATGAATAAATAAATAAGCATTAGTCATGTTGGATGCCTTAACAATACATTAATGTTAAACACAGTAAAAAGTGTGTAAATGAGAAATAAATACATATCTGTAAACCTGCATCTAAAGGCTAGAATCTATCTGGCATACATTTCACTCCTCTGCAGTGTGAAGGATGACAATTAACAGTAATGCGTTTTAATGCCTGACGTTACTGCATTGATGCCTGACTTTACAGACAAACAGTCCTTTAAAAGAAGGTAATTACAGCTAACCAAGCAAGCATTAGCAATGTTAACTGCCAAACTACCTGGCCGTTTATACATCAGCCAGAAAATCACCTCCACTGAATGTATGGCATTTGGTTTTTTTTGTTGTTGTCATCATCATTTGCTGTTGCGTTGGGCTGCTGTTGCTCCATTGATCTCGGGGATCGGTCCCCAGCATTGTTATCTTATCTCACGGCCTCGTTTATGGAGGCTCCGGCAAGGTGATGGTTTATGGATCCGCGCAGTGGCCTGTGTTTACTGGATTTAAGATAGCCATCAAACCATTAGAGCTGCCCGTGTCTCTGTCCCAGACCCTCTGCCCAGGCGCTTAAAGGAAGCGGGCAGATGCTCGTCTGCCCGGAGGTGAACTTCTCACCACAGCATCGGCGTAGACTAAACTGGGACGGCCATGTTTTGATAAGTCTAGCGGTCTTCTCTGTAAATAAAACAGGACGATGAGTCTGCAAGGTCATGCCCCTCCACTCATATCTTGGCCTGTCTGGAATGGAGAGAAACACAAAACTGCCCTTGGTTTTAATATGGCATTACTGCATGTTTATACACGTTACAATTGTCAGAATGAATGCATTCTTCAACAGCAGATTGAGAACTCATCCAATGCATCTTTGTTCAACTAACCCTGAACTCTGAACATTTATACTAAACTAACCTTTTGCTCCTACTGTGGTACTTAACAAAATGTTGTATGTTATGTAATGACTTCTACTATCGGGTTCAACACTGGTGATTTGGAACATTTTTGCATGCGCTGTTGTAAGTCCCTCTGGATAAGAGCATCTGCTAAATAACTGAATGCAAATGTAAAAGAGACAGTCAGTTAAGAGGGCATTTGGTATGCAGGCATTTGCCTTTTGCTTTCAGACTCTCAGATGTGAATTCAAGCTTATGTGTGTACTATGAGTGGGAAGGTTATGAAAAAAAAGGTAAGGCAACCGCAGATACGGCTATGACTTTGATTTCTCCCCCCTTTAATAAGTCCTTTTTAGTATTTTAGTATCTTAATGACATCTTAACTTTGGCCCCAGAAGGCAGCGGCAGCTACAAGCATTTACTCTAGCCAGTAACTTCAGTCACTATAGCCTGTGCTATAGTTAGTCATTTAGTGGTTTAGTTGTCATTATGTTTTAGTGTGCAGATATCAAAAGTGATTCCCTTACCTTTGTTTATAGCAAGGCATTCCTGTTAGACACGCAGATCTAAATAGCAGGGTTTATCATCTGTCTTTATATATCAGGGGACATTTGTATGGTCAAAATCTGTACTTGTGTAAATACTCTGGTCAGGATTAAAATAGCCAAGATTACGGTCCTGCTACAAAGGCTGACTCTTTTATGTCCTGCCCAGACTACGAATGAATAATAAAAAATAACAAACTGAAATACCTCCTATACCAAAGAAGACTTTGCCTGTGCTGTTCTGTAAATAGTTACGTCTAGAGACATCTAAATATTTAAAAATTATGCAAACAACAGACTGGCTGTACCCCCCAGAAATTCGGTATGCAGTGTGCAGTGTAAACCATGCACGGCTGCCCTTTTGAGGTCAGGCATATGCGTTTTCAACACTGAGACATTTAAAATAAACTACGTGTGCCTGATGCATTTGAAGCTAGGCATAACCTATGAAGACCATTCATATAACCTCAATAATTCATGTAACTGTATAACTGGTACAACCTGTGGAGGCAAAGCAAACTGCCCGGTGAACATTTCATACTGGTTAGGTAAACGGGGTCCATACCTACATAAATTAATAAATTCCACTTCAGGTAACAATGAATTTGATGTGTGTGGGCATGCTTTTTCTCACATGTGTTTATTGATCCTGCAGCAGTTTGGTGATTGACAAGTGGTAACTAGCCAATCAGTCCTTGTTAAAAGTGAGCCACCGCCATTATCTTTGACAAGAAGGGAATTACAAACCATACATCTACTGTAGTGCTGCCCAGAACCAGGTCTGGAGGGGGGTGGATGGGGAGAGTGGGGTTGGGACCGTACCATCCAGCAGGGTTCCCAGGTCTTTTTAAACCAGGGACACTCATCCCAAGTTCTGGGGCAAGCAAAGTGGGCTTTCCCTCCAGGAAGGCACTTAACCACATGATTCAACTAATCATAGCCTTGATTAAGCAAATTTCGTTTCCCTCCCCAGTTCTGAGTGTTGAAGGCTTGAGGAGAGCTGGAAAGCAGGCTAGATTGAGGTCCTCCAGGCCTGAATTAGAGTAGCCCTGCTTTAAACACCCAACAATCTCAGGAACTGTGAGGAGTGGTTAAATTGCTTGAATTAAGACAGCAATTAGTCGAATGAAGTGCAAAATTGCAGGGAAGGAAAGGAAACCTGCTGTTTGCGGGATACGCCAGGACCAGGACTGAGCATCCATCATCAAATACAGCCTTTATTCATTTGCCCAAAATGCTTAGCGGCAGTCTGACACTTTTCGAAATGCATTGTTTTTTTCTGGTTGTTACAAACGGCCAGTGTTTAGAATACTCCTTCTGTATGTATTGTTTCAATCATCAGTGTATTCTCTGCTGAATACTGATAGTTTCTAATGTAGGAAACAAGGTAAATGATTAATATTAACAAGTAAGAAATTATTTAATAACTAAATTATTTAATACAGTGTGTCTCAACATGTGCATCGATATCAAATAATACAGGATTGCACTTTATGAATTTTCACAGTTTTAAAGTCACATACATATCCTATCTTTCACTGAACCATGACCCTGAATTGCGGTCGATGTACATTAAGGCCTTAACTCTTTTTACAGAATTTTTAAAGAAGTATTATGTTGTTTCTCAACAGTGTGCTTATATAACATATGTTTTCAGCTTTAAAACGTTCTGTAACATTGGAGAGAACTGCACTTCAAAAAAAAAAAAAAAATCATGAGAATAAACAAGACAAATGCAGAAAACAAGCTGAAGATAAAAATTGCCTGATTAAAGAGATGCTTCTCAGTCAAGTACAAACCTTATGACCTCATGCTTATGGATGATGTAATCATCCAAGGTGACCAATTAACGCAAATGTCACCAACACTGAATGTATTGACTACAGATCAGACACTAAAAAGACCCTTAAAATGGCATGATTAATGTATGTGCATTCTGGTTACTCTTGTCCATAGCACTTAAGGTGAACGACAAATACTTAGGTGTCTCGTGCACTACAACACTGTAGTTACAATATCTTGTAGAAGATACAAATCCCCCTCTGGTGAATCAAAGTGGCAACCCGTACCCTTGGTCAGCAAGGACCTGGCAGCATTACTGATGGATTTAACTGTGGCTGTGCAGATTGCCTGCAATTAGACCATCAGAGTTCATGGGGGGAGACAGCAGAAATGGGATCAGTAATCGCAATGCATCTCATTTACATGTCAAAGTACACTTCCTAGCACGTGTACTGCTAGAGAGCACATGCATGCACACACGGTTCTAAACACACATACCCACACAGTATGCACACCGCTGAAAGGATGGAAAAGTTGCATATTTTTATACGCACATGTATTTCGATATGTGTATGTCTGTGACAGTCCAGTGTGAAACCAAGGGAGCAGTTTCGCCCGTACACTGGGTTCAGGATAATGTGATCGTAATGGTGTGTTGCTCAGAGCACAGGAGTCAGATATCCAGTTCCGGGGTTTAACTGAATGTGTGTATGTATGTGTGTGTGTGTGTGTGTATGTGTGTGTGTGTGTGTTTGTGTGGTTTCCTGAGAGGGAATGAGGAGGAACAAGGAATCAGGGAAATACAATTACTGTTAATAAATACTGCAGCTAGATGTTGGGATGAAACTGGAGCCCTCTAACAAACACAAAAACAACATAACTAAAACTACAGCCTTCATTAAACTACACTTTCACACATTTTCTCTGCATACATTTGGTATTCTGCATGTGAATAAGCAGCATAGCATTTCTCTCACAGCCGAGGTACACATGATCCAGCTGTGAGCTAGTAGTAGCTAGGTTTCTTACTGCTTAGGGGGCCACCACCTTAAACCACTGTGTATGTGCAAGAAGGCTAACAATAGGACACGGTTCTGACCGGGACTGGTTGAAGTCCTATCTGTGTACTGTTAGGTGGAAAACCCCGGCTTCAGAAAGTAAAAGTCCTGCCACGTATTTGTTCCACCCATGCACTACACCAGCTGAATTTAATTAGCACAGCTCTTCTGCCAGGTAGAGGAGCTAATTCATGAAATCATCTTGTTTAGTGAATGGCTAGAACAAATACATTACTTTCTGAAGCCGGGGATTTCCACCTCTGTGTACTGTGTGCTTATTACATTGCAACAAATGCATGCAGAGGAAATAATGACAATAGCTGGCTGGTCTTACAGTAGAATAATCAGTTCATCTGTTGTTAACTCTGTTGCAATGGTGCAGCCTACTTTAGAAACAATGTGTTATGGTAACGCATTGTCTTCAGGGAATAAACACTTTGTATTGGTACAAATAACAGACAGACATGATTGTAATTACAGTGCACACATAATATACATATAACAAGGATGCATACCATAATATAACCGTTTTAACCAAGACAAAAAAAGGCACTTACATGGACACATATGCATATAACAACATAACAATCTGTCCCAAGGAGATTGGTGTCTTCAGCTCTTCCTACCTAGGAATCTGTCATTCATGTTCAGCCTCTCACATGTGGTAAACTAATAACAATCACCCAAGTGCCTCTCAAGCCTACGTCTCTCTCCCGAAAGCCCACACAGCTAAAGCCCGGCGCCACCTTGAAAAGAAATCGTGCTGAAAGCTTTTGCCCTGGAGGAGGGCAAAGCCAATGTGAGGAGCATAAAGCCACCATTGATGGCTCCAGATTGAGAATGCTCTTGGGTTTACTCAACATAACCAAAGGCATTCATGCGCTAATCGTGCAGTCCGATTCACCACTGACTCCACCCCTGAGCTGACATGCCTTAACAAATATCATATAAAATACACATATACAAAAATGAAAAGCAAAAATGTATACATTTTATACATTTTTGCTTTTCATTGAATATACTACATGTATATATGTATATGTAGTATATTCAGTTGCACTGCATATTCAACTGTGCAATGTACCACTCAAACCGTACAACAGAACTTGCATTCCTAGAGCAGGTATAGGTATGTACTACACCAGATGTACAAATACTATATGCCGGATCAGGAGACCTTTTCTTGTGCAGACATTTATCTTATGCAGAATATATATGAGTGCTGCAAGCTTTGTGCCATGACCATGTCCGCTAGGAAGCAATCCAGGAATCCAGCAGTGGAGTGTGGAGGTGGGGGCAAGTTAAAAGGGGGACACCAGGTGCGGGGTGCGGGGTGCGGGGGTGGGGTGGGGGGGGTGGTCAGCGGGGGTGTGGGTAGAGGATTGGTGGATTGGTGGACTTGAAGCGCGAACTAGGTGGGAGGCAGGAGCGAGGTCAAGCTCCGGTGCCTCTGACACTCTTCCGAAACAATTGTACCCGTAAGCGCCAGAGAATTACGGAGGCCAGTCCTTCATCCTGACTGGCCTAGTTTAAAGACTCCCGGGAGAGAGGCCTCAGAGAGAGTCGACCCTGAGATTCGGACATCCTCCTCAGAGGCAATAACCATGATGAATAGCCCGCCCGACGTGGCCAGATTGCTTACCCAGACATGAAGAAAATATATTTGCTGCTTTCTCCTCGCTCTCTTTTTTTTTTTTTTTTTCTCAAACTTATTTTCGGGCCCATACCATTGCAGGTCCAAAGTAACAAATGTATTTAAAAACGGAACAGTCATCCTTTGGAACGAACGCCCTCCTCGCTGTGGTGTTTGCCGATGTCGACAGCGCTTGTCAGGCAGAGGGACTGATTCCCTACGCTGTTAATCCATTGATTTCATTTTCAAGTCAATCCTCAGGTGCCATTCGTTCGACAGGACAGGCTGCCAGCAGCAGCAGGTCGGCATCTGAGCCTCCGAGCTTGGGGGGGGGGGGGGGGGATTGCCCGGGAGAGGGGAAGGTGGAGGAGGAGCGGCAGGATAGATATTGAGCCGAACGCGGACACGGCATGAACCGAATCCCTACCGGCAGCTCCTCGGAGGCGGTCTGGTCAAGGCTCGCCGGAGTTGTGGCAGTTCAGCGGCACCTTGTCTTCACAAGTCTGCATTTTAGAAATGGCTGGCGGAACGGTCAGGGATTGGTTTCCATTCGAGAATTCTGGACACCACTTTAGCGCTGAATAAAAAATCTCTTTTTTTGGTTTGCCGTTATGCTGTTACATTTCATTTTGTGACCTTTTTCTCTTTGCAAAGTTGTAATCAAACTTTAAGTGTTTTGTAACATAGATGTATCTGTGTGCGTGTGTATGTGTGTGTGCATATATATACAGACACAATCATACATACACATGTATGCTCCTTTAATTCCACGTGTGATCTGACCCTCTGTTCCCATCCCTGATGATTCAGAAACACCACACTCACACCTCCTTTGTGGCAGCCTAGCTAATGCATTCAATACAGCAGACATTATGGCTCATTGATGCCTACAAGGCATCCTCTCCCTAATCTTCTTTTTAATAATACCCCTGAGGGGGATTACGCCAGCACGCGCGAGGAGGCCTCCAGGGACGCGCCGGAGCCACGGCGGCGCATACGGCGGCCGCACGACGCGCGGTACACCTCGCTGCTCGGATCACGGCGCGACAAGCGGCACGGGCTGAGCACGGTCATCAGAATTATGAATTTGCATTATCAACGTGATCAAATTGCTAACGCTGTCAGTTCAAATCCAGTATCTTTTTTTCCAACACAGTGCCAATGCACATGTGACCATTTTGCCCATTGGATTATTGTGCTCATTCAATTTTATTCTGTTTAAGGAATTCTGAAAATAATGTAGAGCTTAGCCTGCTGTAGATGGGTTCATCAATATTAAGACATTCATGTATGACGTGTTAAACAGTGGCCTTACGTTCTTGTAATGAAGATAAAATGCTACTGTCTCTCTGATCATAACTGAGCATAACCATGCTAAGATGGTGCCAAAAAAAAAAATATATCAAACGTGTACACCACCCAAAACTCTTTGTAAAGATCATTAACAGATGTGACTACCACATTATGCTAATCCTGGAAGGACCAACCTGTATATTAGAAAAAGCTTCATTATTTGATCTTAGAGATATTAACTAAACCAGCAGTGACTTTGCAACTTCCCAGTGCTCATTATTTCAGGGGTAAATTCCTCTCCCTGCCATGTGCCTTACTTTTCCCGTTCAGGATTTCAGGCCTGAATGTGGTCGCACTCCACGCTCAGCCTGAATACGTGTAATCAGAGATTAATTAGCAAAAGCCGTTTCATCTTCCGCGACTGTCAGAAAACAGCTACGCAGGCAGTTCCCCAGAAACCTGTTTACCCGCACATCTGTCGAATTCGTGTCCTGGTTGCGCTGCAACCGACATGAATATTTCAGCGATCAACCAGGGTCTGGTAATGATGTGAGGTGAGATACGCGTAGCCTACATTTATTTTTTTTTGTCAAATGAATTGCTGCTTCTCATCCTTAAAAAAAAACTAAGTTTCACTTTTTTGGCTGCTCTGTGAAGTTCTTGTGCGGTCAAACTGTTCCTTGTTCTGGTGCGCAAATGAATTCGCCGGGGCAGGTTCTCAGAACTCCTGATGCACTATGCGCTTCTTAACTTCGCCATTTTTTATATATATTTATTTATTATTATTTTTTTTATCATACTTAACCTAACAAAAAGGGACATGGTGGATTCATCTGAATAACAGCCGGGAGGAAAGCTTCTAATCCAATTTGTCACGGAGCAGATACTGTCAATCCTGGTTTCTTCCTAATTAACAGGTGCTAGCGGGCGCTCACGCATCCTGGAGCCCGCCCAGAGACGTCGGGGGAGAGAGAGCGGGATTTGGCAGTCGGGCTCCTCACCGAAGCGATTTCTGAATACCACTGATAAGGCCTGCCTTTGAATTCATGCTAAGGAGCTCAATAGCCGCTACCTGTGAGAACAGCCCGTGCTCTCACACCGACTAGTGTCTCCCTGAGATTACGGGGGGAGGACTGGAGCCTCGGGCGCAATAAAGCATTGCTTATTTTAAGTGATACCCGGGCTGGTGTATTGACACAAAGCAAGTCTGGTGAAAAAAAGCCTTTTTTTTCCAGGGGAGGTTCGCGTCTTAGAATAACTGTCCCGGATACATCCTTAATTACTTTTGTTTTATTAGGGCGTTGCGGTGCGTGTGATGGCCCCTGTGTCCGGGCTGTTGCAGGTCGTAGAGGATACACAGTCCCCCCGGCAAGCTGAGGACGTGCGGGCGTCTACGCACAAAAACACAACGCATTTAGCAATTATAATTATAAATACGCTGGAAATTCTTAGACAGCCAGAGTGCGCAGGCAGGCCTTGTATTGAAGTGCGGCCCTCATACCGGATTGTGACTAATTCATCTTTTTATAAATCCTTCAGCTCTTTATGAATCTACTGGTGAACTCCGTTTATTAAAAAGCACATAGGATGGTTGTATGACCAAATTAAACTGGAGGAAAGTATTTGTTTTGGACATCCAGGCCATAAATCGGTCTTGTGCAGGCTTCATCTCACTTCATTCCTACTTACATGTGAGGTTCAGCTAAACTTCCCTGGAGTTCATTTTCCAATATATGTTGACCTTCCCCAGATAACATTTATCTCAATTTTAAAACAGACATAAAGTACAAGTTGAATGAGAAATGTAGGGTAAGCTATTGACGTTTGTGTGTTTGTGCGTGTGTGTGTGTGTGTGTCTGTGTGACCCAGGGTTGCCTTTAAGGTAATTAATATTAATATTTTGTGCTGTTTCAATCTGCCACAAGATGCAAGAAGGTTAAATGGAATTCTGAGCCTTTCACCGATTTACGTGTGGACACGTGTGGTTATTGTGCATGAAATAATTTTAATATCAATGTTCACAAATACGCAAATGTTGCCTTTGTGCTTCAAAGACACACGTGTTGAATTTGTGCTTACATTTTTTTTTCTCCATAATATCTAAGCTCACAAAGACATGGATGTTGCACGTCACATGGCAGGTCAGTCGGTGCCGTGCATGTGTCACACGTGACAGAGTCAGCTGTTTGAGATTTCACATAAAGCAGCACGCCGTCTGATTAATCTATAAGTGGAACCAACACTCTGTCAGCACTTTCATCCCATCGGTATTCCACTGACGAATCTTCGGGTTTCACAGAAGGTGCATTCCTAATCACCAGCAGGGGTGAGAGGATAGCTGAGGGGAAGATAATGTTTATTTGCCTTCACCAGACCTGTTCAAGTAAACCATGGCCTCAGAATAACAGGGCATCAAATCTGACGCTACTCTTCTTGAGGAGAAAGCCCAGTCTTCATTGTGAGCAGTATTATACTGCCAGTCCTCACAGTTTAATGATATTACAACAGAGTTATTTTCCTTTATACCTAGTCTTATATTGCCAGTCCTCACAGTTTAATGATATTACAACAGAGTTATCTTCCTTTATAGCTAGTCTTATATTGCCAGTCCTCAGTATAAGGGAATTGCCACAGAGCTGGCTACCTTCATGCCTTCTCTCATATTGCCAGTCCTTACAGGCCAGTGGGATTATAACAAAGTTAGCTATCGTCATACCTAGTCTTATACTGCCAGTCCCCACAGTTTAATTGAATTATAACAAAGCTAGATACCTTCAGATATCAGTCCCCTCTTACTGATATACTGCTATTGTCATTGTGTTTTATTCATTTTACCTTGACACTTTGCCTACATGTATGGGAGAATAAGACACATACCTCATGTCATATTCTTGTATGCAATAAGCAATGCATTCATACATTTTTGAATACATGCACAAAACTATGAAAGCTGTGTATGTTTTACCTTGTACATGCTGTGAATTCTTCCAGATATTTCAAAAGCCTCCCTTATATTGCAATTAGATTTTCACTAAGTGTCACTTATTATGCTGTACAATGAGAGCATTGATCAGGTAGCTATTCAGTATTTTTCAAAACTTTCACTGATGAATCCAAACAAGTGTTTGCATGTTTCATGTCCTTACACAAAGACTGAGCTGGGTAGCTGTGGAAATGAACAAAAAAAAGTAGCATTGGAAGATGGGGAGAAGGGCAAAAAAAAAAAAAAAACACTTCAAATCTACAACTTCTGAGTTAAAGCAAAAGCACGTTGTAGTTAGAATGTCTTGAATGAGACCCAGGACAGTTTCTTCACAGACAAACATTGAGTTATCTTTTTCTTTTCTTTAAAAAAGAAAGGAGGACATTATCTTCAATTTACAAATACGTGATGTATGATATATGTGGGGCTGATTTTTACTAGCTTAGTGCTAGACTGTACAGACTTTCATTTTCTATTCAGAATTCACAACAAATGAGACATACATAATAGAATAATGGCAACCTATTACACATTTACAATGCCACATATTAGTGTGAATCTGAGGTGTGGAATGGTAAGCTGACTTTAAAATACGTCCATCACCTTTCAGTTATTTCCTCTCTTATTGAGTTTATGCAACCTCTTCTGTAGGGACAAATGTGTACATGAAATCATTTTCGGGTGATGCTGAAACCAAGCTCAGAATGACTTACTATCTAACAGCTCACTGACGCGAATTTATTAACAGCTGAAAAGCTGTTGATTTTTCTCCCAACATCACAATCAAAATTGATGCCTGTGGTATATCAGTTCCTATTTCGCTCTTAGTTTCATAACATGCTACAGGGTTCTGCAAATTTATTATGACCATGACAAAGATAAAGTGGTTGTTGTGCTTTATAGCAATTTATTACACGTTATATTTAGAGGTTTATGTATTCACGTTTGACACTCGCAGCCATGTAAAAGCAATATGTGACACACGCAAGGGCTAAAAAGGCACTTAATGACCCTGTGCCATTTCTCTCCATTGCCAAGGAGACCACACGTCAGCTTTAGAGTCATGTATTTCTGAAACACTTGTAGGCAGACTTACAGTCTCCATCATTGTTGCCCCAGGGAAAGTGCTTAGGTGACCCCACCAAGCACACATCAACTCAAGGCCCTCACAAGGTGGACTTGGAAATGCTCAGTACAAACAACCAACGCCTCTTTTCCCGTGGTTCCTTTGGTAAAATATTGCCGTTGTTTGTCCGGATCAAAATGGAATTTTGTGCTACATCTAGATATACATGATAAATTATAAATGTAAGGCAAACTACTGACATTTTTCAGATAACGGTCCTCTGCGCTTTGTACTTTTGGCTGTTCTAAGTTTTTCCTTTTCAAATGCATGAAAGAGTCTTTAAGGAGAAACAGAGGCAAAAGTAAGATGGCACGGTCAGGTTATGAAAAACACTTGAATGCCATACTGAAAATACACTGTTATTGTAGTGGATAATACCTTTTAGAAAATCTTAAAGTCATGCAGCTACAGCAAACCATTTTCTGTTATTCCTTACCTGGTACAGTAATGCTGTTTACAGCAATTAGATGATGGGGGATTTGGGTTATGGTAGTTTATGTACTAAAATTTTAAACTGAACGGTTGACTTTTCTGAAACTGGCTTATTAACTTTTTTCAAGTGTTCTAGCTACCAAAAAACCTTCTATGGGTGTAAATGTGACAATAATGTTTTAAAATCAGTACGGGGTGCATTTACACATCAAAGGTAATAATTGAGTGAGTTACAGTCTTTTCAAGGGCTTAGATTACTCTTATACAGTCATTTTCTCAAGTACCAAAAGTTTGGTACTCAATTAAACCAAACAAAAGACCACTGAAAAACTTGCCACTTGTGACAAAAAAAGTGTGTTCAATTCAAATTCACATAATTTGGCCATAAATTAGTTCAAGCAAAAAAATGTAATATGATTTCATAACTCCATTAATTTCTGCTCAACCAAGACTCACAAAAGTTTGAAAGGTCAAATATGACAGCATTTGAAGGTTATTATTTAATGAGAAGAAAATATATGCACATTGGGTCAGAAAACCAGCTAGTACATTTTAATAATAATAATAAAAAAAAGATATCCAGCCAACTCCTTCATGCTGAGTCTCACAGGGTGCACGTCTGTACATGGCGGTCTGCTGCCAAGCCAAATCTACAGAAAAGCAAATATGGCTTGAAACATGAAAGTCCTGGGTAGAGTGCCGTGGTCCTCACTGCAGAAAGCCTCATCCACACATTCCACATGTCTTTCAGATGAAACCCTGCACCTTACTCACTGTGACGCCCCTCAGGAGGAGGAAGATCAGTAGAAAAGCGTGCGCCCAGGTCATTTTCCTTGTAACACCTCCCGAGAAAAGGAGAAAGACCAACAAGAGTGTGGACAGGAAGGATGACAGATGCCGAAAACCCTGAACAAAGGAAAGAGTAGTCATGTGGGATTCGTGTAGCCTAGGAAACCGGTGCTCATGGTTTCCCATGTTCAGCCAAAGAATGTGTGGAATCTCCTCTCCTGGATCTGTTTTGGAAAGCTCCAATAATTTTAAGGTGTCAGTGTGCGCGAGGGCATTTGTGTACTTTCCATGTTTGTCTGGATCTGAACCTAAGTGAGTATTATTCTGCTAATACTCATTATGTCAAATTAGTATGACTGTAGCATAAAAATGTATTAAGTGTTTGAGATCATGAAAATCTCGCAAAAAAAAAATAAATAAATAAACTTGACAGTGAACACACCCACTACTTGCTTCATTGTTTAGTCTGTAAATGTGATTAAATTTTTAATTTTAAAGTTTTTCTCTTTTTTTCTCCTTTTTGGTTGCTTAGCATAACATTGTAGGTAATGTCAGCATCTCTCCACCCCCCCTCCCCCTGTGAACATTTTATTCACTTTGAATGTAGTTTGAATAAGCAAAAAGTGCCTTGCTAGTAGACTGAATAAAGTGATGTATTGTATAATAGTAATTACTTTCTGGGGGAGAAACTAAAACACAAGGTTATGATGCCTCTGCTAGATGTGTAATAAACACATTAATAAAATAATAAAATAAATAATAAAAATCTGCTCTCTCTCTCTCTCGCTCTCTCTCTCTCTCAGTCACACACACACACACACACACACACAGACACTCTTGATTTTTTCTCTCTTGTGCATAAACTATACTTTTCTCGTGGCTGCCTTATCGATCGTGGAAAGGGCACGTGATACGACACAATCGCGCATGTGCGTAACGTCCAAAGTGTGCTCTCCTCCCTGCCTATTGTACATCATTGTCATTGTGTGAACTTTCACTCCTGAGGGAGTTTGTTTGCTCGAAAGCCTCGAAGTGCAAGGGGCTCTCAGGGCGAGGCCTTGTGGAGAGGAGGCATGGCGCGTCCCCCTCGTTTCTAATGCAGAGGTCCGATATCGCGGGAGGGTAAAAAAAGAAGCGAAGGAGTGGTGTCCTTTTTTTATCAGTGAACTCCGCGGAGGTGATTAGAGCACGGGATTTAAGCAATTGAGGGAGAGCGAGATAGCGGTCCGGATTGATGGGTGGAAGCTAATGTCGTACCACGAAAGGGCACGGGTGTTACGCCGTGATTGATGGAGCCGCAAATTCGAAATGAAAAGGCTTTTTGATGGGCAAACTCCAGGCGCAAACAGTTCGCCGCTCTACCCCGGCGCGATTAATGAGAAAAGAGGTGCCTGCTTGTTCAACATAGGAAGAATGCATAATCAGAGCAGGGATGAAAAGAAAAATGCGATCTTATCAGGAGGAGAGAAGTCAGTGCGGAGTCTGAATTTTCTTCGCCTTTTGTAAGAAACTGTAACGCGTCCTGTTATGCAATCAAACAGTCAATTTTAACAGTGTAATAGCCGTTAATGGAATTCGGCGGAGATGATTAAATGTTATTAATTACACATTTTAAATGTATCTTATTGGCAAGTTAACCCTTACATCACAACCTTGTTTACAAAAAAAGAAAAAAACAAAAAAAACAATGGTGCAGCCTTTTCTAAGGATTTACTGTGAATGATAAAGTTTTTGCTTGTTATTAGTTATAAGCAGATTGCGGGGAATAGTATGTCTGCCAAAGCCAAAAAAGGCATGGAATCAAATGAGTTCAGTGGTACAGTTATGCTCGGACCTGTTCAGCCTTTTCATGGAAATTAGATTCCCCACAATATGATTCATGAAACGGCGACACAGCGTAACGTTCATTATCTTTATTGAATTGATGCATCTCGTAGCGGCTCGTCTCGTGCCGCCGTGAGTCAGGGGTGGGTGGCTCCTCTACCGCAGGGTCCTGCAGGTTTTCATTACCTTCCAATTAGCAAGTGACTTGCAGCTGATGCATCAGGTGAGCTGACTTCCTATAAAAATCAATGACTGAAAAAAAAAAAGACTCATCAATTAATCATCAGCAAATGTCTCTCCACTGAGCCGTACTTTTTAACACTCCGAGAGCAGCTTGGTGTTTGTCATTAGTCTCCATGTGAAGCGCTGCAAGGCCGCTGAAATCTGTGAGGGTCTTTATATGTTAATTATGGTTTACAAGTTACATGGAAATTAAACTGTTACTCTTCTACAGCCTGTCTGACAGGCACACCAAACTTCAATGTGTTGCAGCGCTGTATGCAACTCAGATTACTTTCATTTGGTTTGTTGATTTTTGATTCATGGGATTTGAAAAACGGATCTGTGCGTGTGTGCGTGTGTGCGCGTGTGTGTGTGTGTATGTGTGCTGTATATACTGGTAGGACATTCATGGTTGCAAGCCACCGTTGCTAGGCAATCTGAAGCCTAGCCAACCGAGTGAGGTTTGAACAGTTAATGGAATCTTTCAGTCTGTCCCTTGCCTTACCCTTTTATACGAGCAAAATTGACTCCTGTTTTTTTTTTCTTTTTCAAAATTTTCTTTTCTCTTCTGTAAAGAAAATGTCTTAACAGAGCACAGAAAAAAAAATTGGAGTCACATGAGAATTCCCTTTTATATGAAAAAATACTTAATATTTACAAATAGATCTTATTTTATCCAGAATGCAAAGTCAAATCCATCAAGTCAAATTTCCTAAGATGTATATATACCATCCCTGCCTATGCTTTAGCATTCTACCATTCTGAACAGAGAATGTGCTTATTGATTGAGAACATAACAGTGTAGACAGAAATAGAGACACAGAGTGATAAGTATACAGACAAATAGAACAAAAATCCTTTACTCAATGTATTAGCCATAGCCGGAAACAATTGTACTTCCAAAGGAAGTGTTTCCTAGATCCCTCGGTAATAGTCAGATTTGTTAATATCCTTGTTATGCTGTCACGCCACCTGACTCCTGCTGTGTGGAGAAGCTGGTGGATAGTGCTACCATTGATAATGTTGCTCCCAGAAAATTAAAAAGCTGAAAATTAAAAACCTGAGATACCATGGAAGACTGCAGCAGCCATCTTAAATCTGACTCCTGACAAATTGAGTGAAGATGGAGAAAAGAAACAAAACAGATTCACCGAGACATAATAAGGTAACGATTAACAAACTGTAGCAGTCTTTAAAATTGCCTGACAAGCCTAGTTTTCAACAATTATTACTAACACAAGAATAATCCAAGAAATCTTTCCTCCTCAGATTGCATGGTTTACCCCTTGCCTTAAGAGCAGTTTGCATATTTCTTTCAAAAACAGTTTTCAGCGAGGATGTTTAAACTGTGTTTGACTGTTTAGCAGAAAATGTGGTAGTAGTTGAAAATTTCTCTGTCTCTACTGGTAATTTCCCAGTGAAGCCTGTACTGAGGAAAAAAAAAATCTGGTCTATTCTGTCCTTAACAGTTTCGGCCCATACCTAACCCCCATTTTTAAAGTGAAATTGTGGAGAAAGTTATTTTAAAAGAACTGAATGACTACATAAGCAGATATAGTATACTTGAAAAGTTCCAGATTTATGCATCGATCATAGCATTGAGAGAGTTCTATTACAGACCGTCTCACTTTCAATAGCAGTAATTCAATTGTCAATTCTTATTTTCTTGGATTTAAGTGCTGTATTTGACAAGGATTGTATTACAGCAACTTCAACACTGGGTAAGTCTCTCTGAAACAGTATTAAATTGGTTTAAATCCTACCTAAGCAGACAGCAATTTTATGATTGTTTAAATGATTCTTTATCAAAAAAGGGCTGAGACTGCATATGGGGTCCTGCAAGGTTCGATCCTTGGTCCTTTATTCTTGTCTCTGTACTGTGTATTCTTCATTTTGGTAAAAAGTAACCATGGCTTGACGGCAGAAGATAATACAGAGGGGTGCAATTGCAATCCACGTGGGCACACAAAAAAATCATAAATACTATGTAGACATTGGGATATAACAAAACATGTGGGGTTGCAATGCACCCCTAAGCACTGCCATAGTGCTGGGGCTGATGTCAGTATTCAGTCTGCTAAAAAAGTCTGCTGACTGTCGACAAATGATTCAAAATGCAGTGACACATGGCTCATGGCACACATGAAAAAAGGACTCATAGCATCCCTGTCCTTGAATCTCTTGTATGTTTCAGAATTGACTTTAAGGCTCTCTTGCTTGTTTTTACAACAACACAACAATGGTTTAGAACAAGAATACACATCTGGCTGTTTAAACTCCTGATTTGCCAAACAGGGCCCTCCAACCTGTTAATGCTAGTCCGCTCACTTTACCAAATATGACCTACGGAAGACCAGGGCAGCCTGCTTTCTGTTTGTATGCTCTTACGCTATGATAGTTATTCTCACAATATAGAGACTCTGTATCTGTGAATGCTTTTAAATCCCATCTAAAACATATTGTATGGCTGTATTTTGTTGATCTTATGTGTTTCATGTCCCATTTATTTGATGTATGCAATTTTATTTGTCCTATCCCTTATGTACTATTTTATTTTGTTATTATAGTCTACTTTTATAGCTTATTTATAGATGGTCAGCATTCTACCTTGTTTTCTCAGACTATTTGATTTTCCCATCTTTCTGTCTCAATGTTTACCTGTCTGTGAAGTGCTGTCTATGAAATGTGGTATAAAGTGTATTATTTTTCTGCCTGAAACAGAAATGTTCTGATATTTGTAAAATCTTTGGAGAAGTTGACATTCGCTGCATTGTTGAATTAAACCAAAAATGTATGATATTGGAGAAGGCAGTCAAAGAAACCCTAAATTCTGAGTACTCAGTGGGGAGAGTATTTGATCCACATCTCTGAAATGATAGAAGACTTAGGTTTCTCAGCTGCGGTCATTTAGGTTCACAGTCCAACAGCCTTCTCAGGTCTGTTTAAACAACGACACTCTTAAAACAGGAGAAGGAGGCAAAACCAGTCGGTCAAGAGAAAAAGGAGGGAAAATGTGAATGCGTGCTTGCTTGGAACTAAGGCCTACAGAAGCTCCTTGACGAGGGCTGAGTAGCCCTTGTATAGATCGAGTGCACACCGCACTCCAGACGAAAGACTTGAACAATAATTAAGATGGTTTGTGTTTATTTTTAAAAGAGTGACATTAGCTGGCGGTTCTGCTTGATTCGGTACTTGTTGAGACTCATTCTCAGTCCAGACAGATCCTCGTGAAGGCTGTTATTTGAACGAGGTGCCTGTGTGAGTGAGTGAAAACAGCAGGCACTCATCAGCTCGTTCCCCACATTTACACATGGGGCACTCTGTCTTACTGCCCCTGTCCCGACGAGCAAAAGTGACCATATGCTGTGGATTAAGAAAGTTAAAAAATAAAATTAAAAAAAGTAAACATGATCTAACTAGCCATAGGATGACCCCAACTCTGAGACGGCTGTTGCATTCACTGAGGACATTTATACACTGAGGAAATAACTTTCATGGAAGTTCACTTTGGCCATTAGCCGGTGTGAGTAATCTCACAGGTTATGCTCCTCGGTGAGTGTAATGGCAGAAAACCCGTTCTCCAGTCACAGGTGCCCATCTCAGGTAATAAAGTGTGTTAGCCTTGCAGAGCCAGACCCATTTAAATGTCACCAAAGACGTGGGAGTCAGAGTCTTACCTTAGCAGGCAGCCTCTCTGCAGCAAAGAGCAGCTGAGAGGCTACTAACATTAGCAAATGCATTGCACAGGTCAGCCTTGCATCCTTCTGATTTCGCATTTCTCAGTTTCGTGTTGCAAACTACATGTTTAGCTATTCAAAATAATAGCAAACACTGTCTGGATTGTTGAATAAAACTTTGAGCATCACCTATGGTGCTGTTCCTTTTTTGTGCCCCCTGAAAATGTTCTTTCTTAAATATGTTTGCATGTTTATTTCAACCACATACAGTGGTTTGTGTTAACATCTGGGTATTCATTTTAATAAGCTCATTAAATTGGAAATATACTAATCACATGATGAAGCTAAGACCCTCAATGTTGTTATCTTACTTATTTTAACAAGCCTTATCTCCCCACAGCATACCGACTGACAGAATTTTCCATAATTCTCCGATCTCAGAGGTGATCTTATGCATCACCATGCACCTTTTTGTGGTTGAATTTTCTTTCAGAAAATAAACTGTTCAGCAAATTGCGCTGATGTCATAGCATAAGCACAGCAAAGAAAAATGCTGGATTTCTGTAAATAAATATTCAATTTAATCTGACAAATTTGCTGGTTTCATTACCATTCATATTATAAACTCCCCAAGAAAGCAAATGGCAGCAGAATCTGACAAACACAAGAAGTTGTGATGATGATTTATCCTACCAGAGGATAATTGAATTCCACACAAATGCTATGCATTAAAAGCTCAGTTCAGGCATTGCTTATTCATTCAGCTCTGGTCTGAAAAAAGACAAGGTGCACAATATTTTAGAAACACCACATCTGCTAATACAGTTAAAATTAAATTTTTTAAAACAAACAATCAAAAAAAGTAATCCATTCAGTTATTCCCATTTAGTTTCATACAAAAGAAAACAAAGACCTGCAATGCAAAAATATATAGGCCCAGATTTTGACCATAATGCACTTTACCAGTAGTTATGTCATTACTTACAGAGCATAAATTCATGAGCAGGGTGGTCCCTGAACTTCACAAACAAATGGAGGGTAATGAAAAGAGTGTAACAACTGCATGATTGTGTCATTCAAAGTTAAGGACAAAGCCCATTTCACTCAATTTGAATGTGGGTTTGGTGCACAGAGGCACCAAATTAGCCTCGTAACAAAAATGCACAGCATCACTGACAGCTTTGTTGGAAGAGGCTTTAAGATATTTGTGGAAGAGCAATACATCAGTATTCACTCAAATGTTAAATCCCTCAGATTATACAAGGACTTCAGATACTTGTTAGGGTTTGTGTCATCTTGAAACAGACCGCAGCATGTAGACTGAAGACAGTGCAGGGAAATTAATGGTACGAAATCAGCTTTATGGATGACTAAACCTGAAAAGCTGGAGCATTCTTTTTTTGGTGATTTTTCATGAACTTCATTATATGATTACACAATTTTGAGATCCAAATAGAGGAAAATACCATCTAATACATGCCAAGACATATAGCATATTTTACTGAATGTTAATTACTGCCATATGTGTTATGGCATGCATATTTTATTGTTTGAATTTTGCATAATACTTAAATCTAAAATGTGTTCTACAATACAGTATGTGTCTGTGTTTAAATCAATGAAGCTGGCAGTGATGAATATACTCAAAATGAACTGAAGTGGTATATTTTAGCCTGCTTAGTACACAGGTACATAGTGTGAGATGTTTTTCTGTTGGACTGGAAAAGGTTATTCCATGGCAGTTTGATCTAAAACTTCATCAAGTAGATATTCATGGATCAGCTTCCAAGTAATGCTTGTCCATGACAGAACTACACTTCTGAACCATAGTCCATTCATAGTGACTAGACATGTTCCTGTTCTGCCCCTTCCCACCCTCATAGGTGCATGTAACTGACAGTACAATACTCATTAAGAAACCTCAACTAAAATGTAGGTACCTTGACATGTAATCTCAGCAGGGCAGGCAAGAATACAGGAGTATATTTAAAATGCATTATTTTGATTTTGTATTTTTAAAAGTGAGCACACTGTATGCCTGTCCAGAACAGGGGGCAGGGAAGTTTGGTGCCATCAGACTTGTAGCACAGAATATGAGCTATGAAGTGTATCAATGGCATGATGGTGACGGCAAGAAAATCTGCATAGAATCTGACGCACACCCTGAAACAAGTTTGCTTTTCTCTGAAACAAGTCTAAGCAATTTCCAGAGCTTGAGCTGGGGGTTGATACTTTCGGCAGAGAACATGCTTGAAACTGTGCCGGACACAGAAACATCTGTCGAGCATCTTTCTGTGGAGAGGATATTTTTGAAACCCGCTCCTTCCCAATGACAGCATAATTAGGCATGGGCATTTGCTGGAGGCTTCTCGAGACAAGTGGCAAAAGTGTTGGAGTGAATGTTAGAGATTAATGCAGGAACGATAGCTACAGCGGGAGAGCGGCGCTCACACGTTCCCCCGGGGCGGGAAACGACGGTTCTCACACGTCGCACCGTATGAACGCCGCACACCCCGTGAACCCTTCGCATGTGGTAAACAGGGATGCTGGCATTCTCAAACGCCACGATCCTTGACATCCACTCATTTCCAGCCTCATTTAATGAGTACCGGACTTAACTCTGACTCAGAGGATCCTGGCCCACAAAGGCACGGACGGTGCTCATTATTCGGCAGCGTGGAACGCATCGCTGTTAATTTCACAGCGGTAGCCATCAATAAAAATTAGCATGTGCTCCGAAGCTGGTGCTACCCGGTATAGGAATCACACCAGATGGAGGCTGGGAGTGGCTAATATAAATTGATGATGCTTTTACGGCGGTTCTCATTAAATGCAAAAAACAGACTAAAAATACACAGGACTGTAAATAACACACCGGTAAATAGACGGCTCATTAAAATGGAAAAGGTTGTGGTGGTGGTGGTGGTGGTGGTGGGGGGGGGGGTCGTCGGTTAGCGAAGAGCTGGTGGTAAAGGATTGGGCTCAGGCTGTCAGCCGATGTCTGACTTTTTGAGAAAGATTCTAGAGTATGGTGATATTGGAAAAAAAAAAAAGAAGAAAAGCTTACGTCTGAACGGGGGCAATTAGAGGAAGTAAGCATTTCAGACAAAAATAGTCACTGATTCCCACAGCCAGAGCGGTCGTGACAAACACAACAGAATGATATCCAGTTTGCGCTTCCTTTTTTTAAAAAAATATTTTGGACTTGTACTGGTAGCAATTTGGGTGGCGGTTTTGAATTTTAAAGGCAGAGCAGAAGGATGTTATTTCATATTTAAATGGCTGATTACCATACAGCGAAGTGTGTGGGGTGGCATTAAATCACATTTGGGAGAAAAAAAAAAATCAGATTTGTTGTTTGTGCAGGCCTTCTCTCAGTGTGTAGCAACCTGGGGATATGATCGAGCTAAGTGTTTTATTTCAAATACCTGACAGATGCTAGAACCGACAGACTTAAAAGCATCCAGGGCCATAGCGGAGGCTGCTATGCATTGTTTATAAATGATAGCACTCATTGCCAGCTTAATTATTACTACCCTAAGACAACTAAGACAGGGATGCATCGATTTGCATAAAAGCCTTTTATATGTAAACACCTGCCAAAATGCTACAACTTAGCCCGCCGGGAGGACTCTTTGAACATCAGATATGCATAAGTAATAACACCGACTTACTGTACAAATGCTCCTGCCATTACGGCTCATATTTATGTATCCTGTTACCCAAACAGACATGATTGTTTTTTTTAGTCGCTGTTTTGTTTTTTGCGTTTGTTTTTTGAAAAGCATTTCTTTTGTCAGTACAAAGCAAATCTAAATAATAGACTTCTAGAAAAAAAAAAGTATATATCTGAAGGAATCAAAAATGATTTTTATGTCTCCTGCAATTGCTTGAGGCCAGCAAATGTGATTAAAACTGGTGTCCCTCCCAAAAACAAACGCAAACAAAAAGACCCACTTTAAATAGTAAATCCAAATTTCAGTGCAGATATATCACAATGCAATAAATGACTAGAATAGAATATGCCTACTTACATTAATCACTGTCACTTCATGTAATGTATGTGTACTCCATTAAATATATAGTGTACTCTTACACACTGTTACACACACATTGTTAAATATATATCTTCTTCAGTGTATATAAAGCTACATACATCAAACATTAAAAGGTGAGTTATATATTTTTACAGTTCATTTTTGTTGACACTGCCATATATCATTGGTATAACTTTTCCATGAGGACACAGACATCCAGATTCACAATATTGGGTGTCGGGATGCTATTATATATATAATCTGGGAACTGGGAAATGTGGTGTCATTTTCTTTCGCTGTGTTGATATAGCCAGGTGGCAATTTTCCACTTCATATCCAGGCACAGCATTGGACTGAGTGTGAGCTGCCATCACTTTCACTATAGAAAGTAAAGTCCTTGAAATAAGGCCTAATAAAAATGTCCCGAAGTGACATTTCCTTTTCCTACGGATATTATGGGCTTTTGGCTCCAAAATCGCTTCACGAGAAAATATATTATTGGATGTAAACACAGAAAATACTGACACAAGCTGATGGCATATTCATTTCCATAAATGGCAGGGATTGGAACACGAGGGTGGTTTTTTGCAGCCTTGGTTTTCAATAAAAAATAAGCCCTGTGACATTAGAAACACCAAATTATTTTACAATAAAAATATCTCTTGTCACTTTAAGAGCATATACACATATAGCAGTTAATCCAACATAAGGCCATTTACCACAATGCAGTCAATTCACATTATGAGCTAGGCATCAAAAGAAACTTGTTTTATGACAACAACAGAGAAATTTTGGTTAATACTCTTGGCATTGTTATGATCTTTGTGAATGTGGTGTTTGAGTGAATTCAACCATTGACATTTATTAGATAGTGGGGTGGGCATAAGTAATTTACTTACAGAATGTCAAACTAGGTAAAAAGCAAGAATGAAACACAGAAAAATGAACCAATATGCCCTGCTTATCAAGTGGCAGTATGTCCTCATGACATTCAGGAGGGGCAGGAGTAGGTCAGCCCATTGCCACACACTTATATTGGATGCTCACAACCAGCAATTTATAATTTCCATAAAATGGCCTATGGTCCTGAGAAATACAATGAAGTTGCACGCATAGATTTATTTTTTTCATTTCTCACACAGCAGTTTCAGTTACTTGAGGGGAAAATGTGTGAGTCAATTTCCTAAAGATAAGGACAAAGAGTTTGTCATTGTCATTAGACCGAACAACGGCCTTAATTACTTTGATGTTCTTCAAGTCTGAATTGCTGAATATGCCCAAGAAAGCCACAGAAAAGCACATCTCAGAAGATGGCTTAGTGCAGAAATGCCGTCAGTGTGCACCCAGCCAACAAACAAATGGCATGAATCCAAATGAACCTTCACTGCCTCTGTGGATGCCCAATCCCCCTGCCCCCCACCCTCAGGGGTGTGGGGGGCCAATCAGACTAAGCCATCCCTCCCTGCCCCTTAACCCACACAGAACAGACAACAGGTCAGCACTGTAGATCTACTGCCCATAGGGCACGGAGCATGCTCTGACAGAGTCGCTGATTCATAGCTCAGCTGTCACTCAGTTCAAAGGGTGGAGCAGGGAAACAGTCACTTTTCAACCCTCTCAGCTATTTTTTTTCCAGAAGTACATTATCTTTCGATGTAGTCCTATGACTACATTTATGTATGATGGTATTTCAGATGCTCTTTTTTCAGCTGTCATACCAACCAGCATGTTTTTGATTTGTGGGGAAAAAATGCCCAGATTTAGTTTAACTGCAATACTGTTTGTACTGCACATAACAAAAGTAATGTTCAAGCAACAAGCAATCTGGCATCTCAACACTGATATAACATCTTTATTTCTGTTTTGTTTTATTAAAAAGAAAAAAGAAATCATTTAATTCTGTTAGTTGTAGTTATGGACAAAGGACATTACATGAATATTGCCATGCTGCTGAAGAAATCAAGAGGTTTAACTTAAAATGGTGCATGTTATTTTATTATTTTTATTATTTTATATAACTCCAGCTGTAAACATAACCAACAAGCACAACCCTATGTACCTTGACAAGTTTTGGAAAAAAAATGTGTAGATGCTACATGTTTTACTTACTTACTTATCTGTAGCAAAATTATACAGGTAAATTGTCTTTAACAAAGTGTGACAGAAATGAATGTAAAATGCTGAAAAAAAATCATTTTTACTGGAATGATATACCTGAGGCGTGATTTACATCAAAACAAATTAACATAACGTGTCTTTTTTTCTTTCCCATTAGTTAATTTCCCCTTTGTGCTTCTTGGCATACATAATGTAGCCAAACACAGATATTATGCAGTCAACTATTTTTTGCATCCACACCAGTAGCATTCTGAAAGCCCATAGATAACACAAAAGAGGTTTTGACATGCCGTTTTATCTGATTTTAAAACAAGAATTCTTTTAATTAGCCTGTTGCTGGTGGCATTTGCAAATAGTACTGTTTCAATTATACAGACAAGAGGGTTGATTACCGTTAAAGGGAGATTGCTTCGTTAGCGCTCAATTGGCTTTGGGGCGTAAATTGTCATTCCTTTAATAATAATCTTGTATTAATTAACAAATAGTAAATTCAAATGAGATAAATATAAATGCAGGATGTAGCACAGGGAGATATGACAGTTGGTTGTTGTGAAGTGATTAGAGCTGGAAAAAACAGGGCAGATACAATGTTTGAGAAATGAGACCGAACAATTCATTCCCGCATACTTATGCACGTATAGACTCACATATGTCACACAACGAACAGAAAAATAAGTCACCACAATGGCAGCACGATGGAACCACTTATCTTTGTACCACTCTTGCACTGTACACGTATTTACCTTTGTGCTGAGCATGACCATGAGTTTTTATGACACAGCCTGTACCTCCGTGCAGCTCTGCAGTAAACTGATAGTGATCTGATATAATGTCTTCAGGGTAAACTATACTGAGGTCAGCTCAGCCCCATTAAAACTTAAACCCCATATTAAATTATGAATTCCTGCCTTACTTACTGGTATTTTAACTTTATGCCCCTGAACATATCAGGGACATGCATTTCTTTGTCATTAAGATGACATGTAGACCGAGAATTTTTGAGTTAGCATCAATTGGAGATAGCATCACCCCCAACCCCCCCCCCCCCCCCCCCCCCCGACCTCCACCCCCCCCCACCCCCCTTCCAGGTCCTGCTCCTGGTTCTCAACTGCAGCAACTGCAGACCCGATTTCTGGTCGGTTCAACTGCATACAGTGCTGTCACTAATCCTTTTTTCACTTCATCCCTGATCAATAAAGCCCGTTCTTTGAGAAACCTTGAGGAAAAAATATGTTCGGATTCATTCAATGCCGCCCTTCTCCAGGGAGACAAAGCAATGGTGAGCAACACGGCAAGAGCTATGCAGGGGGACAGTTACCGTGATCGTTATGGAATGTTGTAATTCGATTCTTGGTCTTCTTGCGGTTTGTCAAGGATGCAGGCACCGCCTGCTGCCGACAAAGTCGATCCTTCCGAGAGCGCGGCCTGACCGTGTCGCCGCCGGTCAAAGCTCTCCTTACACGGTGACTGTCTTCGGCGTGTGGATCTCTGTGTCCTGTGTGACAAACCCCCAGTGGATCGCTGGTGGAACAGGAGTCCAGAGGAGAAACATGAGTGCGCGCTGTATCGAAGCTTGGGAAGGTTGTCCTTTCCTGCTCGGACATGGAACGACACCTAAAACCGAAATGGGCCGAACCGGCAGCATGTTCAGGAACAGAGAACTGAGCTGACAGCGTTCCACCGAGAGCTGCTGCTACGGCGTAGAACAGGACAAAGGCTGACATTACTGTGAGTCAGATGTAGAGAAAATCTAAATTGTTTTCTTAGATGGCTGCTATTTCCCCCAATATCAATCACAAAGCAGAGTTTGGGTTATTTTGAATAACTGCAAAGAGAGTAGAGAATGCAATCCCTGATGTTTTTTCAGTCTGAAAAATGCAATGGAATAATTGAATGAAGTTGAAAAAAAAACAAAAATGTATTTCCAAAAAAAATGGATGGTTGTACTGTGCCATGCCCCCTGCCTGATGCGGAAGCCTTGCTACGAAAAGCAATTATACCTTTATACACTGGGAACAACTGCAAGGAGGTGTGCATTAGTATTCATTTACCAAAGGCTAAACTGCCCTGTTTTATTTGACAGAAACAAAAACTCAAGAAATTCCTGGAAATCAGGCCATCTAAGAACATATCCTAATGCAGGCCTCTACAACGTCATTTCTCCAACAGTGGCTGGGAGGACAAGCTGTGAGTGGGTCAGGGTACTGCACCACAAAGAGAGCCTATACAGGTTTGTCCCAGAAAAAAAAAAAACATAGGGACCATACCACACCTGAGTTGATTGTTAATGCACTTAAGGTGTGGGTGCCTGTTTGTGATGTCACCACTGTCCGAGGTGCTGAAAGTCCCCCAGACTATGGGAGGATTGACTGCTGACAGCTGGCATCACAGGGATGCACAAACACGACAAACATTGAATCTGCAAACATTAAATATGAATCTAACAATTGGTATTTATACATAGTGGAAGCATACCAAACCCTGTCCCCCCCGTATCAACTGAATGTGTGGATGAAAATGCGTCAATGTGACAATTGCGATCTAAACGCCAAAGTTGGGTTAATAATACTTTGTTGTACAGGAGACCATAACTTGTTTCCAATAAACCTACAATGTTGTAGGCTGATTGAATAGAGACCTGCCCCCTTGTTTTCACATTCAGATAAAGATATAGTTTGTTTGAAATCAGACTGTTCCATCTTGCTTCACAACAGTCTAAACATCTCCGTAGAACTGTGGACCTCTGGGTCGAATGAGCTCCGGGTGCCAGTATTTGCTATGCTATGCATTTCTCAATGATGTGCTCTGCTCTGTCCAACACATTGCTTTGCATTCAGAATTCACCATAAGCACGATCACAATGATTGACTGTGTTGACTATCTCCGTGACAGTAGGGGAGATATTTAACATGGGGATGCATGAGCTGACGTTCAGTGACCAGCCTGGTCTGTAACGGATTGCATTTTGTCTCTGGTTGTCTAGACAAGTGGATGTGGGAAAAAAAACAAAAAAAAAAACAGATTTGTTTAGAGTGATACATTTAATGCAAAACTCCATGGCCATCTGTACCTGCCAAGCACAAACAGACAGCGAGCGTCTTAGACCACTGCCCACAAATGAGTATTAAAATGAAAGATAGTCCAAGTCCTTATGCCAGGCAAAATGTACGTTAAGCACAGGACCACATAACTGATGTGTTTGTCATTTCCTGTGTCTCCTCTTTATAAACAGCAAATAATATCAATATGAAGAGGCAGATTGAGCAGAGGACACAAATCAAAGTAATCAAAGAGAACATGAGCACCCATAACTTTGGTTAGACTCATTTCAAAAGTCCATTAGATCGTATTAAGAGGGACTCATTTTGTCCAAAACAAAATTTGACTCGAGCGGAACTTAATATTGATTGATTTTTTATGTCAACCTGTATCCTGTGGAGGAAGGAGAAGGCATTTGTGGATGAAGATGAAACAAATGAGGAATGAGATGATATCAAAAGAAAATGAAAATGAGCGACTCTGATGCTGAAAGTTCAGAATTCCCTGTAAATTTCCCACATTGTCACCCAAATAAAATGATTAGTGTGCAATTAAATCAACCTTTCCTCATGTTCACAGTGTTCTTTTAGGAGTATATATAAATGTTTAATCTTTTGTTATCTTTTTATCTTCAATCTTGAAGATTGAAGTAATATATTTTTATTTACTTCATGTACAAATATATTAACAATATTTCATGAAGTAGCACATTTTTTATTATTTAATCAGAGTTAATATGGTAGATGGAGGGCAATGTGTATTTATGTGTGTGTGTGTGTGTGTGTGTGTGAACCTGTGTGCAAACTAATATAAATATTAACAATGTATTAAATAATAAACTTATTTAATTATTACCATAAAGGTATAATGTATATAAAGGTTAGTATTTATATCCATACTAACACACATACACACAAACATTTATATTCCAGTTTCCTATGACGACTACTACCACTGCTGGTACAACTAATGATACTATTACTACTGCTAATAATAATAATAATAATAATAAGAAGAAGAAGAAGAAGAAGAAGAAGAAGAATACTGAATCAACTAAGAAACAAGCAATTAATAAAGAACTAATAGTAAATATAATACTATTAATAAACTACAAATAATAAATAATGCACCGAATCAGCTACACACTGCTAGTTGTCTGTACTGTACTCTGTGCTCCACTCTGGCAGTGCGTTAAGAATATTTGACTTCTTGCATGAATGAGATGCAGTAAATTATTTCTCAGAGTGCTAACCACTAATTAAAACAAGTGGGAGTTCTGCTGGAAGAAAGCTATGTGAGCAGCAGTTAAGATGAATATGAAATTCCCCAAAATCACCCATGAGTGCAACTCTGACATCATATTCATCAGAAAGCTCATCTCAACCCCTCTGCTCCCAAGAAACTAAGATATACAGGAGCCATTAGTGTAACGTGGTCGACGGGCTCCGGGTTAAATTAGCAGTTTGGCTCTCTGACGTTTTGTAATGAACAGCGGGCCCGCTAAATCATGCCTCTACATTTGTTTGAAGGTCAAATGTGTGTTCTTTTTATCTCACAAGGGGTGTAATCTATTATTTACAGCAAGGACAGTAACTCCTCGCTAATTTTAAAAGATATTTTCAGGAAAGTTAATATTTCCTCCAGAAGACTATTTGGTTCCACTTGCTCAGTGAAAATGTAAAATTAAATTTAGCTGCAGGAAGGGATTATGTGGACCACATGCCATAGGCTTCCATATCATGTGACCTGTGGCTACAATTTTTAATAACATATTACTGCCCCAAAGACCTCAACATGCAAACATGACTGCCAGCAGGGAACCAGTGGTTGGAGTCTCAGGTCTTAATAACAACAGTAAGTATAACAACTACATAACTAATAATAATTATCCTTCAAGACATTAGAGCTTGAAATTGCTAGCTATTAAATATGACACTGATGGGCTATTGATACCTAGAGAAAAATAGGTGTGTGTTTGTATTGTTATGCTTATACTCAAGTTAAACCATATTCTTAAATGATTAATTACTGATCTAATTGAAGTCATTAATTTTTCATCAGATATTCTCAGATACCATTGACTTCACCTTTTCAACTGCATTACAGATCTGTGTCTTCCATCTTCTGTAAATAATATTTTTTAATGCGTTTACAAATGACGGTGTTAATAATTGTTCTCATAACTGTTATGAGTTTAATAACTTGAACCCCATTATAGGAAATCCTTGATCCAACCTCTGAGGTGGATGTCTCTGAAGGATGGAATTATATTTAACAGCCAATGTTTGATTATTGCACTGTTTAGGAATTCAGTGAAAAAGCAGGACAGCTCCAATATGATCTATATCTTTATATATATCTTTCTATAGCTAATGCCATAAAATCCTTTCAATCGAGTAGTGATTTTCAATCAGGGCACTGTACAAAAATGAGTGGTTGGTTTCATTTGTGTTTGCTTCCTCACTGTTAAAAGTGAAGCATTTACAATCTGGACTCCATGCTTTCCTTTGATGGGTGAGTAATGGTCGGGGGAGGGAGTGAGTGATTATAAGAACATTTCTGTGATAAATATCCACACTATGAACAGCTGGCTTGGAGATTTACCTTTATCTATTTGTATTTTCGTAACGGCCTGCCTACTGCCCGGGGCTATTGGGAGGCCATTGGAAAATTCCCAAAGTGCTCAGAACCAGGCAGTGACAAAGCTTTGTATGACAAAGTATCTTGAATTTTGAATGCTATTTATCTTTCACTTTTTATATCCCAGCAATTCATCAGAGATCCACATCTGTTCGCTGTCATATGCTCATCTGTCATGCCAAAAAGCTTGAATACAAACGCTCCCTGTTCACACTTCCACAAGGACTGTGGTCTCCCACACCTATCGGGTTCCAGTGGACCTGTCTCATTCTCCTTTCCACTTGCATCCCTTCTATTTAACGGACAAACTTTTGTGTCACTGCAGTTAACTTTTTTTTCTGCTTTAAAGCCACTGACTGCTGTTACTGAGGCTGTTACTGTTATTATTGTTAATCTAAATGTAATATTATTTCTGCAAAAAAAAAGCACTTAAATAGAACAACAATGCATATATACATATATTTAAAATCACAGTACAGTGCAGTCCATTGTATTCATCCTCATCAAGAAGAGTGAACAGAAGACGTGTAAGTGTACATGCATTGTCTTTAAATAGATAAATAAATAAAAATGCAAGCGAGTAATTATCTTTGAAACTAATACCAAAAGTATAATTTTGTGTAAAGCTTCTGTTGTATAAAATTTATCTGAACATTTTGAAAAAGAGGATTCCAATAGCTGTGCTAGTATCGCGTATATAAGCAGGCAATGAACAGAGGCAGTAAGAGGCTGTAAGTAGCATAATCAATGTTTGTCTTCTTGTGTGAGTGTGTATATATGTATATAGCAAAATTCTGGCAAGTTTCAAGGTCATTGATGTCAACAATTCATGTAATTGCTATAAAATCATTGAGATGAATGTTGCAACTCTCTGAAATATGAAGGTTTCTCTGTTTAGTTTTGGGGTTAATGTACACCTGCTGCTGCCCTTAGAATTGAGGAGATGATGGATTCAATCATAAAACAAGACATTTTGGCTATAAACCTGGTTCCCTCAGCTAAAAGGCTCAGTGTGAATCCAAAAGAGGCGCTCCAGACTGATAAAGATCTAAAGTGCATGTAAAAGCCTGAAGAAATGGTTAAACAAACGCAAAATCAATGTTCTGGCCTTGCCGTCATAATCGCTGGACCCCAATCTAATGAAATGTTACTGGTCTGAATGCAAGAGCTTTCACAAATAACAACTGATAATTCAAAGAAACCCTGGAACTCTAGAAGGCCTTGGAGGGAAACCAACTGTTTAAACTGTTTAAACTACTAAGAGAAGCAATCTCTCTGTCACATAAGGCTAAAGAAGATAATTCCATGGCATTAAAATCAGTACATATTTTACTTTATTTGAAATGAAAATGCATCTTTCATGTCATGTCTTTCTCATATTTTGTCTGTGAATCCATTCATACACTTTTATCAAGGATATGAATACATTTGGAGACTGTTTATGTGTGGAATTGTCACAGGGTTGCTAACATTATTGGTAAATGATAACCAGAATCATTCCAGTGTTTTTGTTTCAAATTATACTTACTCCATTTCATAAATGATCCCAGAACCTTAGCAGTACAGCTATATGTGGATCCAATGAGCATAACCTATATAATGGTGCAATCGATTTCCATTTGCTCCTCTTTGTTCTCTGCAGAAAATTTAACAAGATGGATGCAATCAACACATGAGTTAAAATGGTGTCCTTCTAGAGTCTGCTTATTATGCAGAGATTTAATTGGATTAATTAATGGGGATAATCGCTTTTTGAGAATGCTCGTAGAGTCCCCAGTGCAGGTAATGTGATGGGAAGAGAAAAGAAAGTCACTTGACATGCTCAGTTTCAGGATTAATGCTCTCCAACTCAGAAAGCCTACACAATGCCTAAAGTAGAACTCAACTCCAGCCCGATTTCCTGAATGACTTTTTATGTCATTGAAGACTTTTATTAAAGGCCTTTGATTTATACTCCATCTCATTCCAATATTTACCACGCCTCAGTTCTTTCAAGCACTTTAGGAGTAAAGTTGTCAGATTGTGACTGAACCAGCCCAGAAGGAGGGCATAACAGATGGAATGTATTTAACACCGTAGACAAGGAGGGCGGTCTTTTTGCCCTATTCGAATTGAAATATCTGTAACAACCTGATAGAGGAGAGACTTTGAACGGAAAATAACCATGATAGACTGCTGCACATAAGAATGGTAAATTAGGCATTGTGCCTTTTGATCCCATGTTTTGCATTCATTTCTAGATCCTTAATTTCATCTTTTGAGCTGCATGAACTAGGACATGTTGGCTAAAACCAATGTCCTCTAGGTAAAGCGGCTCACCTCAGAAAAGGCTCTGCCATTAGAATGACTGAGGGCTCCGGAGTGGCTCAGTCAGCTAAGACACTTGTTCCAGCTTAGGCTTAGCCCTGCGCTCTGGATTGAAGTCAATCAGCAGACAATAACCTGAAGCCTACATTGGTGGAAGCAACCAGCTTCATTCCACTGTTAAGGGATGGGATAGCCATGTGTCTATGTGAATTGTCATGTGTTTATGGACTACTCGGATGACATCAGCGCAGGCACGATGCTCCAATCAGTGTCAGCTTTACAGTGGAGCACTCTGGTACTTGTAATGTGAAAAATAGTTGCTGCGGATGGGAGAGTGAATCAGAGGAATGCATTCCCTATCCCCATTGCTTCTGCAGTGATAAGCATAATACCAACTAGAAGATCCCAAAAAGGGGGTGGTAAAAGGGGAGAAAATATAAAAAAAAATGATTAACAGACATTAATCTCCGCCATGGAGTACATTAGCCTGTTCTCTAAGGTTTGTTTGAGATACATAAATACAGAGTGATCTCCATATAGCTGCTTCCCTAATGGTCACATGAATGTGCATTGTTATAACATGTTTGTGTATTAGCATATGCATATGGATTATATGAACTGCATTTAAATGCATCTTTGCTTATGAGAATGTTCAGATTGAGCTGATGTTTGCAAATTTGAGATTGATAACCATGCATAACCTAATATGAGACCATATTCTTTTAATTGCTACAACAATGATGTAGTGATATCATTCACATCTGTAAAACAAATGACAGCTAGCTCAGACACTTCATGCAAGCACAGACACACACACACACACACACACACAAACACTGTACATCAACTAATGCTGTTCCGCGTGCATTCAATTTAAAGGAAAAAACCCATTTCAGAATATTAAAAAGCACAGCAAAGAATCGCCATACCACGCGTAACCCGCTTGTTGGTAATGAAAGTGTCCGTTCGGATGCTAGGACGAATAACACTCGACCCAGTGATGAAAGGGACAATGGAAAGCCCTGCTGCTGGCAGGGTGAGTGGCAGTGGATTTCATGCGAACGCTAACATGACTTGTCCCTGTCAGGAGCACAGCCCTTTTAATCCATCACACTGTAACTATTAATCAAAAAAAGTCCTCTTCTGCCCATCCATAAGAGTCATTTTGCAAACCATTACTGTAAGTGTTACTTACGCAAAGTTTTGAAAGTGAAAGCCACAGCACTTTGTGCTTGGACCGAGTCGCCACGTTAGAGGCCCACGGTCCCATAAAAAGAAGAACCACCACTTGAAGAACCACCCTGGGGTGCTGTTTAATTCTACCCCTCGGTTATCTTATAAAACAAAAATAATAATAAATAAATAAAACAATGAGGGTGAGAACTCTCCCTGAGATGACCCTCCATAATCTTACATTTGCATCTGGTCACTTGACCGATGTACTTACCCAGAGTAACTTGCAGTATGAAGTCACCTGACCAGTGGTACTGACATATCTGTCCGTGTGTCAATCCATCACCAATCCATGCTGTAATAACCAGTGCCATCCTGCATGCAGAAGAGCTCCAATTAAAATATGATTCACTGGGATGTGAAAAATAACAATGAAATGAACACTTTCAGACTGTGCAGTATATTACCCCAAGAAATAAGCACACCAGCAGCTACCGCAACCCAAGAGGTTACGATGAGTAGCATTCACTCTGCATCAGAGTACTAGTGGCTAGCGTGGGCAATCATTGTATTACATTAGCTGCTGAGCAATTGCACTTATCCGAAGTGGCTGACTCTACATCCTGTGGCTCACAGTTTTTGTGTTATCCATTTTACATCTGGCTATTTAACGAGGCAATACCTGCCCATGGGTACTATAGAAGTACCCATCCAAGGAATAGGTCCAGCCCTGATCTTTACCACTATATCACACAGCCGTCTTTTGACTGGGGAACCTCCCTGTCCTGGCCTCAGCTGGGCGGGACACCCCCATCTTTAATCCACCAACAGTCCACCAACAGTTTTCCCTTGGCCACATAACAGTCTCTTGAACTGATGCATGTTTTTGATATATGTTTTCCTTTAACAGCTATTTGTCATAGTACTGTAAGGAACAAGATATTCTCTACCATGAGGGAACTCAGGTCTTCACATCTGTGAATGATCAGCATCAACAGCATTGCCTAAGTATGGCACTTAAGAGATGCTCTTGTCCACAGCGACTTATAAAAAGTGCATTCAACAGGGTTAGGCATGTAGCCATACAGTTACTGAAAAATTAGTGCCATACTTGTAATATAGTGTCATTGTGTGAATCATTGGCACAGAAAATGCTGTCATATCACCATTTTCAACCTCCGCAAGCTTCTGTTGCCGCAAGATTTAAACCACCAAACTTTTTCAGCAGCAGAGGCACAAACAGTATATAGGCTTTTGTCTGTAATGCCTATACTTTGCACATACGCTTTTACCACAGTGTCTGCTGGGGGGGGGGGGGGGGGGGGTCAGAGTTTGTGTAGACACGATGTAGTCCTAATACATGGGTTTTCAGTCTGCGCCGGAATTCCACGCAGAGATTTGTTCTGGGGGAAGAACGGGCGTGGGAGCTCGGCGGCAAACCGCGTGTCCAAGCTAAGTGGAACAAACTGGAAGCCTGGCAGGTCGCCAGTCCAGCCTGACGCAAACTGAAAGTAAACTCACTGCAGAGAAGGGAATTGCGCACCCTGCCTCTCTGTTTTGTTATATAACCCCTTCTTTTTGCAGACATCGCTTACAATAAGTACCTCACTGTATTTTGCTGTTGTTGTTTTACTTACAATTGACTGTCAGTATATACAGACTGTTATGTATGCATGTCAACTATTTTATAAAGTAGCATTATACTCTGAGGAAAGGATTTGTGCATAATTTCAATGTATGCATATGTGAAAATACAATATGCGGAAATGCAATTTACTATCAATCATGTTATTGATTCCTTACTTGGTAGGCTTTTTTTACTGTATATTTCCTCTATCACCCTTTTGGATGATTGCTTTGGATTGGTCAGTATGGCACAGCTGTGGAACTCTATGTAAAGGAATGGGTGGGAGAAAAGGTTAACTAGCATCTCATGTAATGGAGTGGTGTGGTACATTCTGGGTGGTGCATATGCAGTGCTGCAGTGGGTGATGCATCTCATGTAGAGGATAATTTGGCAAGCACTTTGTGTAGTGTTTGAATGAATTAAGAAAAGAGAATTTTACATAAATACTCAAGAGAACATGAAGTGCCTATTCATAGCTCACAGCGGTGCAAGTGCCCTGAGTATTTATGGATAGTGTTCGCTTGGATAACTACGGTCCTAGTGTGGGCTGCTCCACCTCCCCTCAGTTACCTATTGCCAGGTACATTGTGTAATAATATTTAAAATACTGTCCTGAAATGATCTTAATCACTTGTAGTAACCCCCTGCCATTACACTTTGTAGAGCTTTGTGCTATTTCTTTTGTGTTGAATTAATAAAAGATTATAATGGAAACAATAGCTGGATTATAATATTTCATGACATTATGTTGACCTATCTGTCTATGGGGAAAAATAATGAAGACCACATTCACATCCCACCAAATGTACTATTTCCCATTGTCCCAGTTAAAGTGTATTAGAAGCACCGTGTTACCTCATGCCCAAATGGCTGCTGAAATTACATACATTTGTTAATTATGGGACAGTAGTTTTCCCTTCCATGGAAGCGAGGGAGCATGTCACCACAACACCATCCCACCAAAACCAAGAACAACAATTCCATCATATATGGTTAGGCTATGGGGGGAGGCATTCACAAATTACTTTTATTTTTATTACTTTTAACTCAGAAATAAGTCTTAGTGCTGCTGCTGTTTTAATGTAGTTGGGAGAAATAGCAGAGCTGTGTGGGTAAGAAATAAGCCCTAATGCTTCTTGTGTTTTATTGTTTTCTGTTACTTGGGAGGAATAACAGGTTTGTGTGAGTAAGTAGACACATGAGTGTGCTCGGATGTTTGCAAGTTTGCTGTGCTGATGACCTTTAAACGGAGAGAACCTTCGTCTCTCCTCCGCCTCCGAAGTTAAATGGCGCACCGCCGCAAGCTCACATTTCGCAAAATCTCACGTTTCTCGTTTAAGCCCGAATGAAATGTGCAGTGACGGCCCGGGTGGAAAAGCAGTTTGCTAACGTAACAGTAGCAGGTCTCCCTGCAATGTTTTGACCTTACAGATTAATATAGTGAGGAGCGCAGATAATCGAACGCGTGCAGTGCATCCATCACGCCATCCCCCGAGAGCAGGCAATAGCCGTGCCAGAGGCTCTTTTTTTTCTTTTTTATTTTTGCGAGGCCTTGCTATTCATCTACATGCGCACCGTCACCGCTTCCTGTGAGGGAAGCTGAATATGCTTGGAGTCATCAGATATTTGGTATCTTCCGGAGATGCTGAACTCAACTGACGCTGTGCTACAGACTCGAGTGCCGGTCCATTAAGTCAAATACCACCCTCTGCAGATGATTGGCTACCAATTACCTCTCTTCTCCACACCCAGTGGAATGGTTAGATTAAACCCAAATTCCTACAGACCACTGTCTGGCAGTTAATGACTCCTCTGCACACTGCTAGTTAAAGAATAACTTTTTACAGTCGCTGACAGACTGTAATGTTATCCTTTCACATATGTCAATATTATCAATATATTACACATTTTGTCTGTGTAAATCACTGGAAATAGTCATGTGAAATATAAAGGAATGGTTGCCTCACAGGTTCAAAAAAGCCTACAACATAAAAATATTAATTTTGTACAAGCCACAGATGTTTCTCAAGACAAGATTGCTGGATGAGCTCCATTTGACCAAAGGAATTTGGTGTAATTTTGCTGGAAATGTCACATTTTCTGAGTGACCTTTTTTGCTGTCAGAGGTGCCAGAAAGCCAGATTCTACCTTTTCTCAAGTGCATTCAGTTCACCTTGTAATCTTGTCAAGAGGAGGCCAGAAAAAAAAAAAAAAACAATCACCCATGTCACTATGGTTCTAAAAAAAGCATTCTGTATGTATGTGCTGGCCTTGATCATTTGGGATTCATTTCAGTAGAACTCCATGGCAGCTAGTGTCACTTTCGTTGCAACGGGCAACTGTCATGTGCAATTCTTTGACAATAATATGGAAGAGTTCCTCTGATAAGAGTTCAGCTAATTAGAACGCCTGTGGCACTGCGGTACCCGCACATTCACACAAAAGAGGGCATTTGGAAAGCAGACTCCCATTTCTATGCGTTATCACTCAAGGAATGGATTGAATTATCCCTGTGTTTATACAGCATAAATATGCATGTATTGCACCTATTTTTCTTCACATAAAAAGGAGTAACCCAAATGTAATGGAAAGTAATTTCAGGTTTATGCTATTTCACAATTTGAATCGTCGAACCATCTAAAGTGGTTCACCTCTACTTGACTTTGAAGCTGAGAAAACAAATGTCTGTCATTTTGAATCTTGGAATGGGAATTATCTGGTATGCATGCAAATCAAGGATTTTTATTTTTTATTTTTTTTAAAGAGACAAGTCTTATCTGTTGTCTGTGTATAAATGCAAATTGCCTCACAGCGTTCCTTAGGAACTTCCATCACCAGTTTCATTATTGTTCCACCTTTACGCCCTGAATAGTTATTATTCAATGTACTGGGTGTCCAGAGAATTTCTCTGAAAAGAGAAGAAGATCATAGCTTACTTTACTATAAGCAATTATACACATATCAAATTGGAGCTTAAAATATCTTATCCCTGTAAAAACTGAATGGAATGAGACTCCAAAAACTACAAAATTACATTTGCAATTGTGCTTTGCAGACCCTCTTATCCAGAGCAGCTTACACAGATTAGTTTTTTTCTGTTATCCTTCTTTTTTTAACATTTGGACATTCAACACGGAAGCACAGGTTAAGACAGTGCCAAATTTTGCGCATTGCACTGATATACTATTACAGCAAGTCAGAGCATGTGCCAAATTTGGCGCTTTGATTAAGAACTTGTTTGAATGTTCCTACTGAGTAATGGCAGATCTACAGGAAGCAATGCTCCATCCTCTTGAACATATTTAGATTTCCTGTCATAATAGCAAAAGTAAAGAGTACTAGCATCAGTCCAGTATCTTTGTCTAAATCTCTCTTAAGGCTGATTTAATAAAGCTTGGAACATCCAACCAAATACCTTCCCTGAGCATTTTTTGGCTTATTATTATTATTATTATTATTTAGAGAGAACATCCTTACTTATCCATAAATACCACCTTACATGTGCACAGATGATTTAAATAACATGTATAGAATAACCTTCAAATCTGACAACGATTAAACTGATAATAGCACAGCTTATGGATATTCTCATTAAATACAGACAAGACACAAGGGAGCAATCTATTTAAAAACTGTATAATCAACAAATGCATATATATATATATATATATATATATATATATATATATATATATATGGCTTATACACATTTCAATAATTTGATGACACTAAAAAGGTTCACTATTGTTCTCATTTCTGATGAGCTCTCAGTTAATGCTGTTCCATGCACACAAAACACACAGTCTATGCATATAATTTCACTTCAGACCACATGTGCATTTGACTGATTAGGGTTGCTGTTATGTATCACATATGGCTTACAATCTGTATGTTTTTGTGTTCTTTTTTAATATCCACATTCAAATACACATTAATCACGAAAAAAATTAGCTATACAGCACAAAGAAGACATAAACATAGGTATCAACTACACACACACACATACACACACACACACACACACATACACACACACACACACACACACAAACAGTTTATATGGTATACATGGCATTTTTCTCTTTGTGTTGGGAAAAGCAATGTGTTAACAAAGGTGTTTTCCAAAAAAGGATATATGAGAAAAGCACCATTTACAAATAAATACATTTGTCAGAATCAGATTCTGATCTGAATCTGTAACAGGAATGCTGAAAAACGACCCCGAACTTTAACAGCATTTTAAAAAAGCTTTTTGCTTCTTCGCACTGTTCACAAAACAAGGCTCAGAGGAATGCAGCTTGGCCCAAAGGCGTAGTCCGCTGATGTTTGGTTCGGCCGTCCTGGCTATTTAGGCTGTTGTTAAAAGTTTACTCCGGCAACATTACTGGTCGTCAGAGCTGGGGCGGGGGGGGGAATGTGCACCGCATCGTCTTCTGTCCGGTTGACTGCGCAGAATGGACACCCAGCTGCGCTAGGAGACACATATACAGCGCACGTGCTGGCACACTGCCGGATTGCTGTGCGACACGCGATTGCCCTGGGAAACGATGCGTCTCCCGCCACCTCCCTCCACCCACGGCCCTGTGAGCGAGCGAGTCATGGGACTGGTGCCCAGTCTGTGGCCCGCATGCCTCACCCCTGTCCCCCGCCCCCTCCCCCCCTTCCCCATCCAGCCCCAAATATATGGGGAAAACAGCGACCTCATTCCGCTAATGGTGTCCGACATAATGCCCCCCATTTTGTTAAAAGAATGAGCATGCTCTTAGCACCTACATTTCAGAAATGGGTGCTCTTTACAAATACTAATAACACAGTTATTAGCAATAACACTTAGCAGTAAATATTTACAGGCAGGTTTTATGACTGCTGTTTTTTTTTTTTCTTTTTGGGCTTGCTTTATTATTTTTTATTTTCTTTCTGAGCTGGGGAGTGCCATCTCTCTCTACGATGGCAGGAGGCATTTAGTCATCTTGTTGAATAGAAAGAGCAAGCGTGCAGTTCTGTATGTCATTCCTGTGCACTGCATACCATGTAGCCATTTTATGTAACGCTAGCCACATTCGAACCCTAGGCCGGGGAAATCTTCACCAGGTCAGTTTCACTGCACAGACTGAAAATCCATGCAACCCTTTGTGACAAGGTCTGAAGATTTAGGAGCATTCCGTTCGAGTATCTACGGAATCGAATGAGCCACTGCTCCGATCCAACTGATAGCACGGCGATCAACGAGAGCACCTGCCAAAGCTGGCACTGACCATAGCCATTACACACTAGAAGAGTCTTCACAGGATTAAGGTCTTCTTGCAGCATTAGGGAAAGAAATTGGATATGGCGCCCTGTGGGAAACATTTGGCCTTTCATTAAAACCTAACCACAATGCACTTTGCCATCAATAATCATTTGGAACTTTAGTTACATTGTTTCTTCTGCAACTTTGTTTTTTTTTCTGTTTTTTTTTTAATTTCTGGGGCTGTCACACCCATGATGTGTCCATGTATGAAAATAATAATGTACTCTTCTTTTTATACTCAAGTTAAGGACAAAACATACTGTCTCCATGAACCTAGTCGCATCGTTTATGTTCAACTCACAGAACAGAGGCTGTAAAATGGGTGATATTATCTGTCTTTTGAATAGATGAAAAAAAAAAAAATGCCAGAGGCACTGAAAATATTATTTGGCTGCCACCCAATTTATTTCCATACCACGTGTTATTGTTATTCATTTAATAATCTACCTGCAATTTGCTCCCGCCACACTCATCTGGTATTGTCAACGGGATCGCTCAAAATTCATGACAGTTTCCGATATTGTCCATTATGCATATGCCTCACGCATTTACATTTGAAAAGAGTAGATTTTTTTGTGTGTTGTTAGTTGGCCAGCAGAGATGATATTTATTTAGCAACTGAGACTAACCCAGTGAACCATGCTGCCTTTTGTATTTTTTGTATATTTCCCTCTAATTGTGATTATATATTCTCCTTAAAATCACCTCTTCTTTCAAAGCAGACCTTGTTTCCATGAAGACGGATGACTGACACACAGTTGTCCTTGGCAAACTAGACCTGGTGAAACAGCTGGCCCTTGGTGACTGAGAAGGGAATGTCAAAGCACTGCAACGTGACTGGTGGGGCTCTGCTCCATGCACCAGTTGGGATTTGTGTGCATGCTTGGAATGAGTCTGTGCTAAGATACATCAGGGACGAGCCTCTATTTTCGACTGTTCCTGAGAGGGCAACATGGATTCTTGAGGTGGTCATTTTCTTTCTATCGCTCTCTCTCTCTTAGTGGAAAAACATCGGGATATTCTATGTATTACAGACTATGTCTCTTTTTCCATCTCTCTCTCTCTCTCTCTCTCTCTCTCTCTCTTTCTCTTTCTCCTGCGCTCTCGCTGGCAAAACAATCTGGGGATTTCATATATTATGGTCTCAAAGTCAGCCCATAATGCCTTACTCTCTTCAGTCAGAAAGAATAGACATTATTTATGACCAGGCCCCGGTGAAGTTGTCAGACAGTGGAAGCATCTACGCCACACAGCTGCACTGCGCTCCAGCCGCCCCGAAGAATGTAAGGGATGTGACAAGCGCTCCTTCTGGTTCGCTTCCCATATTTAATGCTCTTGCGGCAGCCACCAATAACATCGTAGATGTTCTTGCGGTGCTGCTTATTGATAGATTTTTCTTTTCCCTTTTTTTTCGAGCATGCCCCTGATCGCACAGTACAGGAAACAGCCCATCTTCCAGTTCATGTGTCGTATCTCCCCATCCCTCTTTTGTATAAGCTGTCAACTTCCGAAAAAACACATACTTTTGGAAGTTTTTTTTTTTTTTTTTCCCCCACACCCCTTAAAAGAGTTGATATCACCTTTTATTAACATCCATGTGTCTCTGTGCTTCATAATGTTCATCTTACATCAGATTGCACTAGGTTTTTACATCCTTATATGTTTAGTCAGTCAGGCCACGCTTCCGTGTTTCTGTCTCTAATGGTCGAGTGACCATTCATTCGCGACTGTGCGATAAAAGAGTTCGACTTTTCCGACACGGCACCCCGGCGAACTGCTTGCCTGTTTCAGCAAGACGGCGGTGGCAAACTGAAATAGCATCCTGAAGGGAAGACGCGTGAAGCTCTTGAATGTGTAATTAGCCGTCTGCAGGCTAAAGATAAGGGAAATAAAGACTCACTTTGATGTTGATCGCAAATTATCTCGCGCTTTGAGTGTGCGTGCCACGGCGTTCCCGTGCCCAGGTTTGCTGGAGAATGAAATTACCCATGCACACCCTGGGAAACTTTGTAATCTGCAAGAAAGCCTCTTCTCCGAAAAGGAGAGGATTCTAATTTGATTTGAAACACAAATCCTCCGACGCCATTCGCCGTTCCCCCTTCGGGCCAAAGTGGTTTGTTTATTTACACAATCGTGCGCTTTGCATAAAACAATTAATTTGCTCCTATATTAAGGTGGATGAGTATGCGCTTGTGTGCTTATCTAGCTAGCAGTGTTCAACCGAAGATTGAGCTGTAGACGTGAAAGGCCTTTAGACATGACCCTGATTGCCGTACAAATCCATGCGTGGTGTGCATTGAAGCCACTGAACGATCCCTTCAATTCGTGCTTCGGCTAAAACGTCATCAGCTTATTGTATCAGGAGTGACAGATTTACAAATGAACATTAAACAATGAAGGTATATTAATCACTTAAGCCAAATACAGCCAAAAGTTCTTTTTATAATCAAAATAGGATATAAACTCCTTTAAAATCTTGTACAGTCTATTCTTCATGGCATGTCACTTATTTAATCCACTTCCTCAGCTCTCCGTCCTGAGGGAGGAGACCACCTGCTCACAAGTGGGTTGGGCAATGTGTCATATCCAACGAGCCATAGTTCTTATCTCAGCAATCTTCAAAAAAATGATCAAGCAAAAAAAATCTGGCAGTCAATAAATTTCTGAACAGGCTTCAAAATCAGTGCTGCCAACAGCCAAAGAAAATTGACCAGCTCAGAGGAGGACAATTCCTTCGGGGGGGGGGGGGGTGGAATCCTTGTTGTGGTGACACACTTACTGATATACAGATTTTATAGTTTATGGACACTCTGGAACAACACTGAGAAGATTGATGAGCTCACTTGGCCTCACTGGAGACTCCAGTCAAGAAAACTAATCACAATTGTGTGTACTGTCAAGGTAATGTGTATTGCAACATGTGTTCAAATTTGTTACTGCAAGGTACAGTGAGAATATAACATATAGAGGTTAGATTACAGAGGCATTCATGAAGATAATGTACCACGAGACAAGATTTTATTTAGATTGTTTTTGGAAGAGGTGCAGTGGGGCGATTGTGATGAAGTGATTGCGCACATGCCATCACGGCTGGATCTGAAGTCACGTCAGGCCACGCAAAACCTGGGGACAGGAAGCCAGGCCAGTCGGGAGCTGGGAGCAATGTCTGTTGAGATTTAGAGCACTCCTGGGATTGATTGCAAATCAGCGGTAGTGCCGTATCACCAGCTGAATGTTGCCTTAATCCGGGTTTTAATGCTGGCCAACTGTGAGGCTGCAGGGGAGAGGGCTTGGTCTGACAGCTTACTGATACCAGGAGACAGGCTCTCAGTAGGCACAAGGAGCACAAGTAGCACTTGACTGAATAACTATTAAAAAATGTATTTTTTTGTGGTGTTGTGGGTTCTTGAGTATCAGGGTAATTACACCAGAATCATGGGCACAGTGCAAAATGCTGGTATCAGGATATCAGGAGAACATTTGCAAGTGCGTACCAGAGTTTTACAGAGGATTCAGGGTGAGATCAGGTTCAGCAGGTATTGCATGCTGATAAACAGAATAAAGCAACATAATTAGAATGCATTTTGTTACGCTGCAGTCAGGTAAATGGAGGAAATTACCGAATGTCCGCTATGACGAGGATGTCATTTAGTCAAAAGCACTTTTTTATATTCAGTTTTTAGGCAGTTGCTCTTTAGTTTCTTTACCTTTTATTCCGTTCACCTCTTGGCCTTTATTAACCTTTGGTTTGGTGTGTGTGTGTGTGTGCGTGTACGTGCGTGTGTGTGTGTGCGCACCGATGTGTGGGCAAAGAGCGAGATTAAATATATCAGAACGTGAGGTGGCCAGGACTGCGGAGGGAGAGCGAGATGGAGAAAGAGAGGGGCCAAACAGGGACAGGGGGAAGGTGAAGGAGGGAGAGAGGAGGAGAGAGAGGAGAGAAAGGTGCCATGAGGATATCTGTGGATGTGAAGAGATCAGACTAGGTCAGTGAAGGAGTGTCTCCTTGCCTGAGGGATGATAAGAGGACACGGCTCCTCGCGGGATCCCTCTCAGATCCTCTGCCAAGCCCTCCCCCTGCTGACGGGCCATCCATATCCTGTTCCGCCTGCCCCTCCCATCCATCCACTCTCAAAGAGGACATACCCAGGAAAAAAAAAACAAGCGTCCAATATTATAGCTTGATCTGTTTTTCATGGTAATAAATGTTACTTGCACTTTTGTAATTGCATTTGGTTTCCGGCTGGGCCATCTTTAGCATGGTTTTTGGTAAATTATTGGAAAAACTTTTTTAGAGAGATTTAGCTACACCATGTTGAATGGCCTTCAGGTTATATTGTGAATGGCACGACATAATTCAAATATCTCCACTCAGTAGTAGTGCCATCACTGATAAAGCTATACATGTAAAACACTGAATATTACAGGTTGTTTCTCTGGGATGCAAATAATGACTGAAACCCTTGCTTTGTAATTGTATTTAGGCTCCATAATGTTTGCCTCAGTTCAATGCTTCAGCATGTAAAAAAAGAATCTTTTGGATTACATTGTTTTAGAGTATGAGAATCCTGGTCATTTCTCTTAAGAGGTTTATTTTAAATGTCTCTCTAGTTGTAAATATTATAGCTAGTTATAAATAACATATATTTGGAAGAGCATATATACAATTGCATGCTGGAAAAAGGTCTGGAACAATTATAATTTGATGATGAGCCCCAGGGACGGATTGTCATTGGATGCAGTATGCACAGGCAGTGGCCGATCCAAAGCTGATTCAGAAGGTTAAAATGCATTAGTTTTCCAGAGCACACAACAGATTCCCAGGTTTGTTGTTGTTCTTGCTTATAGCCTGTCACCTTAGTTAACCTTTGAGGGCTTTCAGTGATTTCAAAGGTTTAAAAAAGTTTTTTTTTTTTTTTTTCCCCCCACCAATCGCTAGTTCAGGATTTGGATGTCCCATTCCACATAATAATAATAATAGTAATCAGTCTTTTGTGAATGTGTGTATGAGCAGACAGATGGGAAGAGAAATACTGACCACGAGCCCGAGAAATGTACAAACAAATCAACTAGACGCCAGGACCTGCAGAATGTAGGACGGCCTTATACCAGGCGTGTGGTCCAGCTGCTGATCAGCGCTGACCTCTCGGCTTGGTCAAAGGGGCAGATGGGTGATGCGTGTGCAAAGTGATGAAGGTAAACAAAACAAATTTGCTGTAAATTACCATTCTATTTGAGGTGGGTAGTTTTTTTTTTTTTTGGCCATAACAGTTGTTTTGATCGTGTTGATTTTTTTAGAAATTGTTTTTGATCAGCCATTTGTTTGCATACATGTATATATACAAGTATCTGTATATATATATATATATATATATATATATATATATAGTACTACAGCATACAATGTACTACTAAAGTATTATGTAAAGTGTAGAATGTATAATATTGTCTTATGTATTCTTCGACTGCTGCATATTTGTTCTGCCTACACGGCCTAATTCCCAGGCTGAATATGCAACGCATTCATTCTTTATCGTTCTTATTATTATCACAATAATCATTCTCATTATAAGGTGACCTTCTTTATAATAATGAGGCATTTTTTTCACCTCACTGTGTGGCATTTAGTGCATGCACTTATTAAAATCAATAACGCATTTAACAGGATATTATTTTTTGTCTTAACTTTGGTGAACAATTTCATGTTTTGGCCTTACATACCAGCATGGACAAAGCATAATCATTTCTTTGATTAATTCTGGAACAAAAGCATTGATTGGCTGCTCCCCTCCTGAGTGCATTAGCTCTTTACTCGGTCTTCTCATATCAGAATGGAACGGGCTTCAGGGTAAAACTAGGCAGAATGCCACGATGCCGCCTCAGCCACAATTTTTGAGGCCATCCACAATTGGTCAGTTTCACCCATTTAGAGGTCTGAAAATAGAATAAAAGTAAGACGAAGACATATCTGCGGTTTCCCCGCTGATTATTTTATGATGGAAGATCGCCCTCAGCCTCTCTCCAGGTTTGAGAACATCCAAACAGATAGGCCAGCGATAGGGATCCACTGTATTATAAACTTTGAGGGATATCAGGTGTTGGATCATTTGGCTTAATGAGTTACAACACATTCCTCTACACTTGTGCTTTACAGTTTGTATTTTGAATTTTACATCGTATCATGTGCTGTACCGTGCTCTGAAATTGTACCATGGAATACTTTGTAGGTCTGGATAAAGACATCTGATGATCAGAGAATTAGTGAAATGTATATTTGTACATTTAAGAAGCAAGAAGGTATAAATATTGAATTATGAGATGTGTATCATACACAATTCTGCAAAGAGGGGGTATGGAGAACAGCAAAATGCAAAAAAATCACAGTCCTCTGATAGTTGTTTATTTTGGACACATGGAAGGCGCAGAGACAGTGAACACACTCAAAGGATAATGGTAAATAAATTAGCTCCAGCTCCCCCGCATACTTTCACTGGATACAAATCTAAAACAACACCGCATTTTGTTATTCCTCGCTCTCCCACTGCTTCTGCGTTATAAATTCTGCAAAGTAAATAAGTAAATGCAATAAATACAGCGCGGATTGCTGTAAACTGGATTTTCGTGAAACAAGGGGCTGGTTGAACAACTTAGAGAGGTTAATTAGAGGTCGTATTCCTTTGATCTGCGCATCGACAATCTCTGTTTCTTAACCTAGACTTTGAACAGGAGCGCGTTCGGCTTCTCGAAAATCTGTGGTTATTTCTGGATTTGCCACTATGAGTTAAGAACTCATTAGTAGCCTCACGGAAAACAGAGGCACTGATTGACAATTCCTCTCTAATTAACTTGTGCTTGTGTGGTGACATTTTAGAGTTAGGTATTTAAGGAATGTAATTAAACAGTAAATTATACACCGTTCGTTTGAGTCTGAAGCAATGCAGTTTAGTAAACTTTTCAAATCCATACTAATCTCACTACACGACACTCTACATACACCCAGGGCAAAGGCACAGTGGTATGAGACTTGTTTAATACGATGGTATCATAAGAGGTCAATGATAATATATGAACCCCCTCTATATATTCAATTTCATCATAATTAAAAATGGATTATCTATCTGTGGGGGAGGAATTCATAATAATAATCGTTTGAGCTTTTAGGACTTAAATAATCTAATGCAAAAATCTATATTACTTTGTGAAACAACAGTATAATGTGCTCTAAGCTGGGTGTTTCTGACCAGCATCAGATTTTTAAATTTATGTCTGACTGGTCTCTGCTCCTCAAGATATTTCAGCCTATGGGTCTATATGTCACATAACTGTTAATGGCTGAGGTACAATGCATGCAAAAAAAACTGTATTCATATATTTAATTATTTTCAGTATTTTTGTGACAAGGACAAGAATATATTGCTGTATGTTCATTGAGTACAGTGTGCCATTACTGCACTGTTTACTGGAATTATTATGCCATGAATCCAGAACAGATATATTCTTTTCATTCCCACTTCCAAACCATTGCCACTTATATGCAGTTGCATGTGTATTCTGTGCTCATTAAAGTTCTTCACACAGATTTGCACGGAGGGATGTGGCAGCAGTTGAATATATTGAATATATTTGTTTACAATATATCTTCCATGAATATAAATGGAAATATAACGTTACTTTTTAAGGGGCCTTTGGAACGAAAATGCAGCTTTCGGCTACGAAAGTTACGAATTAAGGCTGATCTTTTTCCTACTGTGCAACTGAGCTGAATATGCATGTCTTACGATTTTAAGCAGTTAAGAATCCATCACGTTCATTCTGTAGAATTATGTGTTTGTACTGATGTAACAATTTACAGCAAAATGTGGAGGCAAAATTTAGACCTCTGTATGGACACGCTGTGTCTCTGTAGGTAATTTGGGTGGCATCATCGTGATGGTGAAGTGCCAATGATCTAAAGTTCTGTTCTGGCAATCCTGCTGGTCCCAGGACTCACTTTGCCTTCCAGCAGTCATCCTGAAGTCAGCAAGATGTCCCAGGGGCAAAGCCCTGAGCTGGCTGACTAATTTGTCCTCCTGTCCGATGAGGAATCCAGCATAGATGGTTGACACTAGCCATTCAGACATTATCACAACAGCCAAGAGTCACTATGACTGCACTTCATTAGCCTAATAAAGTACTCGCTTTTAAAGATATCCTATTTTATATACAGCTATTAAGAGCAGCATTGATTTGCTAGTACTAACTTACAGTGGACCACTGGACAAGGGTTTTTAATACTAAGTATATTATTTTTCACCAATTAGATGATCTAAATGTTAGAGTATTTCATTCATCTTGGCACGAACAATCAGTTTAGCAGTTCAAATGTAGCTGTTTTTTGACAGGAACATTGCGGTTCTAGTCAGTATATTCACTGTTCAGAAAGAGCTATACTCTGAAATAAAGTATATTTTCAGCCTGTTTCTTCTTGTCTTTATGTGAGCATACAGCAACATGCCACAGGCATGTGAGTCATACAGTACCTATTATCAAGCACATTAAACGATATTTTTTATAATATAATAAGATAAGATAATTTAATATAATTTATAAGATCATTTTATTTAAATTGGGCTTTCTCTATGTTTAGATGTTCCTGTTCCAGGCTTTCCTGTTTCTTAGGGGGAGATATGCCCAAAGTCATACAGAACCTGAATGGATTGTTTCCAGTTTTTAGATTATGACAGAACAAACAGCATCCAACAGACCATATTCCACCACAGGTGCTGTTTATCACTATCAAAGATGCACTTTGTTCACACAGTTTGCTGTTATTTTAGAGAGGTTTCCTAAAGTCTTAATTTACCATTCACTCTAAATTGTGAGTCAAGAATAGTTCAGTCACACACACCCACAGGCACATTTTCAACTTCATTCATCTGAATCTTTCATTTTCACTTATTCTATTGACATGTGTGGTAATCACAGTAACATTTCAAAATCCATTTCCAATGAACTTTGAACATCATTAAATCGACAAAAGATCAAACCACTTTAAATTTTTGGTTGTAAAATGATGCCTAGTCATGTCTTACAAACTCTGCAGGTGTAATTATTTTCCCTCACACACACACACACACACAGTATGTTATTGTCATAGAAGCTGACTTTCTAACACAGTTAACCCACAACACTATTTTTGTGTTATTAATGTGTGTTTTGCAATATCATGCCATACCATATGGGCCATTGATGTGGGAAGTGGTGATGTTGTCTAGTTGCACACAAAAAGCAATGACATATCACAGCCCACAGCCCACACTTGCTGATATTTGCCCTTGTGGTCAGTACTCTTTCCTTGTGCTACCCTTTTTTTAGACTTCCAGGTATTTGAATTTTTAATGTATTATTGCAGATTCAATATCTTGGACAACCCCCCCTCCTGAATCCTACATTAGGGAAGTGTCCAACTGTCAGATAAAAAAGGTTCCTTGCTCCTTTCATCATTATAGATCAGACTGTCAGAGATGGCTGTGGGTAGCAGGGGAGATACACTGAGGTGTTACCGAAACAGGGACCACTTTTTTGGCAGCCTCTCGCCGCTGCGCCCAAGCTCAGCTCCGAGTCCCGGGAAATCAGCCCTGCCTGGAAACCCTCATTAAGTTTTAATTCATTCCAGCGTCCTATTTCTATAATAGAGGATTGATTTTTACTTAGTGGGCTAGCCCATAAATAATTCCATTTCAATTTTTTTCTTTTTTTTTGTTATTGTTGGTATTTGCTGATGCATCGTCTGCGTTCTAATTCGCGGTGCCGACCGGTGCCCGGCGATGCCGGGCGCGTCACCGGGGCGAGTGCTAATGCAAATGAGAGCGCTCAGACTGGCGTGCTGATGCTTTCTGTCGCACTTCCAAAGGCAGATGAAAGTGCTGTGCGAGTGGGCAGGCCTGACTGTCAGCCATCGCTCAGGTGCAAGCGGTCACCAAGATGGATTTAATGCTGAGGGCTTTACTGTAAATGCATTTAAATATGCCTTCGGAGCCAGTGCGTATGCATTTATGGGAAAGCTCCGGATTGGACAACACAAAGTAATTTCTGTGTGAGTAAAACTAATGCCACTTATAAAACAATTTCCCTTTGAACTCAGGGAATCCTATATGAAAATACAGTGAATGTCAGTATATTGGCAAATATACAATCTAAAATGATATTCTTAAAATATTTTCAACACTTACATTGCATTCTGCAATATGTGCACTAAATGGCATGAATGAAGGTGTCTATTGTTTTATATAGTTCCTAACATATTGCATATATTCAGACACACATTTGCATGCATGTTTTCCATGCACTTTGGATTTGGGATTCCAATACTTATTGCTTTTTGGCAAGAGTAGCCAGAGTGTGCCGGATCAACGCTTCATAAAGTGTACATCTTATCGTAAATATATATCTTGAATGAACTTTCCCCCCACCCACTCACCCACACAATCTACTGTCCTCCCTACTGGACCAATTTGCTGTCACAGAGTTCAAAGTTGTGCCAACAGGACTGAGGTTCCCTGACTCGAGACAGGAAAGCAATAAAACATGTCTTAGAGATAGAGTAATAATTAAGTTTAATGCAGTAGCCGTGCTGACTTACCTGGCCTTGCGGTTCGCCGGTATACCAGAGGTGAAAACCCAAGCAAGGCTTATATGGGAGGAGATCTCTGTGATGTTGTTTATTGCCTTGTACCATTTCCCGTGAGACTCTTTTGGTCTGTCCCTTCCCTCAGAATGTAACAGCAGAGGTGCAATCTTAGTGCGTTTCGTTTGTTTTGTTTTGTTTGACCAGGGGTCGAAGAAAATAAACCAAATAAAATTACTGCTAGATTAAATTTAAGTGTTAAAGCAGACCTGTGAAATTTCATATGTTCTAGGCTGTATGTCACGTGCTTACATGGAGGACTGAGCTCTCCCGACAAATTGGAGTGATGAGCCAGGCTGAGTCTTTTGACAGGCTGTCCTCCATTTCGAGGATTTGTGAGCGTCATCTCTCATTTTGTTGTGGTTGTTTCGCTTTTCACTCAATTCCTGAGTGACTGAGCATCCTTTATACACAGCTCTTGGTGTCTTTCAGGTAAAGAAAGTTATCGGAGAAAAAGGCAGCTTTCTTCTGACAGCATTTTGCATTTCTCTCCTTTAATGAACCGCAATGAAAATCTCTGTCTGACAACAAGGCTGGCCTGCATCAGCACCCAGAAAAGGAGGGCCGAGCTCAATGCCTTCTGCACAGTTTACATAATTCCCAGTCCTGCTCTGAAGCACTTGAATATACTTTACACTGTTGCACTTCTAAAACGCACTGCACTATTGCACTTCTGGTATACTCTGCTCTCTTTCATTGTTTTGTGTTGTTCCATTTTATTCAATCGAGGAGGGAGGTGGAAACAGTGGGAATGGGCCTCAGAAACTGCAGAGATTGATTATGAATTATTTAGTGCAATTTAGGGGGTTGGGGTGTGAGGGGGGGGCTTGGGGGGGGTTTCCAGGAACGTCAGTGAGACGGGGATGAGCCGCGGCGGTGCGGGCGGTCTGCGCGACTCTCGGGCAGCCTCTGCGGAACCACGCGTCCCTGCTTCCTCTCATTGATCTTCTTTATGGTCTGTCATGAGGGAAATCATTGTCTGAGCTTCTTTCATCAATCTTGTCCTTGCACTTTATTTGCACTGAGGCAATTAATCCTGTTATAGGTTATAGCACCTATTCACTGAAGTGTGTTTTACTGTGTAAATGGTAAAGTATGAATTGCATCGGGGCTTTTGATCAGATGAAAAAAATCTTTTTTTATGTTGAAAAGCTACAATTTAATCTGTACCCAAATCTATTTAGACCAATTAGACGTTTTAGTAATATTTCTTTCATCTATGAATTGCACAGTATGTGAGGTTTTTACAGCTGAATTAATTGGCAATGACCAGACTATTAGCTCAATTTACAATGTCCTCATATCCTTGAAGGCGCTGATGAAACTGTATTTTTTTTTTAAGTACAGGTACCTGTAATATATCTCTAAACTCTTTTTTTCTTAAACTCAGCACAATCATTGTAATCTAATTAGCATGTATAATTGAACCTGAGGAAAATTGGTTTAACAATGTATTGGATTTCATGGCCCCTGTTCTAAATGATTTCTTTGATCATTTCTAATCATTTTATAAGCTGCTTTTTGTCATAAGTCTCTTAATGGAATTGAATGAAAATATGTGGTCCATTTTGAAGAATACTGTATATATTGCTTCTAAAGCTACTGAAATGTACCACATCAGAGAGACCTAGAGATGAATATGCTGCAATAGTCTGACAAAACACAATGCCTGCAACCTCTGGCAGACTGAGACTGAACTATTGAAATATTGCATGTGGGCAGGTTACACTGAGCACAGATTGTACATGGCTGTTTCTGAATGTTTGGTCTGTGTAAAACTAGTACACAACTAGTACACGCTAGTACATGTCTGCCGTGTAACAAACCACTTGCTCTTGATCAAGATCCCTCCCATCTAAACCAGCCCCTCAAGAGCCCCCATCCTAGCTTGGCCCACAGCAGAGCATTTCCCAACCAGCCTCTACTTCAGTTTCTGTTTCTGTTGTTTGTCTGTGTGTGTGTGTCTGTGTTTTTTCACACACACACACACACACACACACACATAGATCCTTCCACTCTGTAACCAGGTCATCATTACTGGTGTTATGTAAGCTATATAATAGAGCAAGTTTCCAAGGCTTGCATTGTTCCCATCCTGTTGGTCTCCCTTCTGTCCCCAGACTAGGGAGACTAGGGAGACTTTATGAATTGGTCTTTAATATTGTGGCAATAAAAATGATTTCAGGTAGCTATATACTGGACAGTTGTATGCATATAACCCACTGCCATTAGGATCTGCAATCCTTTAGAAACAGAAAGTGTGTCCAGGGCCTTTGTGGTTTGCGGGGGGGTAGGGGGGGGGGGGGGGGGTAGCTGTATTGTACCGTTGTGCTTTATTGTGAGTAGCATAAAATATTAACAAAGGTTTATAAATAAAGATGGACAGGAGGGAGGGTGTAAGGGTTGGGAGGTAGGTCAGGGTACAGAGTTTGTGGGGAAGTGAACGGGGCGTGGCGGGAGGGGGGGCAAAGGGCGGGAAGAAGGAATGAATGGGAGGAGCAAAAGAGTGACGCAAATGACAAAAAAGAAGAGTTCGGGTTCTTGCTTTGCTTGACCTTCCACATGTCACGTATGCGTTATTGCTTTTTGTATTTTGCTGATTTGGGGTTTGTGTTTTCTTTTATTTCCGTTTGTTTTTGAGTTTTTATTCTTGTGTTTGTGATGTGCATTTGAGGCCCACTGTATATAGCAGCATTGTGTTCTGTTGAATTCAAAGGCTAGTTAATGAGGTGCTGTGGCCCCCTTAAAAGGAAGGAAGTTAAGGTTTTTTTCTTCAATATCTTACTCGCTGCTGTCCAAGACTGCAATGACAGTGGCGCTGCGATCAAAACCCCAAACACATTTGTACAACTTCAAATGGGTTTATGTTCTTTTCACACAAATTGCAATTCCCAAACATTGTTGTGCAGAGCACTTAAAACAAGTCTCGCCATTGAATGCAAGATTAATTTGAGTGTTTTGTTTACAAATGGTAGCACGTGTTCAAATTTTGAAAGCAATCACTTGCGGTTGTGTTAATTTGCACTTCACATGTGCAAATGCAACAGCACAAAATGCTTAATTGATCTATCGCTCTAAAATGATGCATAAAGGCTGCTACAGGAGGAGTGTAAGCTGTGCGTGAGGAATGGGCCTGGGAGAGAGGGGAGACAGGCTGAAGGATGAAGAAGGGATGTGTGTGTGAGAGATGGAAGGGATGTGTTTGTGAGAGAGAGAGAGAGATGGAAGGGGTTTGTGTGAGAGAGAGATGGAAGGAGTGTATGTGAGAGAGAGAGAGAGAGAGAGAAAGAGAGAGAGAGAGAGACAGAGACAGAGAGATGGAAGGGGATTGTGTGAGAGAGATGGAGATGGAAGGGGTTTGTGTGAGAGAGAGATGGGTTTGGTTGGTGTGTGTGAGAGAGATGGAAGGGGTGTGTGAGAGAGACAGAGATGGAAGGGCTGTGTGTGTGAGAGATGGAAACATTGTCTGTGTATGTGTGTGTGTGTGTGGGTGTGGGTTATGTACGTGAGTGGGATGGAAGGGTTCTGTGTGTGAGAGAGACTTAAGGTGTGTGCATGTGTGTGTGTGTGTGTGTGTGTGAGAGAGAGAGAGAGAGTTAGAGATGGAAGGTGTGTATGAGTTTGTGAGATGGAAAGGGTTTGTGAGGAAGGGGTGTGTGTGAGAGGACCAGAAGAGCGTATGTGTATAATATGCATGCGACATGGAAGGGCTGTGTGTGTGAGAGAGAGGTTAAAGGGGTATGTATATGAGAGAGGTTGAGGGATGTGTGTATTAAAGGTGGAAGGGTGCATGTATGTTTGCATGCATAAGACATGGAGAGGTGCGTGTGTGTGTGTTTTTGTGCATGAGAGGTTGAAGGGCTGTGTGTGTGAGAGAGAGGTACAAGGGAGGGTGAGCAGACAGCACAGTGCAGCAATGTGGCAGTCTGTCAATATGCAGTTTCCGGTCCATTTAACTGCTCACATCTGTGGGTGGCCCTAGACCGACTTGCCCTGATGTGGGACATTATCAGCTTCCACCATTTCTCACCAGTCAAGCGACGCTTTGAGAGGCCTGCTGGTCTTTCCATAGTGTTCCTTCACCTGTATTCTCCATTTCAGAATGGCTAGTCTTACTCTTACTACCAGTCTGTGATGACATCACTCCAGAACCCTGTCAGTGATGGATCTGTCATGCAATAAGCTATTTCCCAAGTATAGCCAGAGGAAAATTCAATGTGGAGGAACACTGCAAGCCAAACAGAAATGAGTGGTGAAAGAACGCCCACCAGAAAACTTGTATTGTACCTCACTTGTTTGTATTGTACCTCACTTGTAAGTCGCTTTGGATAAAAGCACATGCCAAATGAATAAATGTAAAAAGTAAAAGTAATGTAAATGTAAAACTAGTTGAATATCTCGGCATGCTATCATTTTTGAATCTGGATTTTTATTTGAGTTTGAATTGTATTTACTCCAGTCTCATTATATGACTACCTTGTCATTTGCTCTTATTTGATCTTTTGCAGTGGAAAAGGAAAGAGCTTTACAGCCGGCTTACATGTGTGGAAGGATTTTTATGTGTACCTTGACTGTTTGCTGCCTTGGTATTAAAAAAAAAAAAAAAAAAACTTTCTTTGATTGTATTTACCTTTTAGAAGACATCTGTATTTTGCAAGTGTATTTCTAGTCTTGCAAAGTGTAAGAGTTTTGCCTTTTTTGTTGACTGTTAAACATAACATGATTTGAAGAAATTCAGTTCATTTTCAGAAGAAGATGAAAACCAAGAAGACAAGGAGAATATAAAAAAATCAAAGTTCAGACAGAGTGTAATTATGCGCTCTGTGAGTATATTAATGATGTTTATGTACCTGCTACGCGCGGCACTGGTTTGCACTGGAGACATGAGCTTCTCAGGGGTAGACCTTCGTTGTTTTATTTTTGTTGTTCTGATGTTCGACATATAAAAAGTCTTTTGAGGTTTGGTTTGAGTTCTGCACCAGCACTGATATGTTGACTGCTGACAAAATTGTGCAGGTTCTCTCATTTTTCAGGGGTAGTACTTACCTTCTGCCCCCTTCCACACACACACACACACGCACACACACATGCACACACACACACCACTCACACACATTCATGCAGGCACACACACATGCTAGAATACTCCCATTCTTTGCATTGCCTGTATGACACAACAATTATCTTTACCTAATGTCATTTGAATACAGTTATATTTAGCCATCATAAAGTTATTTGCTAAATAAAATAATAAGCTAGCCACTTGAACACAATGCTACATATAACATCATCACAATGGTTGTGAATAACATCTCAAGATTTTAGTATTTACTGAGACTTAAACACATCTTAGGGGGCCACTACATCACTTTTTACATGGTCAGTTGACACAATGAACAGCATGGATGAGCAAACTCTGGAATGAGTTACATGAGACCATAACAAAGCACATTGTATGTGCTGAAATGCTACAGCAGGAACCAGCCCACTTAACCAACTGAGCTTAGTCTCTAGGATTTTTTTTTTTTCTCACATGTGAAAAATTCCTTTGTCTTTCAGCTGTCATGCGAAAAGCTCACATAAAAGGCGCCCTCTCACTTAGTGAATCTGGGTCAGGGTGCTGTCAGCTCCGAATGAAGGGCCCGCTCAAGCATGGCTTTATTTATTCATATGTCCAAATTTTAGGTCACTTCATCAGAGCTATTCTCACTTTTTTTTGTGATAGAGAGACGGCTCATGACCGCGTCTCGGGCCGCTCGCGTTTCACGGGGAATAAAGTAGCTTTAACTGTAAACTCGGTCTGACATGCAGAAACGCTGGGATCGGGTATGTAAAGAAGCGGGGCCGCTGATACGGAAACATTCCGATGGAAGTAATGGGGGGAAGAAGGACGGCTCATGTGTTTCCTGAACAAAAGAAAAACTGAGCACTCAATAATATTGGCCCTGTGCATGGGCCGGTACTATACGTAAATCCATGCTGGTAGTATGGATGATAACACTAGTAATATTAATCATGACACATTAATAAGGCAGCTGATTGGTGCGGCTGGGAGCAGACCATGGATATATCTGGTTGAATCAGATTACCTGCTCGTTATATGAATGGATTCTAGATTCAGAGGGCAATTTCCTTTTCTTTGTTAAGACAGCTACTTAACTGATTGAATGATTGACTGACAGACAGATGAAGGTATCAATTATGCTACCATGTGGGATAAACAGGATTTTGCATAGCAGGGCGGAGATGTCTGATGTTCAGAAGAATCATTGTCTTCCACGCCCCTCACCAACTCTTCAAAAGAGCATTCGGCGGACGCCACAATGTTTATGATGAGCTTGTGCCAAGCATGCCAGAGGGTGTCTGCGAATCTGTTACAGACAGCGGTATCACCCGCTGGGATCACGACAAGAGCCTGATTCTTCTCCCATGTGTGTGTGGGGGCGGGGTGGTGTACGGCATGTGGTTTCCAAGGTCATGGTTAAGTCCCTTGCTAACACACAAAGCCACTCACACAGTACCTGGTTTCAGACAGGTGTGCAGGGCTGCATCTGTTCTGGGGTAGATAGATTCTACCACATCTCTCCTGAGCAGCGCCTTCTCTGGATGCACTCGACATGCCGGCACAAGCAAACAGCACATTCAAGTCACAAGAAGTTCTACACGCCGGCTACAGTATGTTAGACTCTTATCCTTGCAGTGAACTCTTGCCTCAAAATGCCCTCCTTTGAAAATGCAATCTGATTGATTTGTGTGGCTGCCAGCTTCATCTTGTCAGTTGTATGCTGCATATGAATAAACATTATTTTTTATGCATTAAAAGCACACACTTGCTAACTGATTGTACGCAGGGGGCTCTCACAGCATCTTCCAAGTGAGAGGAAACTGAGGAAATGATTAGGGTATAAAACTTTGTGATATGCACTCTCTATTACAATACATACCACTCCATCCTCTCCCCTTGTCAGCTGGATGCCATTGTGAAAGCATCCGGGTCGATCTCCAATCGTTCTTGAAACAGGCTTGCAGACTTGAACAATTTCACCATTGACCTGGTTATCAATTGAGGATATGCCTGTGGATATGTTCAACACTATCACTATCACTTATAGTCTACATTTATGTAAACATGTTATGTTTACATAAATTATTAAACAAGTTATGCGTTAACTTTGAGTTGGGAAATGAGGATTGTGTGGATAGAAGTCTTAGTTATTTTATTCATGTATGTTCTTTGATTCAATATGGCAATCAAGCAGAGTGAAGAACAAACACAAAGGGCAAGAACATCAGTTCCCTTATTATGGAATTCCAGTTACATATTTATAAAAAAACACACAGTCATTGCCTTTGGAAAACCAGACCTTCTGTACATTTTATTTGCATGCCTTTATTATTCAGGGGTTTATATAAATGCTGTAAATGCTGCTTTAGAATGTGTCCTACCATCCTCCGGCTACAGCCTCCCTGTTTATAGGAATTACGGAGGCAGAACTGAGTGTAGGCTCAACAAAGAGCTACTTCTATGGCCTCTGGAAATTTGAGTAAAAGGCTGCGGACGTTCGATTTCATTGGCAAATTGCCAAGGGGAGCGGCCTTTGGGAAGTTTAGCAACAGGACAAAGCGGAAAACTTAAATCAACATTCTCTCTCTCCTTCCCTCACTCCCTCCTTCTCTTTCATGCTCTCTACACTCTGATAAGAAGCCTCTCTCTCTCTCTCTCTCTCTCTCTCTCTGCCTCGCTCTCTCGGCATGAAGGCTTATTACAGTTTCATACGGTGGGTCGAGATTCTTATTACAGTGTATGGAGATGAGAAAATAATTCACTCTCTGTGTCACAGTCGACCATCTCTGAGGCTGATGAAATACCAGCAAAATCTGCAGCACATGCCTGTCTAAATTCAAATATGAGAGTATTTTAATGTCTATAAATGTACATAATTATAGCTTTAATGGTTGTGCAGATGTGTACTCCTGTAGACATATTTTACATTCTATATATGCATATACTACAGCTTGGATTTATGGAATTATGCTCAATTCTGATTAGAAGATGACAGTGCAATGCATTACGAGAACCACACTCTACAAATTTTTCAGCTCGTTGCAGTAAAGTGTGTCACATATTGATATGCAAAATTAATGCAAATTATTATACAAGACGACTTGCCAGTAAACATAAATTTGGATATTGGATATGGATTCCATTATAATCATATCCTGAACTAATTCATACCATTTATCAATATTATCCCAAATTTACTTTTCTGTATGTTACAGTATATTACAGTATAACTAGGTTCTTTGAACATGTATATTTAGGTCTGCAAATATGACACTTAGTATAGATTTGCCCTTTCCCAAATAAGTGAGAAAGGAACTAAATACAATTCCCTGGATTAAATACATGAAGTTTGTCTCAACAACTGGTATAAGGAAATTGATTCAATGCAATAGGTCAGTGGTCATTTGCGAAAAGACTCCACCCCTTCTAGACAAGCTGGATTGGCTGAGCATAATTGTCATTTTTTGTCACTGCTTACTGTCAGGGTTGCCATGACTCAGACATCCCCTTCTTCCTCGTTGCCAGAGGACACACTCCTCAGAGTGTTCTCTATTCCACCCTAGCCAGGCTTGTATCGGCATGGCTTCCTTGGTTGATCTTTGGAGAGACTCGCGACTACATGCTGTGCTTTGGGGCAGATTCGAGCACCATCTCTGCCTTCTCGGTTCACTGAAATCAATTTCCAAGAAAAAAAAAAAAAAAAAGCAGTGTGTATGTGTCCAGCCTTTCAGCTGAGTACAGCAAAGCTGTGGACACAAGAATGTAGTGGCTGTATTTTCATAGGTAAGCTATAGAGGGAGGTTATATTGTTGGCTTTCGGGGCTTCATTTTGTATTGCCTCTTCATGTGCCAGGAAGCTCTCTCTGTCCTCCTTGAGATCTCATTTTCTAGAGGTCTGTTACAGGAGGTTTTCAAGGCATTGCAGAAGTACAAGTTCTGCACAGCCTTTGTTTTGTGTCCATTGATGAGCATATAGTGGGATGTTACATGAAGGATAACTAGTGGAGTGTTACCGTTTCCTTCAGAGTGATTATAAGGCCCCAAAAATCTTCAACAATGCAAAGTGTGTGTGTCCGTGTGTGTCTGTGTGTGTGCGTGTGCTCCCAAGTATCTGTTCATGCTTTTGGATTCTTTTGCTGGCTGCCTGATATGTTGAAACACATCAGTTTATAATTGTTAGGAATTATTTAAAAATGATTTTAGTGCCCTCAGGAAATGATCATCGCATGGTTAAATTCCTTTTAAACTGTTAAATATGTAGTTATGCGTTAGGTGTCCTCTTGACACAAATCATATTCGTATTTGTCTTTTTTCCACCGTTATACTATTTTAATAAAGTTGTTAAATCATTGCCAAAAAAAAAAATCTGAGTAATTCAGCAGATATGTCAAATTAATTAGGACCTTCACATAGTTTCATTCTTCAGATAAATTTTAAAGTGGATCTAATTTTAAACTTTATCACAAAAAAGTCAAATAGGAGTAATGAATGTAAGTATAAAATAATTCAATATCAGTACTTTATCACTTTTGAGCTTATAATGCTTGAGGATGGCATTAATCTAGCAATTATAATTTCATTAAAATCTATAAATGGAGAATCATTAATATTAGATTAATTCACGTATTAACATAGACTGTGCAGCTGACTGGTCATTCCAAAAATCCCTCATGTCACTCCAGTGTTTGCAACCAACCTGTAGCAAAACACTGACATTGGTTGCTGTTCTTTCAGTTTTTCGGTTTGCTCATGATTTTGAATAGTAAGTCTGATTTTTTTTATTATTATTTTACTTTCACACTATACAGCTGCATGGTCACAGGAACAAAAATGTACAGTAAAATTTGCATAAACTCAAAACTAAGGACAAACTGCAACATGTGAGGATGTAATAGCTGTCATGATATGTGCAAAAATCACTTAGATGATAGATAGATGATAGCCACAGTTATGTTGTGTTTATGTACTTTTTTCCATCCATTTCGTCTCCATGTCTCTATGCTGGGCATGAATGTTTATGTAAGTCTTTTTAACTGCCTTATATTTCTTAAACTGAGCTTTCCCAAGTCAGAAAAAAATCTTAGTCCACGGTAAGATAATTTCACTTTTTTTGTCAGTGAAGCGAATTATCAGTTCAGCTGTCTGCTGTTCTTATAATTAAGAGAAAAGGTATTTAATTACTTATGGGTGCCTTTTTTTCGTTATTTCAACTCTGAATCTGTAACGCTGAAATTTCTTTCAGAGAGAAGGCTGGTCGAAACAGCAGCCTAGAATAATTCCACTGTGGCAGAACCATTGACCGCTTTGCGCTCAGGAATTCCTCTCCTGAACGTGATCGGATTTCGCCCATCCTATCGAGCTGAATCCATTCGGGCGCCGGAGACTTCGCGGAATCGCCGATACTTCGGAAAACACAAGAAGGCCACTCCAGGAGCCTCGATACCATGCTCTCCATCAATATTTCATGAAGCCTCATATTGAGCATTATGAGCCATGGAATACGCGAGCGAGAACTCAGCCAGTGCATGAAGTTTTGTCTTTTTGCTGCTCCTGTATGGTGCAGTAAAGCCTGATCAGTCTGCATGAGGAACATGAGGGCAGAATCCAAATTGCCACCACTCTTAATATTCTCACCTTGGCCCTTTATGGAACTTACAGTATTTGGTTAGTTTTGAAGAGCCCTCTGTGTTGAGTTTCTCAGGTTTTAACCACTAACAGCACCTGATAATATTATTCACATCGTAAAACTGCACAAGGCCTTTACATAATGTTATTAAACCTAAAAAGTAGTAATATAGTTGTAGTAGTAATATGTTGGGTTTATTAAATTTGTGCTTGCAGCATGATTCATGCACTCTCCAATCTGCCTGCAGCATTCTTTATCCTTAACTTTGAACGATGGAGTCGAGCGAATGGTACGTTTTACTCCCGTTACATTTTCCCGCTTGTTTTAACGACCAGTCAAAACTTAACCAGCAACGTGTGCCTTAGTCTGCATGAAGTGGCCTTTGGTGTTGTCACCATTCATTACTTGCAGTCATTTCCTGAATAATTCTGGGTGCTTGGATGCGGAGACTGTGATTGGGATCACTGTGCAGTTCACCTTAGCTCACAAAGGAACCCCTCCGAGTCAAGTTAAGAGCTTGATTAGCCCGCTGCGTTTGGCATCCCAGTATGTGCTCTGAGCTAATCGCTGTCAGGTGTTCTCTCTTGTTGTGGCAAAGATCTCGATGTCGCTCCCCTGCTTTGACCCCCACCTGTTGCATATTAGCATGACATAAAGCGTGAATTACTTTGTTGTAGACATCTCTGTGGCAATGGCCCTGAAATCATTCCTCCTGTACCTCTTATTGTCTTATCACAGGACACAGAACACATTGTCTTATCACAGGCAGAATTCATTTAAATATTTCCTGGTTAAATCAGGCTGACATAATGCACTGCAGAACAAAAATGCACAGGACTGGAAAATGGCAGCTGATTCCTTTATGAAGTCAAAAGCGTTCATGTCAGTGTTGAAAAAACGGGGTAAATCTGTCCCCTGGATATGCAACTCCTCTTACATTCGGAAGCCACCAGGTCATGGGTCACGGTGGTCCCTCCCGCAGGGCGTGGTTCTCCTCCTTTTCCCAGCGTCAAAACTGTGACCAGTCACTTGTCCACACCACCAGCCCACCTTCCCAACTCATAAAAAAGCGATGTATCAGAAAGCTGCCTTCAACGCTCACAGGTTGATAGGAACGCTGGAGCCACTAATCCTCTCATCTCGGTTCCATGCATTTGGCCTTGCCCTCCTCATCACACGTGTGTCTCTAAGGAAAGACACCAGTATTTATAGATCATATGAACTGAGGCTTTTAGATTCCTGTGCAGGTTTTGTGGCTTGTGTAGTGTTTGCTCCTGGGCAGACAAATGAAACCTCAAACCTTGTTAGCACAAGAGCGCCAGGTAGTCGTCATAAAACCCGCATCTCTCTTTTTCACATGGAGCTGCGCGGGCTTGGCTTTTAGCCGCCCATTACAATGGATCCGGTCAGACCCGGTGAACCGCCCCCAAGCCTTATTTTTCTTCTCTGATTTCAGGGCTCCCACATATTGATTTTTCTTCTTTGGGTTGCGCTGTGAACCCTGCAGGCAATCTATCCTCAGATCTTCACAGACAACATGGTAAAGCGCATCCCAAAATATGGAACGCAACTGAATCGGCTGAACGCATAGCCTGTGCGAAAGGGATATGACCCAGTTTAACACAATTAGCCACTGTAATGAAACTAATCCCCTGTATATGGAATGTCATGTGACGGGAGTGTTCCCATTCAAAAGCGGAATAATGGTGCCCCTGTTGATGTTTAATATTTATGGACACGGACGCACAGGACAATAAAAAGCATTTAAAACGGCACAGCGGGGCAGACAAAACATCACCACAACGTTCGCGTAATGTTTTGCAAAACAATACCTGCTGACACGCAGCATGCAGCATCCCTTCTTATTTTTGCACCCCTACCCCCCCCTCCCCATTTGCCAGTTTGGCATTGATAAAATCTGACACAGCAGAGGCTTGAGCAATAACAAAACGAGGTTTTAAGAGCGCGGTCGTCCACAGCAACACATTACTCAGTGTGGGGAAAAAAAAAAAAAAAAAAACATAAAAATCCTGCTCCCGGGAGATGATCTCCTGTAGCACCTTGCTTTGAGTGTTATTTGAGCATCACGCCTACATATCTGAGGCTGTCACTGTGTGTGATTTATTCTGCCGGCGCGCTCAGAGTTTCAGGGAGCAGAACTGTGTTTTACACCCCCTAGTGGACGATAGGGGCATGGGGCAGCCTATCTGCGTGCAGAGGGTGGCCAGGCCAACTGGAGATTATTATCAGTGACTAATGCCTCTCTGATTAAGCAGGGGAGGCGGGGGGATTGGGGGGGGGGGGGTTTCTCTCTTTTTTAATTTAATGAGAATTTCAGCAGCACAGAGCGTGTAGCAAGTTATCGCTCCCCATCTCGGTCTCAATGTCCTTCTAATTTGAACATTTCCTGAGATTATGCTTCTCCGTGGGCACGAGGGGAGGGGCCGGCAGTGTGTGTGGGTGTGTTTGGGGGGGGGCGGCTAAAGGCCAGCGCTATGTGCAAGTGCCGGTGTGTATTAATGTGCATTTACATTCCCGGTCACCGCCTCCGTGGTGCATTACTGATGCCTTCAGTGAGACGCTGAAGGCCAAATGTGTTCGCAAGGGGCAGCCCATGGGAGCAGCACCAAGGAACAAGAGTGACATTTCGCTCTCAAGCCGGTAGATTCAACTGTGCGGCAGTCTAACAAAAGGGCGAGCTGTTTACTTCAAGTGCTTTGCTATCTAATCTCATATCAAATGTCTTTTTTTCAATTTGTTCTATTTTTTTTTCTAGCTCTGCTCTTTCTACTTTTCTATTCTTTTTTTGTTTGCTTGTTTTGCATTTCTAGTCAGGTTTGTGCCCAGATTTTATCTCTCTGGAAAAAAAACAAAAAATGTGTTTGTTTCATTTAATTTTTCAGACAAACATGTATGCAGATGAAGAAAACAAGAAAGGAAAAAAATGAGACAACACAAAAACAACAGTGCAAAATGCCAGTCACCTGCAGGCAGAAGTCTCTGCTTTCCTCCGCCCATCTGCATCTTTTATATGCGCGGTTCCGAGCCCAGCCACTCGGAGACCCCGGTCGTGAGCGTTTATGAGGTATGGCAAGGTGAGAGCCGAGCAGCTGTTCAAAGGTACCCCGCCTGACTGACGAAAACAGGGAGGGGGGGGTGGCGCGTGAGAGTGCCGGCTCCGACCCCTGTCTCCTCGGCGGTAATCCGCCTCTTTGATCACCGTCCACAGGCTGCCGCCGGTTCTTGTCAAGGGCACCAAAGCAGTTGTGGGGGGAAATAAATAAATGAAAAATAGGGTCACGGGAACACCCTATCTCTCATTCCGTCCCGTCCCCTCACCCTGTTCTGTCACCGGAAGGGTTCAATTGGTCTGGAGGAGTGTCCGTTTCTTCGGTCTGCAGCGGCAAGTTTGCCGGAGACTTCTATCCCTCCTCTGATTAGTCTCGCTCAGCCTGACATGTCCACTGAACTGTTAACCCTCTCATGGACAGCACTGGCTTATGAGGACTTTCAGAGAGTATAAAAAAAACTAACATTTTTAGAACCAAGTATACTTCAAGTTCTGAAGATGCACAAAACATAAAACACATATGAGATGGAAACATTTTGGCACACCAGGTTTAATTTATCAGTATATGTCCTTTTATATTTCAAAGTTATGAGTGAGAATGCACACAAAATTTCTCTTTGCAAGTATACAGGGTCACTCATGCTGCCAGTATAATTGCAAATACAGTAACCAAGTACCATATGAGAATGGGACATGATGATATTCTGAAAGTCAACAGCTTTAAAGCTGTTTCCTAGGCAACACCGTTCTGGTGTGGTAAGAGTCCCTTTGTGACGAAGCCATGAATTCAAATGCACGAATATAAAATGTAATTCCAATATGTATTCAGATTTGTTTTCAAATGAATTTTTCAAATTTAAGACTCGATCGTCCAAACCCATTCTATCAGCAATTGCTTTAAAGTTGTTTCATTGAAAACATCAGTTCAAAATGTACACTTCCTCCAGTTGAACTTGTTCTGCTAAAATAAGACAGCTTTGTCTAGTAAGGTTTTTCTTCAACTACAAGCAGGGACAAGCGCTGAATTCCTAATTCACTATAACTAAGTGGAAATTGAGTAACATTATTTCCTTTTCACCATCAAAGTTTGAAAGTCTCATTTTGTAGTAGGAGCCATATGTTCCTGCATCATCTTCTGGAGCCTGCGTGCCAAATTAAATTGTATCTTTGATACATGCAAAATGGAAACTGCACTAAAAACTATTATAATAATAAAAAAACAAACATAATCCCTATTTTGCTGTTACAAAATGGTGGAAGGAAAAAAAAAAGAATGATTCAATTAGATTTACTTGCTTGATTTGATGGTGGATTTAAGATTTTAATGGTAAGCAGGCCAGCTGTGAAATTCAGCAACACGTGAATCAGAGGAAAAAAAACAAAGCAGCAAAAACAGCAAGGAGTGATTATACAGTTTAGTCAGACGCACAAAAAAACAAATATTTCAAGTTTGAAGGGACTGGGATTAAATGCGGTGAAGGAAACCTACGGCATGTGTCGCGGAATGAACGGGTGACGCAACTCCGACATCTCATTCTCCGCACGATTCACAAAGCGGGACACACAGCGATTTTATTCACGCATTATCTGACATAATGACACACACAACATAAATCCCATTTTTTATGGCTGTTGCGTAGTTCTATCAAAACCTCACTGATGCCTGTCTATGCACGTTTAAATACGGCATTAGATCTGATCATTTTTGTGCACATTACCGTGAAGAAAAACAAAGAGGAATAAATGGACTGTAATAGTAGACTTATATCAATGGGTTTTGCTGTCTACTTTGTTCTGCATCCACAGCCTTGCGTGCAATTCCACAATGAGTTTCCTGCTGTTTGTTAGAGTTGGAGCACAACTCTGATTCCAGCTTGCTGGGTGAATGCATCATATTTTGGACGAATGCTTAAAGCCGCTCAGGCCATTCTCTCTTGGAAGAGTGCTGTGGTGCCGGATGGATGAGGAGTGGCATGGTGCAAGCCCCCATCTTGGAAACAGGAAGCGTCCCGTCTCACGTGACGGACTCCAGGAGCGCCCGCGATCTCCACGGTGACGGGTCGTAATGTGGGCAGCCCAGGATCTCACCCCGCGACCCAGATATGGAGGGAAGCCTGCGGGAAATGGAGTGTGACGCGCTGATTCATGGCAGCAGGGAGATGGAGCGCTGACCTCCTCACTGCAAAGGCAGACCTGAAGGAAAGAAGACAAAGAAGCAGGAGCAAGAGGAGACTCACCTCACACAAGCAGAAGCATACGATACAGAAGGAGCACTCAGTATGCATCAACATCACCAATAAATCCACAAGATGAGGCTTGTTTCATGGTGTAAATGTATAGCTACGATATGTGCTATGCACAGGACACGGTGTAGTATGATATAGTGATAAGGAGCAGAGCTCTTAAATTTAAGGGTGCCATTATAAGTCCCCACTGGGGCACTGTTGTTGTACCCTTGGGCAAGATACCTAATCCAGAATTACCTCAGTACATATCCTGGATCCCGCATATGGATAACAAGCTGTATAAATGAGTAACATGTAAAAACATAGATGAAACTGTAACGTAACGTAACTGTAATGTAATTCAGTCTGATCTGAATATTAAAATCAACTAAATTCATATGTAATTAATATATGTTGGCACTTTCACATACACAATGTTATGCATACAGTACTGAATGCATTTGTCATTTCAAAATCTGTTGTTTACCAATATTGATTGTGATGGAAACACAGGAATGAATAGATAATAGACTTGTTCTAAAACATTTAGAGCTGATTATTTACATTTGTGTTATTTTCTTGTGTTGTTTACTTTTACTTTTTGTTGTTTACTGTTTATTTACAGTTTAGGTGATCTAGCTGAAATTAACTTGTTACTGAAACAACATTAAGCTCTTGATGAAAATACTTTTTTTTTTTCATTTAATCTACATTAGGAATGCTGCTTCAGGTTCATGAGATTGGCAGTTGCTGAAATTAACAAACTGTGGAGGAATAAATGAAATGTGACACGTTAAAAATTGCTGCTCAAAGTTGAGGGCAAAAGTACATCGCGGTTGGGCTGTACGGAGTGGAGTCAGAGCTGTGAACTCCTGGGAGATGGAATCCATATGTTCTTTCTTTCTCTTAAAGGATAAGGTATTTTTACCACTTTATTTGTCCTTTGCGATGAGAATGTTCGCATGAAGGACAATCTGTCCATGTCACACTAACCTTGCTTATTAACTGGGCTTAAATCATCAGCCAGAACGTGAAAAGAAATGCTTGGTGTAGCAAAGCAAAACTCAATGGGGTTGTTTAGGACAGGTAAAACACTGCTTTGTTCTGATGCAGAAACATTTAAAAATGACTATTACTGTGTAATAAACAGGTAATGGAGGAAATGGTGTTTCCATATACTTTGCTTGTTCCCATTTTACTGTTTCACTGTGCAGATAAAAATACCCACAGCCCCTTGTCTCACTTATAGAGAGTAAGGGTTAAATGTGCACAGCAAGGGTTAACTTTGCCAAGTTGGAGTGGCTCACATTGTCTTCACGCATTAGGCCTTGTGGTGAGACACATTGTGTAAAAGAGGCGAGGAAGATCGCGGATTTCTGGCCATCAAAATATTTCTAATGCGGGCCGGATGACTGAATAAATAGTGACAGACTCTGTTGTAGCCGAAGTCAGCGCAGTGCAGCGCACGCTTCAGCTCTCATTACATTTCTCAAAATGCGAGTGCGTTCCCAACATCTATATCAATCCATCTCCCCCGCGACATCTTTTATATACACGAGAGGGGGAGAAAACGGCCTCTCTCAGAGTGAGAGGAGAGGGATTTGTGTGTAATTTTAATGCGCTGTGTGAGGTTCACACTGTGGGGAAAACAGGTCTTTGGTTTGGCAAGGGCCCCGATGCTTTAAATAGGTATTGTGAGCTATACTGTGGCCTGAGTCAGTACAATGCGGCTTGACAAAGTTGGGTAGATATTGGAAGGCGTCCCTCCAGCTGAAAGATTAACCAAACAGCATCTGGTCTGCTAGTAATTGGCTCCCCTCTCCTCAGCAGACAGTTTCTCACCTTATTTGTGGACTCTGACAGCTGGTATGTAAATGCAGTTATTGTCCCTAATTGGGAATTACCTCTGCAACATTTTTAAGCTTTTTTTTTTCAGAATATTCACATTAGTGCAAATAAATATAGCAAAATTGCACTGCTTACAATAAGGCATTTGAAAAGTATAAAAAACAAAAAAACAAAAAAACAAAAACAATGGTTATTCCATTTCTAAAGAGCCGCTTATCATTTCTGTAAGCATAGGCATTTCAGTCATTGTCTTCGATAGCGGCACTGACTGGAATTTGTCTGCTGTCCTGATTTTTACAGAATAAATGAAGAAAATAGACTGCTATGCACAGCACACTGCCTAGATATCTAATTGTGAAGTGCATGAGTGTCTAATCACTCAAATGGGCCATTTTTGCAAATGTTTTTCCCTTCCCTATAGTTATTTCTCTTCTTTGTCATATTCAGCATATTAAAAATGGCTGGAAGAGATTAGATTTTCGCTTTCATTATATTAATAGTGGATTATCCATGTGGAAGAAAATACATGGGTATATTTGCTCAAAAGCCTTATGCTGCTGGAGCAGGAAGCGGAGCGAAATAACCTATTGGTGTCATTTAATATGCGTAATGTATGCACTTTTTCATTATTCTTAGATTTTCTGTTTCTGATCTTCTTTGTGTCCCATAAACAGGGGGGAGGTTTGGGGCAGGGAGGCGGGGCGGCTTGCTACTTTATTCACTGAGGCAAATGAAATGGCGGCCGATCAGTCCTTTCACAACAAAACGTTTCGTACTTACTGTTAAGAATCACAAAGCCATTTCATCTGAACACGTGCCTTGCCATAATACTGAATCCAAATATGGTTCTTCCTGAATTGCTAGTTGAATTAGATTGTTATAACAGGGGTGGAAATGACCATATATGTAAAAATATAACATGTGGAAGTATTTTGTGTCCATGAGACAATAAAGCTCTTATTGCCACTTTTTTAACCTTTTACCTGTCTTCTTTATGACATTTGGAGTCAGGTTACAAGGAATGAGTGAAAACATAGCAGTTATTGCGCTATGAAAACTGGACTGGAATATTCAACCAGAAAACAACAGAAAAAAACCTGGAACTCTCGGACTGGACTGTTATGTAGGAGGTACCCATCACCCAGCAACGGAAGTCCAAATGCCCAGGTTTCTGTGGAGTTAGACCCACAGCACTGGGAATGTCAGGGGTGTCCCAGTGGTATCCGGTGTATCCAAACACCCATCCAATTAGGACCGTGGCCCTGCCAGATTCCGGGCACGTAATCACCTCTTGCTCTCTGACTCGCATCGATTCGTGGCAGCTGTTTTCCTTTCACTGTTGGTGGGCACGTTGGAGGGTGGAGGTGGCAATCACACGGCTGATGTTTCCTGGTTTAGTGGGCGTGGGGTTCGTCCTTGACTCCGCGCCAGCAGGTCAGAGCATCCTTGAATCTTAAACTTCCTGCACCATGAGGGTTTCTGGCCCCGCTTGTCAGGTGACAGTCAGGTTGGATCATTTCCCTGGACGGGAACCCCAGGTTTCTTCCTGACAGGAGCTGGGCTTTTTTTTTGGACCTCCTTCCCTCTTACAATGCGCTTAGAGCCCTCCAACATCTCCACCAAAATCATCTAGGGTTAATTTTGGAAACACTACTGCATGACCGCTTCTCTCCATGTCGTGAAGCAAGAATCACAAAAGGTCAAGAAATACATAAATGGTCATCTATGTCTGTGCCGACTGCAGTCAGCAGTCCCGCAAACCAGCTGAAAGTGTAGATGGAACCCACTGTAGTACTGTATTTGCTCATACCTTTGAGGACTGGATTAAGGGGTCATTCTGGGGCACATGTTAACATAATCTTCAGCCTCATGAAGCTCTGGGTTTCTGTAAGCTCTCTGCACCTGTCCCATATGGTATGGTGTGGTGTGGCTCCCAAATGTGAGCTGGGAAGCCTTAGGGTGCTCATCTTGGTGAGAATGTCCCTTGATTTGGCAGCAGGGACAGGCTAGGGAGCATGTGGAAGGCCTGTTGGAAGCTCTCTCTTGGATGGAAGACCCATCCCTTGAGGTACTCAGTCATTTGGGATATTGCCACTACAATAAGGAATAAGAGTCGGGATGAGAGCTTTTTCTGTTATCTGGCCCTTAAAGTAAAATAGTGAGAAAAAAAGTGAAATTCAGAATTTCTGGCCTTTCCTAGGTCCCTGCCCAGCTGCCTGCATTCACTCTCCACCTCCAAGTGCTTGAAGCAGAAAACAGCCTTATGCTTAGTAAGACAGAACCAGTCTGTGGCTGTATATTCCACCCAGAAATGCTTAGGAAATGCTGGGAAATGTGGGAGACAGACAAAGCAGAGAATGAGCAACCAAAAAATTGCCAACAATTCTGACATAAAAGAGGAGGGGCGTAAAATCTGGTGGCGGCATGTTGATTGACTTGTCGTGAGCGCTGACAAGCAGAGCAGGGAGGGGGGTGGGTGGCTTCCTGCGCGAGGTGTCTGTAATAGAAAGAAAGACGGCTAGCATTAGGGGTCCCTTGAGCCTTTAGTGACGGCTCATGCTCCGCGGCTCCACTGTCAATAGAGCAGGGGGCTGCCTCCCATTATGTGCTGATTAGGAGATTGCCCGCACCTGCGGGTGAGTGGGGAAGGCGCTGCAGGTGCACCGGCTCTGATGAGCGATCTGTGGTGCCTGAGCCCCCCCCCCCCCGCCCCCCGCTTCACCCGCTGGCTCTCCCCGCGGTGCTGAACGGACAGCCGCCGCTACCTCGGAAACAACGGAGGCCCATTCCCTTTAGCCCCGGGCCTCCTCCGCTTGACAACATGGTGTTATAATGGTCACACACAACATACACACACCGTCAAATGCATCGTGTCTTTCAGGCTCCATTGTCAATTTAATGAGTCGATCATCCTGACCATGAAAGTGGCAGGGTGAGTACCCTCCGATTGATCCCTGAATGCTGACAGTGATCTCCATTGACTCAAAATTGACTGACCGAATGCTGCATGCAAACTATGGCTGCAGACATCCTCCCTGTCTGGTAAGATATGCATTCATTCTGTGGAGCACACTTCCATTGGCATAGATTGAGCACCATATGTGACACCTGACGTCTTTTTTTGGTCTGTTGTGGATTGGCGACTGCTAATGCCACTCCAGAGCATATGTGGTGGAGCCATAAAGAACTCATATTTTCAGTTATTGTTCTGCGGAGATATGTTCTACCTATTGGTGCATGAGCAGATGGTATCGGTGGTTTCTTTTGTTTAAGAATGTTTTGAGATGTTGCTGCATATGTTCATCTCTCAAGTGCTTACGCACATTCCATGTCTTATCCGCTGACACTTTCCCTTATACCACCCGATCCCCCCTCCATATTTATCTCTGAGAATAGAATGTGCTGAAATGATTGAAGGCTGTCTCTTCTACAAACATATGGCGGTTCACTTTATAGGACATAAGACTTCAGCCCCCTCAAAATTAACTGCAAGATTACTTATTACAACATTATACCATTCGTGCAGTATATTTAGTTTCCCCCTCTTGCAAATCTTCAAAAAAGTCACCACGAAGCAACACGTTTTCACATCCGCCTTCTTGGCCAATACGTCTGTTAACCGTAGCCAGCCAGCTGGAGATGGTCCAGATAGATGTCCATTAAAGCCGGTCATCTATTAAGCAACGATTTGCGCTGATATTTGACTAATTTGTCTTATTTTCAGAGGACACTTTTGTCGTATTTACAGACCTCTCTAGCCACACTAGAAAAGCGCCATGCTCAGAATGAGATGTCACTGTAATGAAACAGATTTTGCATGTATAATGCGCGGGGAGCGCGGTTGCAATAAAATATGCAAGGGCACTCATCGTCTTGTGCAAATAAAGGCACCATTAAGCATCTCGAGAGGTTTCCTTCATTATATTTTCAGCAATCAACATTATCTCAAGTGCGAGGTTGTGTTTGAATACGGGTCGGCAGTGCAGTGTGGTTGTTGAGGGCCCAGGCTTGCGGTCCAGTTCAAATCTTAGGCAGGGCATTGCTTTCGCGCCCCAGAGCAAAGTGTTTAATCAGAATTGCTTCAGTAAATATCCGGTTGTTTAAATGGATAGTGTCAGTTGCAAGCTGTGTGAGACACCCTGGGTAGGAAGCAACGGCTAAGCAAATAAATGTTTTGCATTAACACAGCAAGTGTGCAATTTGCATGTTGGCCAAGCACACCAGACGCCTGTTCTTACCAAGTATCTTGGAGAGGGAAGAGAGGAAAAACGTTCTTGCAAAATAAATAGCGCCGCCCAACTGATCCCAGGAGAGGCGCTTGCATCAGTGACACAGAACAGTGCCTGGTCCCCATGAGTTTTTACAGCCTTTGTCAAAGATGCGGGTATTTCAGGGAGAGCAAGCTTTTAACCTCAACCTGAGGTGAGGCTCTATGGAGATCTGAGAACTAAGTGCTGTTACAACCTTGGGGAGGAATGGTTACCTAACAAAGCAAGCACACATCGGCATTAAAAACACGTGTCTCTGGGACAGTCTCTCCTAGGTGTGGGGTCCCCAGCAGGACTAAGGATAGGAAGATGCTCCCGCCCCCCTCCTACTCCCAAAACTCCCACCTAACTTAGAGAGAGGAGGATGTCTTTGAAACCTTGCACCTCTACACCCAGAATGCACCGACCATGTCAAAAAGTGACAGGATTCTCTCAATCTTTGAATTTAATTTTCATGGTGTCTTTATTTCTTTCTCTCACATTGTCTCCTTTTCTCTCGAAGTCTCTGCCACTCTCTGTCTCCCTCTCTCTCTCTCTGAAAAGGCCAGGGCAGTGGAGCTAGCTCTGCAATTCCCCCGCCCCACCCCGCCCCCACCCTGTCCTTCTATAGATGGTCAAAATGTAACAGAAGAGACAGAGAGAAAGACAGAGAGCAGGAGGTCATCGCTCCAGACCAGGCTGACCAGGCTGGGAGAAACAAAGTAGCAGAAAATGCACAATGCAGTAAGACATTACCGAGAGAGATAGACAGATGCTGACAGTTAGAAAAACAATAAGAAAAGAGTACCTGAGAAGGACAACAGAACTGAATCCATGTTCAGCTGGAGCGTTAATCTGAGGGGCGGCCACAGAGGGCAGCCGCCCTAGCAGACGAAGAACACATTGGCGTTTTACACATTAATGCCGCATTAAGGCATACAAAACAAATGCTTCATGCCAGTAACAAAATGGTTTGCAGCAGAGCTCTTAAGGAATTAAAGGCGGAGCAGCCGATCTCCCGGGATCAATCCCTCCTCCCCCTCAGACACCACAACTGCGAATCTACCTGTCTTTCATCTGCCGGCTTGAGATGGCTGTCAATTTTCTGTCAGTCTGAGTGGCTCCCATCTCTTTGTAATTCAAACTACAGTCCACTTAAATTCCTTTGTGTCTACATTTTTCATTTTTCATTTCATTTGTCTTAGCTGTTGCCTTTATCCAAAGAGGCATGTTATTTTTATTTAATTTATTTTTTACCCAAAATATTTACAGTAATTATTGTACAATTATTCAATTATAAAATATGAATTCTTTCTTTTGTGATCAATTATTTTTATTATGACATGAGAATAGAGAATGATCTTGCCCCTCCCGTCCCCTACCCCCTGCCCCCTGCCCCCCACCCGACCTGCTAACCAGCAACACAGACTGCTTTCCAATTCAACATGCATGCACCAGCTGTCACCGTACTACTAACCACCTGCCCTTGAAATGACCCATCGTTATATTTTGATTAAGTCTGTTCTAAAGTTATCTGATTGTGTTGGCGATGTGATATTTGATCATCGGTGCTGTGGATTAGACCAGAGGAAATGCCTGCAGGCGTTTTCATGGTACGATGTACCTGAGTAGTCCCTCTAACGATGGTATGCTGACTTGCTGACTTTCAGAGCAGGTAGTACTGGCATAGTCCTGCCTCACTCTTCGAATGTGCATCTCTTCTCTTCTCTGCCATGCTCTCATGCCACTTTCACATTCTTTCACCCTACTGAACTGACTGTGCCTTTTTCCCCAAATATATGTACTACTACTACTACTACTACTACTACTAACGGTCATAATTGTCAATCAATCATCAATACTGTGATTGTTATTAATATTACTACACCGTTAGACATTTCAGGCATGACTGTTTTACACATAAAGTAGTCAAAACAGGCCGACAACAGCTTGTTGTGTAAATTCAGGTATGTCAGGGTCAACGTCCTACGGGTTCTGTGGACCAATGGGACTTAACAGTGTGGGTGACGTCAGAGGCTGACTGGCTCAGAGACTGACCAACTCATCACGCAGAGTGAGTCAGTCACAAATGACATTTTAACCTGCACTTTTGAAACCATTTCCAGCAATAATGAGCATACCATATGCGTAAAGGAAATCAGTTTAATTGGAGGCACCCAGGTGTAATTTTTTGACCAATCAGTTTTCATCAATTCACTTCACTCTGTGGCTGTTATTTTGTTGAACGCTATTTAAAGTGTATAAGGATCGCTTTGCCATTCCCTTTATGGATCAAACAAGGTCTGTTAATTGCACAAACAGCAATACTAATACATGCATAATGTTGATTTAATAAACAACAAATCCAGAGAAGGCAAATGTGCCAATCTGAATTCCTCACAATACACTGAATCATCACATTCAGATCAAGGCAGAGTACAGCACTTGGAGCAAGACAAATCAAACAACAAAAACATGTACACACAAACATCTTTTAATTTTTGAAGCCTTAGCAAGGTTTACTCACAAAGTTTGAAAATGTTAAATGGGAAACAACTGGATTTATCTGATTTAAAGCAGCTCTTGGTCATATAAAGTAAATATGCTATCAAATTCAGTGATGGATGGAATAATGGTTTAGAATAAGGAGCGGAGTTCGTAACCAAAAGGTTGCTGGTTCGATCCCCGCTGGGACACTGCTGCTGTACCCTTGGGCAAGGTACTTAACCCACAGTTGCCTCAGTAAATATCCAGCTGTATAAATTGATAATATTGTAAAGTACTGTAACCTATGTAAGTCGCTTTGGATAAAAGCATCTGCCAAATGAATAAATGTAAATGTAAACATATAATGGAATTTTAATGGCGGAATACCATATGCCCTCTTGGTCTTAATCCCCGTGGCAAACTAAACAGGTGCCCATATTGTCCATGCAGGAAACTGCAGGCAGTGTCCATGCAATGACTTCCTATTAAAGTGGGAGCTAATTTAACCTTCTAAACATGGTTTACTGTGCTTTTTTTCCATGTGAAGGTTATTCCCATTATTGGATTACAAAAGTGAATGTTGCATAAAGATGGTATGAAAGGTTTAGCACCCAGATCTGGTGATATCTGAGGCATAGCGGTTGGCTGAGATAGAACAAATGGAGTAAGCGAATTCCAAGTGGAAAGATGTGACAGTGACAGTAGTATTTAATGTGGTACAATAAGAAGGAGCAATCTGACATATAATCAACACAGAGAAAACTCCTAAATGGTGGGCAATCTGGGGAAAAAAAAAACAAAAACAAAAACAAACAACCAAAAAAAAACATACAACATTTGTATCTTATAATTTAGGATAGAATACATACGTATAAAAATGACTGTATCAACATGTTTTTTGATTCTTTGTATAAGAGCTCCTTCCAATGACTAAATGTAATGCAAATGGTATGCAATTGATGGTTATAGCCATCACTGGATCACATGTTTATGTTGTTCTGACACTTAATTGCTTATTTTCACACATGCTCACTTATTGCTAAGATCACACTATTTAATTTCTAGTGTGAGTGTGGAACCCTTCCATTTATGAAGTCATAAATAGGGTGTAAATAATGTGATGTGTCGTAGCGTTGCTGTATATGTGCATGGACCATTATGTAAGTGTACATATACAGTCAGCACTCATTTTCATGACAGAGAGAGTCCAATTTGCTTGTAGAAGTAAGTGGGAAAAATGATGAGGCTGGGACCACAAATATTAAGTAACATCACTGTAATTCTTCAGCCTTCTTTATCTTTTAGCATGCGTGCACCACATGAAACAGGCATCAGGACCATAACTTTAGAAAAAGATGTTGTGAAACGTTGTAAAAAGCCCTCTCTGAGCTTTATTAGACCACAGTTATTAACCCCCTTTGAAATTTGAATAGTGGCGCTTTACAGAGATGAATGGGAGGGATAAGTAGCCTTTGAAATCACAAAAAAAGAGAATGAATTGATTAAAAGACATGAATCGACCGTGGGGACCGAGGAAACCGGCTTGTCGGGCTGCCGCTTCTCTAAAGGTTAGCGTGTTGAAATTAACCTCTTCCCATTGGATCATCTGAGGCTTTTTTTTTTAAATGTTTTTTTATTTTCCATTCTTCAAAATCCATTCATTCAAGAGGAGAAGGGAAAGTGAAGGAGCTGGCGGGCATGGGCGTGCTGCTGATGCAAACGAGGCGCTTCAAAGCTGAACAAACAACACGGAGCGCGGACTCGTCCCCTCACCCTTCCAGTGACAACGTCACAGACGGTGACGTTTGGAAAACAAAGGCAGCGTGCTGCAAAGAGTGCATCATCTCATTCAAGCCCGTATAACGAACTGAGTCGATTTGGCAACCGACACGACCGTACTATTTCTGTGCGGCGGTAATAAAGTTTACACACACAACTAAAAACGTCACACGGAAAACAACAGGGCTTATCCGACTCGATGCAACTTTCAGTCAAACACAGTAAACATATTATACTGTTCAAGTGATGGATCACTGCTTTAGAATGTTACTTTGGGTTTTGACATACAATGGGGTTTCAATGGAAGGATGCTGAAAGCCTTGAGTCAAATAGAGTTGAAATAGAGTTGAAAGCCAACACAGTTGTGAGAGTTTCATGTGGCCTTCACACTCACTTCCTTGCTGATGCTCCTGATGAACTGAAAACAATGGAAACTAAAAAATAAAGACACAATGTTCTGACTTCAAGGCAAAAAAGTAAATTATTCACAGGGTTGAATGAAAAAGTAAATCATTTAATCATGGGCTAATCAATCATTACATTTTCATGAGCCTGCAAAGGCTCCATGTTTAGGCATTCTAAGATCCAAATAATGACTCTCTGAATATCATTTTTTAAACTTATTTGTATAAAAATCCACGCTTCAGGGATCATGGATTGATTTGTCCATTTTGTATGTATGACACTTGAAGAGACAACTGGCAAGCTACCCTCTTTGAACAAATAGAATGCACACACACTATTTGAATCTCACTCACATGCATACTCACACACAGTGTCTGTGTTTGTGTGTGCGTGCGTGTGTGCGGACAAGCATAGTATAGGACTATTTTTCCAGACCAGAAAATAGCAGGTATCACCTTTTTTTTTCCTCTGTCACAAACAATTCAGTTGAAGACGAAACCAGTTTGCACCATTGCATCACTATGTCATTTCTGACACTGTCATTTTTCCTCAGAATGAACACGTTCCCTCAAGCTAATGTAATGAATGCAGTAGCAGTAATGCAAAGAGATGCAGTGCCTCTGGTTTCGTATACTGGACGTACAGCCAATTGGACGAGGGCAAAAAAGAAAACTTTTGCTTGGGTGGAAAAAAAAGAAGACAATAATATGCATAAATGATTTCACATTTATAGTAAAACAGAGTATCACACACTGGAGCGCGCTAGCGTAAAGCAGCAGACAAGATAATGTGAGGAGAAAGCTATGGCTCTGTCATTTTCTCGCTGAAGGAGGCTCTTGGACCTGGTGGGAAAAAAAAAAAAATGTATTTATATATATTTGCTACTGTCCCAGGGGAGCCCCCTGAACTGAAGAATTGATTGATTAGCTGCCTGCCAACAGCTCTGAAAAATAAAGATGTCAGGACAATTTTGCTGTCAGGAAGTTGAGTGCGGGAGAGAATGCCAAGACTGAAAGAAAAAACTTTTTCAGATGAAACCATGAACGGCACTTTAAGTGTGACATTTCAAAGAAATGCAAAGAGTCAATCTCGAGGAGCTGTGGTTTTCTGCAAAGAGAAGCTGCTCATTTGATCTGTGTTAATATTTGACAGAGGACAAGAACAAATATATGACTGTGTAAACAAAAAAATTAAGTCGCAAACACAGTGGTATGAAACAGGGACCCAGCTGAACAGAAAGGACAGACCTGGGTGTGACTGGAATGAACTGCAAAGGCATTGTGGTAAAATACTAGAGAAAAAATGACTGATGTCATTGTGTAATATATGAAAGAGTGCACGTTGTATGAAAGATATTGATCACTGCCAATTTTCAACATGCAGTGCCCACCATATTTATTAATAAGCCTGATAAAATAGGAAAATGAACATGCCATGAAAAAAAGGAAAAGGAGAACAATTACATGATGTTTTGAACACATTTTTCTCCTTATTTCATTATAATCATTTAAAACTATATACTTTGTTGACATATTGTGGATTCGAGAAAACATAAGGATCACATTTATTTATATCCTTGTGATTGTTATTTTGCTAATCCTCTGATGGCATGGATTACGATGATGAGACTCTTCCTGATGTTTTTTAAGAGGTTCTGGCATTTGAGTAGGACTTTTGACTGTTCCCTCTGGCAGAATTTCTCTTGATCCTTTAGATCTTTTGGTTTTCCTTTAGTTTTGAACCACACATATTTGATTGGATAGCTGTCTGTAGATGGAGAAGATCGCTCTCTTTGTAGATTTGGATGAATACTTTGGATGATTGCCATAATGCAATGTCCATTTTCAGCCAAGTTTGAGCCTCTTGGCAGAAGAAACACGTTTTTTTGGCAACAATGCCCTGGTACATGTTGATGTTCATAACTGTGACTCTATCTTAACAAGGGCCCCCGGGACCTGTAGCTGCATCAGAAACCTCACCAAACATGATAACCCCCCCCCCAACAGACGCAGAAAAAAAACACACACTCATGCACACACACGCAATATTTCACAGCAGGCATGGGTTCTTTCTCAATATAAGCTTTATCTTTTGTATACCGAAAATAAAGCCAATGAGCATGTCCAAAATGCTCAATTTTCATTTCATCTGCCCATGCCATTCAGATGAATTCTGGCAAATTCAGGTTGCCTGTTTTCAAAGGATTCTTCCACATAACCCAGGCATGAAAGCAACATTCATGCATGCAGCTTTAAATGGTTCTTTTTGACACTCTGCATCATGAAGATGCCAGTTTGCTTAGAACTGCCGCCTTTGGATTTAGGGCTGCCTCCCAAACCGCTTTTCTCACAGCACTTGTTGGCAAGAAAGGACTCGCATCCTTTTACTGGCAGGCTTGCCGCTCTACCATTGTCGCCTTAAATTGCTTAATAATGGACTCTACAGTGGAAATCGGTAGATTTGGCTTTCTGTGAATTCCTTTATAGCCATCTTCCATCTTGTGGAGGTCAGTGACCATTTATCTGAAGTCTTCAGAGAGCTCTCTGACCTTAAACATGATAATGCATGCTACTGATGAATCTCTTCAGAGTGTGACCTCCTTTTATACTCCAGGGAAACAAAAAGTCTTTGAAAGCCACTATGTGGTTTCAGAAACTACCTTGGAACTTCCAATAAGCTGGCATAGATTTGTTTCATTGGGTACTGTTTTCAAGATTACGTAAAGATGTGAATATATGTGAACCTCATGTTTTTTGGATTAAAATTCATTGCACCATCAGAATTTTCTCTGTGAAATATTAGTATGATTAACATAGGACTGATGTATTTATGTATTTTTTTTCCCAGAGCAGATCAATATGCAAAATCAATATGTAGGTTTATATAATACTTGTTTATTATATTATGCTGTCTTTGTTCCTATATAGTTATTGGTATGAATATGGGTATAATTGTAAAGGACACTACATATAATAAGAATTTTTATGGATATTCAAGAAATATTACAAAATATCAATGATATCCATGACAGTGACAATATTTGGCAGATCATGTTCATCTAATTTTAACATGTACTTGAACATGTACTTGACGCACCTGTCAAAAATCTGTCTCCATGCCCACATGCCTCCAATTATCCAATCACCATATGTAACACAGGACACAGGATGGACTTGGAAGACCACTGCTGTAGTGCATTACCCAGCAGGCATCAGCAAAGCACTGTCCTGTGTAGTTGTCAGTTGCTCACATCCCAGAAGAACAAACATGACAGATGAAGTTTACATATTCGAAGGCTGTTTTTTCAGACTGTGCCGCTGTGCTGAAATTGTTGTCATCTCAGGAGGGCGGAGATGTGGTGGGGGATAGTCAAAAAAGTGTACATTCACTACAAAGCGTCCCCTGCATCTCGGCCAGGCTTAATTAGTCCGGTTTTCCCCTTAATGGAGAAGCACTTTCTAAGACCAATAGTACGGCTCTCCTGAGAACAGTAAATACCAACCGCGGGGCAGGCTTTTGGCTCAGGCTGTAGAGAAAAGCCTGAGCGCTCGCTTCATCAATCAGATATACTGTGTACAGGAGGGAAAAGTCCCTCTTTTCACGCTGTTTTTTGTGCTCTGGCAACCTGGTTAAAAGTGGGATTTAGACAAAGATTGAGACACAAGACACATTGGTGCATTGGTTATTCTTTTTACTTTTGAATTGTAATAAAAGACTAGTGGATTTTCCACAGAGATGCTTGCTTCATAAGCACTATACACTTACCCCATCGTAACTGCTTTACTGGAAAGGCACTTCATTTCAGTAAGTACCAAAAAGAGAAAGGAACAGCTTTCCAACTTCATGGAGGAGAAATATTTACTGACCTTACAGTTGGCTCAGTTGTTGTCCTTTCAGCGGTTTTCTATAATATGTGACCAGTCACGTGATGTTGTGTTTAAGTACAAACGGTCCAGAAAAAGTATGTTCTCATGTATAAATTACTGGGTATGCCATCAATTATTACTGCATAGTGCTGTATAATGTTGGGTTATAAACTGCATATGTGGCTCACACAGTGAAAAGTGTAAACATTTAGACCAGAAGATTAGAGGATGCATACTCTATACTATACTATATAGAACATGTTAAACTGTTAAACATAACTGGGAGGTTATGAAATAGTCAGTCAAAAAATTGCACAGTATCCACCTGTGGTAGAATGTGACACCTAACATATAAAGAAAATACCAGCTCGTATATGTAAAGAAACATGCCATATGTTGCAAAAAGTATTGGTTATTGCCACATTCATTGCTTTTGCTGCCATTGCAATGGGGTACTGTGGACGGTGAACAGAAGGCTTTACGCACTCATAAGTTTTACATTTCCCAAGATGGTGGCACTGGTAACCAATTTGGAGCAGGTGTTTTCTAAGCATGATTCCAAAATGATCCTCTTTTAGTAATTTCTTCTCCATATCACCACCTGGGTTGCTGAACAGATTTTCGATTCCAGTACATTAGATTTGAAAACACTTGCTCCAAATGAGTTAAATGAAGAATTGGACCCTATAACCTTTTTGTGATCTGCAATAAGGCAATTGCTGAATTCTGTTTGAACATCCAATCTCTTCCACCTCATGTGCAAATTATTTTATTTATATATCAGTGCTTCAACACATTAATGATGGATCCATTGACTTAGTATCTGCTTTTGGATTGTCAATCTACATTTTTCCTCATATGGCTGTGTTGGTGTCGTAGACTGGAGCATATACTTTTTAGATATAACAGCATAAAGAGGTTCATCCCAAAATGTTTTGTGGCAACAATTTCACACTTTGAAGGGTGTTTTCCAAAAACCTTGAATTTAAGAGTGTGAAGTTATTTTTTTTTTTGTGAATAATGGCTTAAGGAATGTTTTTTTCTTTTTTTTTTTTTCTCCCCACTGGTGTTTGTTATTTGTCTACTTCCTAGTATAGCCATGACACATACAAGCAATAAAAAAGCAAAAAATAAAACTCCCACAGAGTCAATGGGTAAGGGAATACAGCTAAATTAACTTTTTATATTTTTCAATTGATTGATTACTTCAACACCTGTCAACAACTTTAACACTTAGTCATTTGTGGAAGCATAAAGACAAAAATAATTCAAAAAAGTGTTTTAATTGAATAGGTTGCCACATTAAAGACTGTATGGATGTCTTTGCAATTTTTCTTTTTTTGTTTTTTGTTTTTTTTTTCTTCATAAAATGTAGCCTTTGTCATATAAGTGAAATATATCAACAACATGCAGGTCAAGTTATGGATGACAAGGAATTCATAGAAAAGAAGTAGTAGAAGTAATTTACAATGGACTATTACTGATTTCATTATTTTTCTATTCATGACCAAGTGTGATTCATTCAAAAAAAAAAAAAACAAAACAAAAAAAAAACTATCTACACATATAAGCTACAATGCCTAAAATAATAAAACAGCAGCAATATAGATGTATTTATATCTATTTTATTTATGGTAATATGTAAATTTTGTCTAATTATGGCAAACTTCAGTATTAATATTTTCAAAGGCTTGTCATTTTGAAGAGACTGCTTGTCCAAAATAATTTGGACTGTAGGCTTATGTAAGCCATAAAGATGTTATACTTTGTGACAGCAGAGTAGTTATTGAGTGCAAATGATATGAGAGCTGTCAGGTTCCTGACAATAAAGCATTGCAGAAGACATGACTGCATTTAGTTTCCAATGGGTAAACAGCAAATTAACATGTATCATTCTGTGGGAAAGAAAACAGAATGTTTACAGCAACTGGGTTTCTTGCCTTTATTTTATTTTTAGTTGTAGGCTCTGTTTTCGTGGTGACACTGTTTCCAAGAACATCATCTTAAAAATGATAACATGATTTGACAGAACCCTACGCAAAATTAAATTGAAATATTAGAAGTGTAATGCACAAATCAAATCCAATAAATCATCGCTCAGTATTTCAATATGGCAGCATCTCAGAACAACAGCTTCGTATTACATTTAGGTGCAACTGCATCGGTACTTTGAATCATCGTCACTGGGCGTCTTGCACAGGTTTGGGAAAATCAGCTGCAAAGGGTCCGTCTGAACAATGGAGTTATTTAAATCTAAAAAAAAAAAAAAAAAAATCACAAACTGGTCCCTGTCAAGTTCTTGCAGCAAAAAAGTACATTTTTAAGCGGCCTGACTGTTCAGATTCCCAACAGCGGGAGAAGTGGTAGGTTCCACTGTCCGCGGCGCATATCGCAAGGCCACTGCGTGACTTTTGACGGGGAGGGACAGTTTTGTAAGGGTCTGTCAGGACTGCATTCCTGACATGGCTCATCTCGCCCGACGGCTGTCACAGCTGATGACTTCTGTGGCCGCGGCAGCCTCGGACCCCGTGCCTTGAGGGGGGGGTGGTGTGCAAAAAGCTACTCAAGAGTTGTGTTTGAAATAAGAAAAAAAAAAAAAGAAGAGCCATTTTCATTTGCGTCTGTGCGTACCCAAGCTAAGTGGGTGTGGTTCTGGAACGGGATGCAGCTCTCATTCAGGGATTTCACGACATGAAGAGTAAACACAGACCTTACTGTCCAACTGCCCCCCGTCCCCCGCCTCCTTATTTAGAGAAAAACATGGAGCACTTTTATTTTAAAAAATTGGCCTTTACAGTAACAAATACAAATGAAGCCTGCTCCTATTACTCCACATACTTTCTCAGGGAACGCATTGGATTTTGTCGATGGAAAGGTTAAACATATACGAAGTATAACATTTATGCAAAAAGTACACGTCGTTCTTCATTCACTGTACATAAAAACACTTGCCAGGAAGCCTCCAAACGCTATTTAACTTCTAACACCGGTCGATTAGTCACTTGGCAGGAGACGTATAGCAGATATTGGAACCACTTCAAAATCAATTATTTTCTCACCTCTGTAATTTATTAACTTTTCCTTTTACACAGAAATGAAAGGGATATTTCAATTTTCTGGAAACACAGATTTGACGCAAGTATAATGTATGTTTATACAAGCCTATTCATTCCCTGATGGCTCCAAATCGATTCTGAATGGTTTAAAAGAAGGATATGGGTACCCCATGTGAAATTATATCAAGCTGTAAAATATCAATTTACTCACTAATCGAAAAAAAAAGCAAAGAAAAAAGCAGGGAGAGTTGTATCATCTGCTTGCTTAGCACCCCAGTCCATAAACATTCTGTCTCTGTAATAATCTATCCGTATCAGGCTTTCCATCACAGTGGGTTTTGACAAGGCTTTTATCCTATATGCTGCTCATGGTGATGATGGCATTGATGGCAGATCAGTCACCATCCTAATCAAAATCAAGGTGTTTTTTTTTCTTTTTTTTTCCCCCCAGGGTTTTATATTATGTTTATGCACCAGCTGTTATTGACTCACTGACTGCGATTGGTCACGGGAGCAGACATTTATTTTTCATGAATCACTGGCCAGTCTTCGAGGCAGCAGGGTTAGGGTAACAAAACTGCTGAAAATAGATATTAAATCATTGGATTTTTCTTCATGGTATCATGCTTATAATGAATGCACTTAGTCATTTTATTTGAGTTATTTCAACCTTGTGTCAAAGAGTAAACTGTAAAGACATCAGTAAAAGATAAAAATAAAACATTTGTGCCTGACATACTGCAGTACTGCAACCCTAGTTAAACCCAGGGAGGCGTCATTGTATTGGGATGTGTACTGTATTGAGTGCAATAGTCATTACATAGCAGAAATGAACTCATTACAATAAATAAGCTGATACATTAATAAATGAATCCATAAAATAAGGGATAGTTTTGTTACATGCAGATAAAATTAATTAAGATAAGGTTGTACAGTCTAAATAGCCAAAACATAAAAAAGGAACATCCAACACATCCAGCTTGTGCACTTGCACATTTTAACAAAGAGACTTAAAATTAGCAAAGGAATAATCCAAAATAAACACAATGTACAAATAATGTTATACAAAAGCTCCTCCTGTGCCAGACTAAGGATGCTACATTGTCAGCCAGCAGTTTATTATACAAAGCAAGAATGTAGAGGCTGGGACAGAAAAGAGAAAAAGCAGGAGAGAAAAAGAGGGGAAAAAAAAAAAAAAAAACATGGGAAGCAGCGCTGTCAGATGGCCGGAGGGCCCACGCCCGTCCCCTTGTGAGGTCCGGCGGAAACGGCATCCCTCTGGGTCCCCTTCATCTCTGTCCGCGTCTCCCCCAGGGCTTGCTTGATGGCGTTAAGCTGCCTTCTCTGATGCCTGAGCAAACGGTATGCTTTCCTTGGGAGGCCATCAGTGAGGGCTTGGGAAACTGTCCGCTGGGGGTCACGCAAAGCACAGAGACCCAAACCCACCTGGGGAAGGGAGACTTGCTGCTAGAGCCGTGGGGGAAATCTGAGAAAGTATGACCTCAGCCAAAACGGTCAAAGAATCATTTTCTTTGATTATGTGCTGAGGGAGGAACCCATGGGCAATTGCCCTGTATGCGCTCAAAGGCAGGTTACAGACAGTAAACATTTTTGTGTTTATCTGTGTTAAAAAAATAAGAAACTCACTGGTTTATTTTCAGACTGCTTTAAAAGATACTTTTTTTTTTTCTTTTTCACATTTTTTTTAGTGCAAGCACTGGATTATTGCTATAGCGTTCTCTTACCTCCTGAATTGGCTTGGCTGTGCGCGTTCCACCACCTCTCCCAGTACTGGTCAGTCTCACCCCTCCCAGCCCTGGATATGTATCCCAAATGTCCACCAGTCTCGTTTCCTGTGGGGAGACATTGGTTAAGAGTGTCTTCAGTATTCGAGACGTATGACACAGCAATTGTGATGGGAATATGACAGTGTGTTCTGTGTCATTTAGTATGGGGGTAGGGTTATTGTCAGGGGGTTAATATAAAGGGTTTGGCTGGTCTGATTCTAAGGAGGATAGTACAACTTTTTGTCTTCTGTCTGAGAGGGGTGATGGGTGGGGTGGATGATATGACAGGTTGAGGTCAGGTCAAGTGAGGGCAGTCTTTGACGACACAAGCCTCATGTTGCAGACTTGATTTAGCTTTTTTTTCAGCAGTCCTTGTGGTGCCTGGGTGGTGGTCCTGCCAAGTTTTACATTTCACCTCTATCCTAAGTTATAAGGGAAGGGGATACAAAAAGTCCATCTCCACCCTGCCAAAACCTTGTGGGCCAAAAAATGTACTCATGATAAAGAGAAACTCAAGTTCATTTCCTGAGGAAAGCGTTTGACTGGGTGGACTTGTACATAGATCGTTTATAAACTGCTCTTCAAAGGGCCACCTACGCAGCGCCTCCGTAGTATGTCTGGCTGAACACTCCTGAGTTTCATTTTCTAATTTATGGGTTTCATTTTAGTAATGTAATTATTCCACTGAACTTTCAACATCATTTGAAGCCCCTTTAGACATGTACTTTCCCATATAAACATGGGTGTACTCTATTTATATTTCATAAAAACAGAAAAAAAAACGAATACCCATGGCACACAAGAAAACCTTCATATCCTCCTGTCACTGTTGTTGATATCTCGTTGTTACCCCCAGTGGGTATTTCTCAGGACCTTAAATTACATCTGAAAAATTAAATTAGCATGACACATTCCATTTAAATGTGCCTGGGTGAGGGGATATCCAGAAGTCTTGCAGTACAGCAGGTTAAGGTACAGAGGACTCAAACTCGTCTATGTCCCCCGATGTCCTACTTATGCACTGGGCCATGCGTCTAACTCCAGGTGCAACCGGTTAGGTCAGATTCACTTAGCCTCTGTTACCCTTTCACAATGCTTACCGAAGTAAATGGGTAACTGTTATGCATCATTTACTATGCAGGGTCATGCTCTCCTTTCACTTGATCCAATATCTAAATCCGAAGGTTCACAGGCCAGTGGAATTCATCTCGTGGCATTCATCCAGTACAAGGAGTTGCCATACAGTATGTATGATAGCTTTGCATCGGCAATGATTATAAGACATGCTAAGGCCAGGAGGGCATTGCCACGTGAATTGTGTGTATGATCAAACTGATGCCTGTGCAGCCGCATATGTAAAGTATGATCATACACTAATTTAACAAATACAATCCATTGCAATGGATAAAAATGTATGCTGGATATAGATTAAAATACATACATTATTTAAATTCATTATTTAAAAAAAAAGACATACAATTTACATTTGCATAAGAAAAAAATAGCATTTGTAGCAAATTAGCATCACATCATGGATACTTGATATGAACTCAATAGATAATGTGCCCACTTTCTAAAAATACATTTTAATACATCACATGGCCAAGACATCTTGTCAGTCACAGTGAAGTTTTACTGACGTGCTCATTTAGGTGCAGCTCATTCTTGATATGCATACATTTCTTACTTGTCTGATCTTCAAGTGATATTATGCACATCATTATCCCAAAGTCTGCCATTAATTAGGTGTTTCAGAGAAATCCTACTTGAGACAAGTATTACGGTCTTAAAAGAGCTGCCGACTGAATTTACTGAGAGTTCATTCATTTAGTGGGAAGAGCAAAAGAACATTAAAATAATGTACCTTTAATGTACTGGTTCAGACATTGTGATATTGTTATGTCTATAGTAAAAACAATGGCTCCCAAAAGTAACCCTATAATGCATGGAGAAAAGGAATAAAATGAATGAAATTGCCTTTAAATATGGTCAGTCTGTAATGCCCTCAAGATTAAAGCAGAAGAAAGTGCGTAGTGAAACCAGATGTCTCCTGCAACCCAAAAAGAGAACTCACCCAGCAGCAATTTGATTTGTCTGAAGCGAAGAAATGGAATTCGACATACATGAACTATCAAAGTATGTTAAGTTTATTGCCCGTGATTAAATGTCTTGGCGACAGTGTATGTTTAAATACCAGCCTTCGGGGATGGAGACAGCGCTTGGAGATAATTACAGAACTCTAAATGATTTTGCTGCATGACTCTATTATTACGGTGTAGAAGTAGTCTGAAGGCTCCGCATTCTTGGGTTTGTGACATATGCGGGGAACAAGTGTCCAGATGAACGGTGCCTTCTTCTCATTCCTTCTGGCCATAGGAAACAGACGTGCTAGCCTTATGGTTGTAGCTTCTGTTGAAGTCAAGAAATTGGAAAGAATTCTTAAGTGACCAATCAACTGAACAAAAATTAATAAAACTAAAAAAAAAAAAAAAAAACCTTCCTATGTTTTAGAGTTCAAAATGGAACACACAGACATCAATAATCCTATAAAGACTACATATAATATAGACATTATTTTATTGCAGTCCCATGAATAGTTGAATTTATTGATTGCCTGGCTCAATTGATATTTACTGCAAACTGGCCATGATATGCCATGTGGATTGGATGATCAAACTGTGCTATGTTGCAGCACAATACAGCATGATACTTCCTAGGGCTTGTGAAATAACCCATTCTGTTACACCAACTGAGGACGCCAGTGGACAGCTTACAAAAGGATCATTAATGCGCCGAACATGAGTCATCCGATGTGTCACTCTCTCAACTTCATCAAAAAGTAAAATAAAATAAAAATACGGGCATACTTTCTAACGTTTATAATGCAGCCCTTCAAACTCCTCATGACATAGTTAAGATGAAAATGCTAGCCACAGAAAAGACCTGCACCTTTAGCAAACATGTTTTCTCCAAAGTGTGCCAAAGTCAAGCTGCGGGCTAGAGTACAAATAAAGAGTCAATGAGGTTGAGGTTTTTTCTTCTTGGCATGTGAAGACAGCCTTTTGCATTTTACAAGAGACTTTCTCTCCGTCTCTTCCAGGGTCATGCTACTTTTCTGACTTTGCAGAGGCTAACAAAGACATTTCCAAAGTCCTCTTTGACACAGCTTACCAGCTCACTTACTATATATAATGCATAGTTCTCGATATCTCCCTTATTCACGCGCCAGTGATTTTATTAATTTATGAAAAAAAAAAAAATCAAGAAAAATACATTATAAAACAAAAACAAACAGTTGTACTTGTAGAAGCAACATGCATGGAGGGCAGCTCCTGCAGAATGAATAATTCTTATTGTTTGTTTGATCTGTAAAATGCCCAACATAATTACAGCTTCAAATGATCTAGTTTACTGTCCATTTCTTACAATGTTTGTAAAGGAAGAGGACAGTAGTGTGGTATACTAATAGGATGTGTGGTATACAAGTACTTATGTCCCAAAATGTTTCATGTTCATGTCCTGGGTGGGGCACTGCAACTATGCCCTTGGGCAACACACTTCACCTGATTTGCCTCAGTGAATATCCAGCTGTATAATGCATAACTTGTAAAAACTTAAAAAAAAAAAAAAACAGCTCTGTGCCAATCTGTTATAATTATACATATATATAGTATACATATAATCTCATTACCAGAAATATCTGTATGTGACTGACTCTTTTGAAAACAGATGTGCAGTTATAATGTGTTTGATTAAACATAAATTCAAACAACTGGAAGAAATTGCAGAAGCATTTCTAGGCTGCACTTTCTTTCAACAAATCCCTCAGCAAGTGCTGGCACAACAGTTACTGAGTTATTGGAATTTTCATGATATTTGTGAAATAAATCCAAACAGGCTTTTCACCACTACACAGTACATTCTCACATGTATGCTGTCATTCATACACTTTTTTTTCAGTTTATGATACCTTTCAGACAGGTTTTCATCTGTAGAAATCAGTTGTACAAAGTTTCCCTCAGAGTGAAATATGGAGTTCCACAAGGTTATACTCAATGGGCTTTGATGCCCAATTCCTGCCCAAAATTTCACTTTCCAAAAAAAGAAAAAAAAAAAAAACTACTTTCTTTGTAAAGTAGCTGTGTTTAATCTTAAAAGTATGCATATATAGTCACCCCAGTGCTGGATTATAGCAATGCCTATCTTCCTAGGAGCTCACACGGTATTTTGATCACTCTACAATTAGCCTAGAATGATGCTCTGGGGACCGTGACTAAAACAAATAGACAAACCAAAGAAAAGACCACACATAACCTGTCTTCTCATCACTGGTTCCCCATTAAATACTGTGCAGAATTTTAAAATTCTGCTCCTTACCTACAATGCACTAAATGGGCTAGCGCCGTCATACCTGATTGAGCTCATTATTCCATATAATCCTCTAGACCCTCACGGCTTCAGGCAGCTGGCTACCTACCCATCCACAACTTTTCAAAGTTAAAACCGGCAGCCGGGCCGCTTTGCCACGGGGTCCAGATATAACGGAAAGACGCATCACCTCGCATGGAGGAATCAGAGGAGCGTGTTTAATATTTAAATCCAGATTAAAAACCCATCTCTTCTCAGTTGCCACTGCAGCTTCTATATGTCTCCTTTGGAAGGGGCTGAATTATGACAGCGTAAAGGTATGTATCATATCCCCCAACAACCACTTACGACATGGAGTACCGTAGGACAGCCTCAGCTTCCTTCTCTTTCCTTCTTCTACTGCAGGTTCATCTCCTGCCCTTCGCGCCTGTTGTGTTCGGAAAGCCCGTTGCAGACAGGAAACGTGCTGCAATGATCACAACGTGAGAAGATGGTCGAACAGAATGACAGCGCCATAAATGGTGCGTGGAAACTGAGACAGGTTTGGATTTCATCAGATCTGTGCACCCAAGTGAATGACACATAATGACACAATGATATAATTAATTTACATATAAATATATGGAGACATTCACCACACAAAAAAAACAAAAAAACAAAGTGACATATTGCAATATTAATTGGAAATGGGTACATGTTAACATTTATGATAAATGAAATTACAGTGCTTTTAAATCACTCCTGAGTTATACTTTAATGGGCTGCACATATGCTCACTGTAACCCATTGGTTCATTAGGGAATTTAATTTTCTTTTGAATGCCCCTTTATGCAACCTTGTCTTGGAAACACCAAATGTATATGAGGCTCCTGTCAATGCAACAACCCACGGCACTGGCAGAGGAGTGCTGAGGCTACTACCAATGAGATCCTCCGATACACTTTCCCGCAGTCATTGCCTATTTTTCCTCAATGCAGGTCACACACAGTGGTGCAGTGAAGTGGGTGCTTTCCCCTACCAACATATTTACCCCCTGTACGTAAAGGAATAAATTCAATTCACTCTCCCTCTATAAGCTCCTGGTCATGGTTGGCTGATGATACAAGTGTGGTCAAACCCAGGCAATAAGGCTCAGCTTGTGCTCAAGGCGGGAGCCTTAACCACTGGCCTCTGCTGGCCCACCCTTCGAGTTCAACAATCCCTGAGTGTAGTTGGCTTGATCGTAGGCTGTGTTGCAGTAGGCACTCTGAGAGTCTGCATCTATGTAACCTTCAAAAAAATTATTTATACAGTACACAATCTGACAGAACTTTTTCATAAGTGGAATAGCTACCCATATGAGTGAAGATGCAATTAGTGTATGCATACACGTGTTGCCGGAAGGATGCTTTGTTTGACATTCAATGTGATAATCAATGAAGCCCCTCTGTTAAAAAGTTGGGAGATAAAAATGGCTTGTGGCCAGGTTCTTTGATCACATACCAAGCTGCAATGCTATTCATCAGCATTTGATTTGTAGACCTATATGCAGACCTACTGCGTTTTGTGTTTGAACATCCCATTAGGAAGGTCATGCTGACGTTGGTGTCATGTGCCCTGAATGAGTTTGGTTTTGATGTTAAGAAACTGCGAGTGTGCTTTTGCATATTTTGCCCCAAGTGCTGTTGGCGAGTAGGCTGAACTCTTGCCCTTTTTTTCCCTTTGCTTCCATACTTACCCCGTATATGATAGTAGGTTATGTAATCTAAACACAACCCTTTGGTGTTCTTGTATTTCTGCAACAACTGCTCTAATTATGAAAGGGACAGAAGCTTCAATATTAGTGTGCTGGACATGCATCCTAGCAGGTTTATGGATGTTTTATGTTCATTTTTTTTAATTGGTGTATTGACAATGCGATTTGCAGTAAAAGTCTGTCTTTGAAAAAAGCAACACTGTTTCCAAATGAAAATGGCAACAAGCTGTGTGGCTGTGTGAAGCAGCAAGCTGATACATCTCACAAAAACACTTAAAGACTCAAATTATTTGTATTAAAAAGCCATAGCCATAAGGAACCAGCCTTGAGCACACAGCCAAAACCCAGCTCAAACAGCCTCTTTGGTCTGTATCCTGTACACCTGTATTTAATAGGTCTTAATTGGCAGGTGATGCTAATTAACCAATGGCAGGCTTACACACTATGACAATAACAATCAAACAGTTAACAAGTACCCTGTTCTGATTAAATTGGATGACATGAGCTCATCTATTTGAGCTTAAGGTTGAGAACTTAATCATTAAACATTTAAACAATTTAAACTTAAACAATTAACAGTTTTGGGGACAGGTTAACAAAATAGTGGAATAAAATAGTTCTCATTTAATTAAAATCAGGGTTGTGCCATAGGGGTGAATAGGATCTGGGTGAATAATCATGTTAGTTATTTGCTATGAAGACAAATGTAACACAGTTTCTGATTTGGGCCTTTGGGTTTCTGCCAATGGGCGCAGTGGCAGTGTGGTAAGGAGCAGGGCTCCCAACTCAAAGGTTGCTGGTTCGCCCAGATGAGACACTGCTATGAGCATGATACTTTCTTCATTAAGTATCAGTGAGTATGACTGGATGATATGAAGCTTTGTAAATAGTGTTGGATAAGGGACTCTGCTGAACGAATGATGTAATCTACTGGGTTATGACAGGGAAGATTTGTTAAGGAACTAATTTTTCAAAATGTCAAATCAATCCACACTGGTGAGATCCTCCTGGCATTCACATACACTACACACTATGACTTGCTACACAACAGTGCCTGTGTTTCCTTTAAGTTTAGCATTACAATCAGCGTTAATGCAGGTGCTTTGTCTTACGCATTTTGTGCTGTTTCCAGACATGGTCCCAAAGCCATAGAAATGTATTGTATATAAACCAGATCATTTGTGGTGTATGGTGGGTCCTTTGATGTCTGAAATATGGTTACTGAGATCATTGCGAGTGGCTTGAAAAAAAATGGAGAACAGAATGAGAGGGATTTATATGTGGATTTGTCGGCAATTCTTTAGTCAAACACTGTAGATGCAAAAATGAGATCTGGTTTGTATTTATTTGAATTTGAATATGCATAATATGCATAATATTGAAACCATGTTAGATCATCATAGCTGTTATTATAAATTCAGTTTCTGCTAAATTGATCAGAATAGGAAGAAGCATTCTGGGACTATTTAGCACATAGAGAAGGCTCTTTGAACATCCCATCCATCCAGAAACACAGTGTTCTCATCTTTTCACTCATAATTTATCATTCCCACACTTTATTCAGGTTTGGTACATGTTGCTTCCAAAAGGAACCTTAGTGCACAAGGGGGATATCTTTAAAGTTCATTAACTTGTTTTCATCCCTTCTTTTTACCACATTTCAGTGGGGTTATTTAACTTAATTAAAAATGTGACATCACAGTCATACTTAATATGAAGAGGATAATTTACCTGTGTTTAAACTGTAGTTAATAAATTCATTTTGTTCTGAATTGATCAGAATAGGAGAAAATCTGAAGTCTGGATTAATTAGCACACAGAGAGCAATCTTCGTCTCAATTAAAAATGTGAAATCGGAGTCACATTTCCTATTAGGGGGTAATATGCCACTGTTTACGCTGCAGTTAATGGGCAAAGACTGTATAACTGCAGGCAGCTGTGACTGCTATGATGCTCCACATTTTCACATAGATGATATAATTAGTGCATAGTGAACTGGTTAAGACTGGTTTAGGGATTAGAGCATTACTGCAACAAAAATAACAGAACTTAATTTTTAAAGACGTTGTCTCAATTGCATTTGCTGGCACAGCACAGTGGCAAGGATTCTAGACGGGCTGACAGTCAACCCCACGTAGAGAGCACTGCTAAATCTTCACAAGTATCCAGGTCTATCTTCAGCACCCGTGGTCTGTTGGGGTCAACACTAACATTAGAGGCTGCTGGTTTGCACAGTGGTGATATGGTAAGAAGTTGATACAAAAGACATGTGCAAAGCGCTGGGCAAAGTAATCGTGTAAAAGCTGCCGTAGGCCTTAAGCTGCAGTAGTCCTTTAATGCATGCTTCTTTATTTAATTAAAACGGGCCAGGGAACAGAACGTGAAATGGGAAGGGTGGTTATGTGCAAAGAACACTCAGGTTTCAGTCCGTTCAATAAATACACGTGGGTGAGAAGTGCGTGGGCTTCATAATTGCCTTTGGTGGCCTTAATGCAGCATATTAACTAAAGGAAAGTTACACCATACCATTCTTAATTCTTCTGTGTAGATATCAGCATTGAGTTCATATAATGACTTTAATTTCATTCTTCTAAGATAGCAGTGATTCTTGAATGCTTACTGTATATACAATGTGGTTAGTGCCTCAAGGGGACACCACTGAAATAGAATGACTAGCACTGGAACAATAAACTTACCATATACAGCAAAAACTTGACAGTAATTTGAGTCCTTGTATTTCCATCAAGGCCAGCTTGAATAACCTAAGCGATATGTTCCTGACTATTAATACTGTATGGATCTCATAATTATTTTCTATGAAACATTTGTAAAAGAGTCTTTCATAAGTATTTCATTAACCACTTCCTATGGTACAGAGCTACTAAGTGAAGTAGTATGTAGTTTGTACTACAACAGCTTCTGTCATATTAATGTTGGCAAATATTATTTGCTGCAACACTAGCCACAGGTTTACAGGCTGCCACAACCATTTTATGCCAAAATGTCAACCTGTGAGAAGTTTGCAGCAACTTTATTAGAAGGGTTTGCTAGACATTTATGATACTGTTTACCAGAATACTCATCTGAATTTAAAAATAGGTGGGTTAGCAGTTACCTGTTGGGACTATTAACTCCAGGCCCTGGAATGGACACCTTAAACCTTACCATATGTGCAATTGTCACCTAAATCCAAGACTTTTACACATTTCTGATAGCTGTCAAAATGCTTTCATTAAAAATGAAAGTTTTCTAACATTATTCCTCAATGACAAGTATGTAGTCCTTCCTTGATAATGTTATCCAGACCTCCAAACTGAAATGATGTCTGTTTATTTGCATAATGTTAGCAGTAGTACTCAAATCAGAAAAAACATACTAACAGTAACAGGGTCTCAAGGTTTAGAAATATTCTGTAAATGGTTATTGTATGCCAGTGGTATTGGCATACAATATCTTTTGCAGATTATGTGCATTGTAGCATGTGAGTCTTACATATACACACTATAACATATGACTAAATTGAATATTATTATCTGGTTCTACATTTGTATAGCTTGACATAAATACATCATATAAAAAAATCATATACATTGGATCCAACTCACTCAGCCAAGCCAGGTAAGTTACCTGATTGAAGGTCACTGAATCATTCTGATGTAATGACAAGTAAGCTACAACATACAGGAGATTTCTAAGACACTCCAGCACAGTGCAACTATACCATGATAGTAGCCATACTGATCTGAACAGCATGTGTATACTGTAGGCTAATAGGCTTCATACTATTTAAAGCAAGTGAATAAAACCATTGTACTATACACTATGTGCTATTCTACTTTTTTTTTTCTTTTTTTTTTTTAAATAAAACATGCATTGTATCAGTGCAAGGTTGTTTTGCGTGTTGACAGTTTCCATTGCGTATTTATATATATTGGAAACTGGAAACACTGTTCCATACCAGACACTATTCCGGCAGGAATATTTTTTTTTTTGGTCTGACTGTTAAAGAACAACTGAATGGGTGTGCATGACTAATGGGAGCGGTTTGCTTATAAAAGGTGAGGGACAATGACATGGAAAAATATATATCCATATGCTTTTCAAACAATATCGCTCAAAATGCACTGTATTGTACAAACATCACAAAAGAAAAAAAACACTCATCTGTGAATCATTCACTGAAATGCAACAGAAACTGGAGTGCCTTGACAAAGCCACTTCATCAACAAAAGGCAGGTGCATCAATGGGCCATTCTGTAAAGAGCGCTTTGCAGCCTTAGTAACTGCCAGTTCGTATGCACTAATGATCTGTTTGTGTGCACTGCTCCTTAGACAATAGCAGGAGCTGCAAATGTACACAGAGCTTCTTAAAGCTACAACGATTTCTCTTCAGACCTTATCTAAATGACTCATTTTAACTCATTTTGGACATGCATGCAATTGTACATTTGTAGGTGGAGGTGCGAAAATTTTCATCCATTTGATTGACTTTGTACTTGCAAAGTAGAGGGTATTCGGAGTGAACATCTTGTTCAGCTCTCATTGGTGGGTAGGAATTGTGTCCAGTGTTGCGGTGATCAATGGTAGCATCCCAGGTCACCTTTCCTTTCCTTTCGAGCCAATCTGCTGATTTCCCTCAAGACGATAAAACTCTTTGTCAATTTCCTGTACTCCTTTATCCCCAATTTATCCACCCGGATGATACAGACACCAGCCCCAACACACAAATACATGTTTTCTCACATGCAACCATGTGAGATGTAAGAATAAAACATCTGTCCTCATAAGTGTTCTCTTAACCCCTTGATAGAATCAGTGAAGTGTTTGCCTCCTTCTGATTTAAATCTGAGTTATCCTCATAATGTTTGCATTGAATTGCATGTTTTATCCTTACAACCGAATTTTTGCCCAGTGTGTTTCAGAAAACAACCTTTGTGTACAGCATTGTCTTATTATGTTTCTAGCTACAGAGTGGATGTTAAACTTGGAATACCAGAGGGAATAAAAACATTATTGGTAATGGAGACTGTGAATTTTAAATTAATTGCACGTTGCAGGGGGAGAAAAAAAAAAAGAGCACACCAAAGAGTCTCGGCATCTCAGAACCAGAATTAATACTCCCTTGCTTCGGTTTAATGAAAAGGAAGAGGAAGTCGAGAAATTGATAGCATGAAATTGCATCAGACTAGATTACACCGAAATCAATTTGTTTCATTTCCACTAATGTATGTTTAATACCAGCTCTCAGGGGGAGACGGTTATTTTAATGCCAGTAATTATAGCTGTTTGTGGGTTTTCATAATTTGATGTTTAATTACTTTGTTGAGTTGTAATTTTCACTTGTCAGGGGGAATAAATAAGTATCCCCGTACAGCATGTTAAAAGCATGTCTGAGGGCGTGTGAGGTTACCATGAAAGGCATGAATACTGAAGTATGCCCAATGTCAAAGGTTAAAAGCACTCTCTGGTTTTAACTTACTTGATACCACTCATGGTACTAGAACAAAGTAGTAAGAACAATACAATGCAGTTTCCATATTATACTTTATGACATTACCGTGATTCATAGACCGAATAATCTGAAATTCTGTATGCACCCTTTATGGAACACAGATATTGTATTTGTTCATTTGCGTATGCCTGTACTATTTTTTGGAGAAAGATTACTATTAACTCAGCTGATTTTTATCTGTTTATACATTTCCGATCAACATCATTGTGTCAGCAAGCTTTCTGTGAGAGAAGTCTGCCTTAATGCATGTGATTGCTTGTGTGATTTTGTGTCATAATTTTGTCAGGGAATGCTACTTTTGGACTTGAAGTGAAGATGGTGTCAGGACTCAGGCACGGACTCAGACGCGGACCACAAGAGCTCCAATTACAGGCGTTTATAAGCAGAATCGTACAACAAGCCGGCAGTCCAAAAACAGGCAGGGTCAAAAATACCAGGTAGACAGTCCAAGGGGAAAAACAAGGATCAAAACCAGAAACAGGCAGGGTCAAACCTTGAAGGCAGGCAGATCAGGCAATCAGGACAGGAGGGCAGGCAAAAACGTAGTCAAGGAACAGGCAAGGCAAAAACCAGCAAAATCCAAACAGGAAAACAGGCGGGAAACGAGACAGGCAGAAAACACTGAAACGATCTGGCAAACAACACAGAGACAAGCAGGGTAGATATAGGGCTGGGCTGATTAGGTGATGGGAAGCAGGTGTGCAGGCAGGCGGGTGGAGACAATCAGGTGGGCGGAGACAGGGCGGAGAGCGGGGCAGGGCTAGAACACAAGGAAAACAAAGGCACATGGACAGGGAAAAACAAAAACACAACAGCTAGGGGGCGGGAGCCCTGACAGATGGCTATTACAACACATAATAGTAATGTAATTTTCTGTCAATAAGTGTGCAGACTCTGGACCTAAGTCTTTTTTTTGTGTATGTGTATGTTTTATTTTTACTATGTGAATAACTTTACCAGATATAAGAGAGATAAATAGATCTGCTCAGAATGATCTGGACACTGCTTCCCCCTCCACATTCCTTAAAGATGGACAAGGCAGAGCGTTCTCTGTCAGTGTCCCCAAGAACGCCACATGACATGCCTAAACCATTATCCAACTACTCTGAAGTCAGAAAGAACTTTGAACGCCCCAAATGCACTCAGCGCCCTCAGATGATGGCCAGGACTCGGGGGGGTTCAGTGATCCCTCCCTCATGATCCCTCACAGAAAGCATCAACAACAACAAAAACTGTATATTTGCCCATTGTAGACCAAGTTCACTTCCTAGCCTTTAAGTTTCCACCCAGTATCTGAAACTCCATCCCTGCAGCACGACGGTCTTTAGGTCACTGCCAGAAAGGGTCTGGGAAATGAAAATACTGTGGCTGACATTTCCGACTTCAAACAGGTTTATTCCCCTCAGCGACACGCCAGCTGAAAAGGTGCTCGTAATTGGCGACTCAGTTGTTAGACATGTTGATCTAAAGTCACCAGACAGTCCTTAAATGCCCCTTGGCAGCGTGGGTACCTGACATCAAAGCAAACTCGGTGCCACTGGCCAAAAGTAAGTACTACGGCATGGTGGCTTTTTGCACTGGCGCAAATTATATCTGACGCAGAAAGTCTGAAATCCTCAAAAAGACCATTGTCTCGGTGTGCACAGCACAGAGAATGTCTCATAGTAATCTCTGGTTTGCCCTTTGCGCTATTAACAGAGGAGATTAATCCATTATCACAGAATCTTCTCTCAGCTGCTGGTTGACTAGCTGACATTCTCCAATCCAGTCTAATATGTGAGCACTTGGAACTTGTTTTTTGGGACAAGCCTGACCTATGCAGAGATGATAGAGTCCTTCTTTACTAGAGTAGTTTAATAGTTCTATGCCATAATGTGGCAAATATTCAAACAACAACATACAGCATCTGCCAGACAGGCAGTAAACTGCTGTCTGTGAAGTAGTCGGGCAATGCTCCCCACATTCAAAAGGTTTAAAAAAAAAGAAAAGAGCTGATGTATCATGCAAGATCAAAAGAGGCTCTACAGGACCTGAATAGACATTTTATCTATACATGCTCTAAAGCACTGACCCACAGAACTCATGTGGCAGACTGTCTCGTCACCTGCTTTTAAACTGAGAATAATTACATTGCAATCAGGTTTGGAATGCTAAGCCAATTATTGCTTCCTGTCTTAACCACAGACAGTGGCTAACAGTCATAGTTACAGTTTTAAGGTGGATCTGATGATTTGCTGACAGTTACTGCAATATTGATAGTTTTAAATGCGAACACACAGACAAGAGACATTAATTCACAATTTAAAAAAAATAGAAGCATTAGAGGATATCAGGTCAATTTTGGTGAAAATAAGGCCTATATTTTCACTCTGTCTGCTAGAACAAATATTTAACAATATATATATTTTTTTTCTTTTGATAAAAGGATTGCTAACAAAACTGCTGTTTGAACCCGAGGCTGGAAAAAGCAAACCTAACAAACGTCCTCATCACTGATCCCAGAACTGTCATCCTCTTCTATCTGAAACCAGGCTTAAACAAGCAGAAAACATTTCAGCAGTCACCTCTTATCTGTTGAGGAGGCTCTGTTACTATTATGGGGGTGGAAATGCATCTCGGCACAGGGGCCCGCTGTTGACTTTTTTTGCATTTGAGCTGAGGATCTGAAACCCGGCACACCTTAAATTCAAACATTTCTGCACACCACACGGAGGGAGCCTGAGATGAAGAAAATCTGTCTTTTAAAAAGAGGTGTCAAACCTGAGCTCAATTTAGGAGGCTCTAACTAACATGTACCTGGAGCTGCTCATACGTACAATACACTGGACCTTGTTATCTCCCACAGCCAAGACATCCTTAACATAGTAATGCTGCTCGGCCTAGTCGCTTCTTCATTACGTTTGAAGTATGAGCGCCTGGTATTGTTATGTATCACGGTAAGCACTTCCTCTGCTGTCAAATTAACTCATTAACTCTTTAAAAAAAACCCTTCTCCCAGTCAATTATCTACTGAGTGATGAAGATTTGGACATTGGAATGCAGTCATCCCTGTGTGGATATCTGTCTCTGTGGACCCACTTGCTAACAATTATATGGCTCAATACCTTCACAATGCTGCCACACTTACAGTAACGAAAGTAAGTCATAAAGGCAGGCACCTAGGTACGGTGAGAAATTACATGTGCTTAAACTGTCATGTTATAGCCTGGAGTGTGGAAGGAGACCCACTAAGTTGGAGGTCTTCTTCTGGCAAGGAAAGAAATCTATTAACATACATAAAAGTTCCCCTCTTCAAAGTCATCTCACTTTGCTGACCTTATTAAAGCCTACAAAGAGATTCTCAATTTTTTCCTTGACAAATCCTCTTTTTTTTTCCTTGGCTCAGTAGATCAACTTAAAAATGATAATACCAAATCAAATTAATTCTTGTTGTTGACTAACAACACTTCATTAAAACATTTCACTTCATTAAAAAAAATGATACCACTAGAAAACAAATACAAGCAACTCTGCCTCAAAATACAAAACAACATCCACTGAGCCTGGGCAATTCTTTGGTACAGTTACATCTGACCTAACCAAAATAATTATGCTATCACATTCCTCTACATATATAGTGGATCTTATTCCCAGGAATGGTGCAAAGGAACTGCTACCCGCTCCTTGCAAAGCTATGGGGATATGTGCCCAAATCCTTTAATATAGCTGTAAAAAAGTCCTTGCTCAAAAAGTAGACCCAAAAAATTACCAACCTATTTTTAATCTTATCAGACCTCAGAGAGGCATGACAGTGAGCTGTGCTGAGCATTTTTTGTTTCCTTTTCTAAAAATGTGGTAAAATAACTATCTATGTGACACCAACTGCTTAAACATTGCAATAACCCCAGACAGAAATTGCAGACTGAAAGCAAAAATTGCTCAGCTTTTACTGTGGATTTCTGCACAATTAAAACCAGACTGACACAATGAACTTTAAACAGTGTCTGTGTGTGGACTGTGTTCAATGCTTGCTGATCTGTGAAATCTGACCCGCGGGGAAATTGGTCTAAGAATCTGCTGCACTGGGATTCTGAGCTATCAGAAAATATATATATATTTTTTTTTTTCTCACCTCATATCATTTTATTTCCGTATTGGCTGTCCTTATCATTTGATGGGGTGCATAACCCTTACATCTGAACAGTCGACTGAGAAATTTATTTCAATCTATTCCTGTATGTGTATAATACTAGGATTTTTATTATTATTATTTTTTTTTTTATCACCATTAATTTTTCAAAACTGAGGAGCCTTAATATGCAAAACCATCTGTCAAATATAATAGAACTTGGCATGAAATTTAAGACTGATATATTCTGACAGCGAAGCAGGCAGCTATTGATGCCTGAAATAACCTCTAATATGACTGATCTGAGACGACATCAGTACACTGCAAGCGCAAAAGACAACTAAAACTGAGTAGATTGCATTCCGAGGCTGCATGCTACACACTACTGTACATCTGTATACTGTGACCAGATTGAATTATGTGGGAAAACGATTATAAACATGAATCGCGTTATTCCACATTTGTGAGGAATAGAATACAAGCGACATTCATAGCGAAGGTGCCTGTTTCAAGTGCAGGCGGAGCTCTACGGTCTGGGTTCGTTGTTCGGCCAGGGTCCCCTTGTCATGCCACTCTCGCCACCCTGGGCCTTGCGTGGGTGCCTTTGATTTACTCAGATAGCGTAAGGAGGATGTGTATATTCCAGCGGCTTTTGCCCCCTGGTGCACTGTGGGGCTTTAAGTGAAAAATTGTGTGTGTGAAAGGTGTGTGTGTATTGGAGGATTGAATGTGCCTTGCACTGTGCTCCTGTCAGCAGTTCTCATTATTGTGGTCATAACCTTAAACGCGTAACTGCCACCAACTACAGCTGAGTGAGAAAAAGGAGAAAATGCAAACAATGAATTTAAAAAAAACACACAGATGGTAAATGAAATGCACCTACATCTGGGAGGCTGGTTCCAGGATGTGTAAAATTTGGCTTAAGGGAAACAAAAGGTCAAAACTTATTGGCAGCCTCTTCTACTACAGAATGAGTGTCTGGGAATTCAACCAATATCCCCTGCTTACTTGTAGTCAATTAGAGTTTGAAACTTTCTTAAACATTTTAAAAAATGTTGGGAGTTCTCCCAGAATCACAATCCTTAAAAATGCAAAAACAATGCTTATATGCATTGTTGAAATGTGTGCAGTACTCTTCTTTGATCAGGGTTTGCATTCATGCAATTATAACAGTTAAAAAATACTTCTGTGTTAGAGATTCATTACAATAAGTCAAAGTGAACAAATCAGGCAAAAAGTAATCCATAATGTATTTTTTGTCTTATGATTGCTCATAAAATGATAAAATATTGGAAGTAACCTAGCAAGGAGGACTTCTAACAACTTGAGCATACCTTTACAAATCTTAATGCTTGAGTAGAAACACATTCTTCAGGTCACATACAGCTGCAAAAGTTTATAGTTTCCATCCACATGACTATTTCCAAGTTCTACAACAACAATGAATTAACAGGAGGATACTGATTAGTTTGGGCAGGGATTCTGTTTATGACTCTTTTAATTAGTGTCAATAACATCACTCATACTATTCAGATTTAGAGCTGGCGGACAAGTAGTTATTTTTATATTGTCCATAACTAAATATATTTCATATGATTTTTTTTGCATCTGAGTGCTCACATTATGCAATTTGCTTCACTTGTACAAGAAAGTCTGCATTTTTTTCTGTGTACATACTGTATGTGAGCATTTCACAACAGACCTTCATAGTTAGTGAGTAGTTAATGTATGGTAATATGTGACCTTCATGGGATGGCATCACAGCACCATTCCTCAAAGCTCATCGGGCATAGCTTTTGGCTATGGAAGATTATGGTGGGCAGGAATACATATGTCTATATTTATGATAAGCACTACTCTAGGAAAGCCAGGTGGCACTCATGAATGTGTATTGCGATGTTTACTCCAAAACAGGCATAGCGTGGAATTAATGTTTGGGCACCAATATGTTTGCACTCTTAGGCGCCACATACTGTACAGTACACAGTAAACATATCTGCCAATTTGTGACATTACAGCAAAGATCATATTGAGATAATGTTTACTTTCTATGGCATGATTTTGACTACAGCACTTTGTAAACCCATGATTTTTGATATACCATACTTTCTTATTGTATACTTTTCTGTACCATATGCTTGCAGACCTTCTCATTGTACAGTTACATAAATGTTTGCAAGATTTTAACCATGTTCACACTGAAAGAGAAAGCCAGATAATTAAACAATTCCTTTAGAACATTTGATTCAATGCAATGTTACCCAGTTTAGAGTAAAGGATTTCAATAAATATTGATATTATATAAATTTGTATAAAAAGAAACAATATGTTACCAGTTGTTCCAAATCACAAGAAAACCTATCCATTATTAGCTGTGAATGTATAAAGAAAAATTACTTCCTATGTAAAAATTTAATTATTCATCAGTCAATAACTGCTGCCACAAAGGATGTCAGGGCAACAAAAACAGAAACCTATTTTAGGCACAGCACCAAGTTTTCTGTGGGCTGTGTTGGGGGAGATAAAAAAGAAACCTCTAATCACCATTAACATTATATAAATGTGTCCATCAGCAATCCACATTTGAAGACACCTCTAATTGCCCATTAAAGGCAATCAATCAAACTGCTAAAGCAAACTCTTCAAAACAGGAATGTACAACTACAAAGGAGTGGAAAAGTAATAAATTACTTTATATACTGATCCCAGAACAACATACAGTATTTGTGGGGAAGAAAAAAAAAATCAACTGTCTACGACAAAGTAAACAGTGATCAACGACTGTCAGTGCGAGGAAAAAAAAAAAAAAAAAAAAACAATCAAAGTGCCGTCAAGCTCAAAAATTTAAATGAATCAAACTAGTCATCCAAACAGACACGCACTCTGTCGGCATGAAACAGGAAGAGCTGAAATTTGAAACATTGTTTTATGAGCCGAAACAAGGCTACATGTGGGAATTATCTGGGAAGGATCTGACTTCTGTCACATCGTGTGTTTGCATAGAAAACGCTGTTCCCGGAAACCCTCGGCATCGGCTCTGTACCATGTGATATACTTCAGCAAGGCTTTTCGTAAACTGTTCTTGCCACCACCATCTATACTGACATAAACAGTCTGAGAAAGTGTGAGACTCGGTGAAATGACTTGCCAGTCTGTACCTTTTTTTTAAGAGTTGGCTGTCAAAATCCATCAACTTTGACTCATTTTATCGATTAAATAGTTTTATCATCTGAAAGCCTTTCCCTTCATTGGTGGTATTTGATGGCTTTTCAGCTAAGGAGCAGAGTGTGTGATTGTTGTTTCTTTCACAAATTGTCCATAGTCATGATGGAAAAAGTAAAAATAATCACAAGATGTAGCATACAGTCTAGTTTCATAAACTTCACATACTTCAGAATTCCTGTTATGAGTCCTGAAGAGAATTTCTTTTTAAAAAAAAAAAAATGTTTACCTATTCATTGACGTGATGAGTGTTGTTAAAGGCACTAGTAGGCATATCCCATGGTGGGGACACTATGTTTTCAGGTCGTGAAAAGGTGGTAGCACTAGAATAATGATCCTTCCTTTAAAAGCCAACAAGTCTGCACCGGCAGGAAGGATTCAGGCACATATTTCACTCACGTTTCATCATCAGACTTCAAGTATTAAGCAGAGACACTTGACAAGGCATAAAAAAAACAAATTAAATGGACTCTGCCCTGGGAAAAGAAAATGTGCCTTTTCATTGTTATTTTATTGCATTTAATTTTATTATTTCATATTTTACAATTGGTCCCGTAATGTGTGTGATGAAAGTCTGAGCTTTTTTCCAGACACATTGTATTATTATTGCATTATATTTCACTATTATAAGTTTAAAGCATTTTATAATTTTAACAATGGTTTATGTAACCCATGAAATGTACAAGTTTATTCAAGACACACTGGATTCTCATAGCTTGATCTATTGATCCTGACTTATATAAGAAAACCAGTAAAATTAAGACATCACTAAAAGCAAGTATCATCATTTGGCATGCAAAGAAGAAAATATATATGCAAGTTTCACATTTGTACATAAAAGCAATACTAATAATAATAATAAAATCAATAAAAGTTTGTTCAGTCCTGCAGGGCACACCCAGGAGTGCAAAACACTCTCATTGTCTTTTTTTCAGTTTTTACCTATGCACCATCACTGGGCCTTCTCCACTCCATTAAGTGAGAAGCAAGCGGATAATTGAGGTCTGACTCCCTACAGCAGGCCTCTGCTTTAACAATCAATCGGAGCCCTCAAAACTAGTGCAGGGCTCTATCTCACGAAGTGGGTAACGCATTACTGAGTTAGCTGACTAACTTTAGCGAGATTTTCCCAAAAGTCAGGCTTAACCCGTTTCACGAGTCAAACTCAAACTGTAGCTGACTAAGTTACCATAGCAAGACATCACTTAGCTCAAACCTACCACCCAGCAAGGCAAGTTGAATTCAGCCTGACTTGAGCTATCGACACAAAAAAACTGACCAATCTATTTCCACAACGGATGTTACAGACATGACATCACCATTTCTGAAGGTACTGGTCAACATCTGTGCTCAAATTGTAGGAGGAGCCCTGAGAAAAAGGATAATGGACAGGAACCACTGCATTTTTCAGATGATTACCTTCACGAGCGATATCACTTTACCTGTGAGGGTATGATATATTTTAGCAATCTGCTCTCCCTATCTTGTCACGGTTGTCACAGCTCAGCACTGATGGTGGCACAAGCGGTCCGTGTTCACCTGTACTTTTTCATAAAAGCAACATTTCATATTCAGTTGGAGATACGGAACACCTTTACAAAGCAACAGTATGGTGGGCCATTCGCAAAGTGTACTGACTTTGAAGGCATGGCTGGGATCATTCATTACATTTCCTGGCCATGCAAAGAACACATCAAAAAAGGTTTTTATGTAATCACAAGTAATACATACTTTTTCTATAGCATAATTCCTTAAGGCACAGTCTATAGTTCATAGCAATATCACAGAGAATGTTTGCACTAAAAAAGTTGTCAGCTACTTCCATTGGAATAAGAATTTTACACATTATTGCTTTCTCCTAATGTCACTGGCATTGTAGAGGGAATGCAGATTAAAATAAAAGCTTCATCTGGATAAACTGAACCTGATTCTAGGAACAGGAAGTCCTTTCACAGCATCAGTGTTCAATGTCACTCACAGCACATATGCAAAACTTCTATTTGCTCACTCATTATAAGTGGAATAGTTGTCATCTAACATTACAATGCCAGAAGGTACACACAAGTGGCACAATGAGCTTGGATAACTCTTTGTGTGGCAATGCCTCAGAATGTTTTTTCTCAGATGATTTGTGATCATTTGTGAGTCTTTTTACTGATGTGGACGTGAAGTGGTCCGGCACCAGTCATGCATATTCAGGGAGTCAATGATATAAACCAAACTTGAACAAGGTGAAGCATTATTGGATTTTTTTTTTATTGGCATTTTTTAGCCGACGCTCTCATCCAGAGTGACTTACTTTGGTTACAGCTTTTTACTGTGTTATCCATTTATACAGCTGGATATTTACTGAGGAACTTGTGGGGTAGGTACCTTGCCCAAGGGCACAGCAGCAGTGTCCCAGTGGGGAATCTAGCTGGCAACCTTTCAGTTATGAGTCCTGCTCCTTATCCACTATACTACACTGCCACCCTTTGAAGCAAGCAGTGATTCTCTTCATACTATTTCCCCACAAAATGTATTTCAAACTAAAGCATCTGTTTAACTCTTCTGTATTTCAGACAAATATGATGTCTCCTGTTAGGGGTCAAGGGTCTGGACCCCTTACCTTGAACCAGCAGAAGGAATGGGAAACTGCTATAATCAGACACATGCTAAAGCAAGGGCCAGAATTTAAATGGCTTTTGGCATTTCAAGACCATGTCTCCATTCCCTCAGGGAATTAAGGGTCACTCTGGACAGTGCATGCAACATCACTATGGACTGTGCAGTGCTCCACAACATCGCCACAGCCAGGAAGGAGCAGTTCTTCCTGTTCCTGCTGTGTCCCATGAGGAAAGGGGCCCAATCCCTTTGGGTCACCACAGAGGAAGAGCAGCAAAACGGAATTGCTGTGTTTTTTGTTTTTTTTTTTGTTTTTTTTCTGTTGCATGAGCTCATTTGTGTTTTCCTTATAATTTATGGTCTGTATAATGTTTGTATTTCAATGTTTGCTTATGTCTGTTAGTCAAAGTCCGGAACACCAAAAAGTGTGAGCAAACAACATGCTCCAAGGGAGGCTGGGAGGGGCCAGACCTCTGAGATTGAAGGTTGAAGGATACCAAAGATAATGCGCCATAAGATTAGCTGCCTTCAAAGGAGATCAGACAGTCTTTGCTGGAAAAGCAGGCCCACACAAGCCATGACAGACTCCTTGCTTCCCTATGTTATATAGAGGGTCCTGCAATCGCAATTGATTGGACTCCCTAGACAGGGTGGGCCAAATCAGTAAGAATCTATTGTGAGCGGAAGCTCTCTGGGTAATTATAACAACCTCTGTGCTACCATCTCTTCTAATGTAGCATAAAGAGAAGGAGTGAGACTCATTGACCACGCCTCTGTCAATCACCTAACCCAGCGGCTTTGAACACTACACAGGTTTTAGTCCTTTAATAACAAATGCTATTATAAATAACAGTTGTTAACATTGATTGTTAACATTGGTAACAAAGATTGTTAACATTGCACACATACTACATATGCTGGTTGATATTCAGAGATTTGCTCCAGAAGTTATCATTCCAAGATTTGTTATTTTTCAGGTTTTATCAGTAACCCATCAATAAAGGCCTTATTTCTCACTCTATAATCACAAGACATTGTTGAACATGAAATGCATGTTTGCCGTTGAACTAATCAATTTTGGATTGCTGACAAGGGCTGATGCTGACCTAAGCCAAAAAGCACCAAATAACACACTCTACAGGAAAGGAATTTCCAAGCTAATTCAACAGCCTTTATTTACTGTTTGAAAAATGTCTGCTCAAAGTATATTTTCTGTTAAATATGTTCTGCTTGTAGTCTACAGTCTTATCACGTCTCTGCTGTGTAATGGCTGGTCAGCAATCTCAGGGCAGTCCCTAAAGTTTGGATCCTGCAAAAGAGAACAAGGCCACCTAGCTTTTTGGCTCTACTTTATTACGATTCTTGACTCTTCCAGAACAAGCCTGTCATTTTAAAAAGTCATGAAATAAGTCTCTTTTTCCCCACATCATTTCTATAGAAACCACTAAACTCATTTTGACCTAAATGTTGAATGACTTCTCTATGTAGTTGGGGTGATGCGCATGACTTATGAGTAATAAAGCAAGTATTGAGTTTTACCAGACCCTTCTGTCAAAGCAACGGGCCCTGAGCTTTTCCACTTAGAGCACAACCTAGGACATCTTTTCCCATTCAGTTACCAAGAACAAAAGCAGCGATTCAGAGCAGTGGAAAAGGTAGACATTCCAACAGCAGAAGCGGCTGGTTAGAGTTACGCATTTAAGCGATGGTTTTACATTTACATTCACATTTATTTATTTAGCAGACGCTTTTATCCAAAGCGACTTACAAAAGGGCATACAGCAAGTATAGCGACAGTACGGGAACAGGATGTGTACAGTTCCACAATGAGACAGTTCTCAGCTGAGAGCAAGGTCTGTTTGAGGACACAGTACTACTTTTGTCATGTAACATGTCTGCACTGTAGCACCAATTGTAGGCTTGAAAATGTGAATTTCCATGATATAAGGACATGTAAAGATTGATTTAAAATGTTTAATTTGAAAGGAAGCAAAATTGAAAAAGATAAACCTTTATTTATTCCAGTACTAATCTACATATGTATTTGTTTGTGTATTTATCCATTTATGTGTTCATACCTGATTGGTTAGTCCTTTGCTTTTAAGGGGCATTCAATCCTGTCTCTTAATGTGGTTAAAACTATGTCTAAATGAAAACACTGGCAGCGCCAAAGGACTAAGGCAAACTGACTGGAAATGTCTGCTAAATTTCATGCATTCTTTGCATTTAGAGGCATTCATTCCGAGTGTGGAAGAAACAGAAGGGATCATTTCCCCCCCCAAAAAAAGTCTTTAATCAACGTTGAATATGAATCTCCATGGTAATTCCCCTGGCCATCTGCGAGGATGTGTTTTACCAAAGAGAATTATTTTTATTCAGGGTGTTCGGCGGCAGAGTTGCGCAGATGTAGATGCCATGTGTGAGTGCACTTAAATTGCAAGTACGTAACTTCTGCACAGCCAAATGTGCAGAAATGCTAAGCAACTGAGCAAGAATAAACCCTAAATCAATACAGAGCTGGAGCTTTTTCTGGCTATGACTCAGGGAAGCAGGCCTATGAACACAGTGCCCCCTCACTCACAGTGCAAGCGGCTCCCTTGGAAGTGAATGCCAGTAGCCTTTGTTACCACTAGAGGGCAAATTACGACAAAACAGAAATCCACCAATACAGATGTATTTAATCAGGACAGTGTGATTGGGCAGTTGTTGACAAATTTGTAACATGTTTGGTTTTGACCATTACTGTCTACGTGGTAATTAAATACCTCTATGACAGCTGACTTTTGCAATACATGAGGTCAAAAATGAACTGCCCTGTAATGTTCCTTTAATTAAAGCCACCTTGCTCAACAGTTGCCAGTGGTTTTTCATTTATAAGCTCATATCTGAGTTGAATGAGTACCGTCCATAAGAACAGTTGGGGAAGAAAAAAAAAAAAAACCTGCGAGCAATTACTTTCCAGGATTTGACTTTGTTATGAGAGGCAATCAGCTGCATGGCATCCGTCAAGGCATTTCTGTGCCAGGTTGCCAGTGTGAAACTGGAGTCAGAGGACACCTCATCAAAAATCCATTAGTTACAGATGATGTTAATTATCACATAAATCTGGTTCATTTTCACGTTCCTGAACCTGGGACGCACAAAATAGTGGCATGCGGATTATCCTCTTCTTGTGCAGACCCCATCCGGTTTGACCCCATGCAAGCTTGTCGTCATCTGACGCATATTCAGATTTGCTGTTAATCAGATTTAAAGGTAACTTCTCTTCAATATGGCGACCCCGTTGTGTCACTCCACCCCTGTTCACAAGCTGATGTGAGATGCTGCAGTTGCTTGGGAACATGCACAGTGGCAATTCTGTTTCAACCAATGCAACATACACAGACACATACATACACACTCACACACACACACACACACACACACACATACAATACAAATAAATTGTGCATTGTATTTGATGTGGCAGTGACAGCATTTTTGTTTGATAAACTCAAGAACATATTTTTTGTTAAAAGGGGAATGCAGTTAATATAAAAAGACATTGATATCATGTGGATTAAAATCAAATTGACAAGAAAAATCTTTTGGATGGGGGGGTATTAGAAGGAGTCGTCTCAAGTGTTTTATGGAAAGATGCATAGTCAAAAAAGAAAAAAAAAAACTTAAAGAAACTCAGTGTGACGTTTAATGTAGACAGAGTTAATATAGAGAGCAGCAGTCACACTTCTGGTTTAAAGAGACAGGAGGTAGATGATTAAAATTAGACAAGGAGAGATACAGCAGTTCCAGTTTTGTTTATTTCCTATCTGGTGTTTTAAGACACAGAACAAAGTTTTGTCTTTACTATGACAAGTCACGGACTCAAGATAAATTCAAGCAGGAATGAAAAGGCAAAGGAAGGAAGGCAGACAATCAGGCGGAATTGTGTATAAGAAGGCTAGTAATAAAGGGGTGTTATATGAGGCCAGGCAAGATATGGCCAAAGCCAGTCAAGGACTGTTAGAGGCTGTGCAGTTGCAAAGGAATGCTTTGTTCATAATGGCTACAGCAACTCAATGAGGGACTATGGCAAGAGAAAGACAGGGATGAGGAAGGACGTCAACAAAGAAAAGGAACAAAATGTACCATTTTGCACAATTTTGTTACTCCAAGGACCAACCTCAGTGCAGTCCAGTTCAGGCCACACCTGCAATGCACAAAAGGTGAGGTGAAGCATGAGCAGTGTTGTTTCAGGTTTATGATGCGCTGTTATTTTTGTAGGGGAGAGAAGGTGAATTATAACAGATCGAAAGACCTTAAACTTGTCAAGCTCAGTGGGGACACACTGCAACGTGAAATATTTGCTGTAATAACCAAAGTTGACTCCGGCAGCTATTTCAAACCCTGGGTCATGCCGCACGGCAGCACGACCAGTGTGCTTTTGAACCAAGAGCACACTCTGTAGTTTTCAATATTACTTCACTAGCTGCTCAGAGCCAGATATTGGCTTCATTACTTGCCCTTGAGGCCGACCTTATACAAGTCTGAATGTAACTGTACATTTCGCTACTCAGTTACTGCATTGCGTGATTCTTATCCTTAGCTTTATTTGATGTGAGGTATTCATATTAATTTACCAGTTTGAAAAGTCAAGTTATTCATATCTACACTGAAGTGCATTCGCCCTGTGGGGAATTGATATAAAGGCCTTTAAGAGCCAGTTATGTATCAACACTGTCAAATTTGTGCAAGCAATAACAGATAATCATTCACAGAAACCAGAATGACAACATTCTAACCCTGCTTCAACTTATGAGGCCACGCAGTGTCATAGACCTTATTGCATGTGCCATATGTGATGGGCAATAAAAGGGCAAATATGATGATAAATGGATATTAAAATCAAACGGTGCAAGTCTGCGCAAACTCAAATGGGACTGCTGGTATTTCACAGATCACAGGGCTGTTCTGAGTGAAAATGCCCTTATACAAAGTGTGTCTGCAGGAAAGCTAAATGCCTGGATGTGATTATATTGAACTAAGTTATTTTCATTGGATGAATTAATTCATTTCTATTTATAAGTCTATGTTTTAAGGTCACATTTTAAAACTGCAGATCATCTAGGCCAGTTTAGTAACAGAGGTTGACACCTTCACTCAGATTGTGTCTTTTGTTGAATGGTACAGTATAGTAACCCCTACACAATCAGCACACAACCATTCCTTACACATAATACACAGCCGTAAAATATACAAAACTTATTCCTCTGCATGCCGAGAGATAAGACTACCTGACTTGAATCTGGTCTTGAATGAGGTTCTTAACCACTTCCAGTAAAGGTATGTGGTTCATTATTAAAATCCAATGTGAGTCCGCCTGTTTATCATAAAATGGCTGCAGTGGTCTGTTTAATACAATTAGACACAAACATCACGTAATATACAATCAACCCTATGAGGGGGAAAAGTAAACAATTATTATCTGGAAGTACAAGAGTAAAAAAAAATGTGCTCCTTGGACAATATTAGAATATTTGCACAACAAAAAATCTGTGCAACTCTGTTGTTATTAAAATTAATAGAGCATGGATAAATAAGGAGCACTTCAGAAAGAGGCACACCTGAGTTATTAAGCCAAAGGCAGTTGATACCCAGGTGCTCTGGAGCCAGCACCTTTTCAGGCCTTCTTATGAGATTAAAAGTGGCTGACTTGACATTCCTCCCAATGCTTGTCAGCAACTCCAACCCTGAAAAAGGGAACAGAGCAGTATATATGTGTGTGTGTCTGTGTGTGTGCAAGTGTGCGTGAATCTGTGCTTTCCTGCTGAGTGTGTCTAACTTGGTTTACCTTTCCCTTCTTTTAATATATGCTATTTAGCCAAGCATAACAAAAAGGACATTAAGATGATCAAAACATAGACTGATGTCTATATAACATTTGGTGCAATTTCCCATTTCTCGTTAGATTTTGACAATTGTTAAGTAGTATAGTTGAATACATCATGATTCAATCTTAGACCTGAACCCAAGGGTGTCCTATCTTTCTCCTCTGCTCCTGTGGCTTAAGTCAGGTTAAGTGCTTAACCTGAATTGTTTAAATAAAAATACAGCTTTGGACATGAATATTATGCCATTTATTGGTCTTAATAAGGACATCTGATGAGCAAGTGAGTAATGTGGTGTTCCAGGAGTTGTTACAACTATGTAATTAACTTTGATTTAACAAAGACACTGTAAAGGCTAATGCTAAAAATATGCTAATCCTGTACAGTAGCATGATGTTAGCATGTGAACAGTTTGTTGTAGTCATCTGTTTAAATAACCAAAACACATTTTGAAATAGAAAAACTGCAACATCAGCAATATATGAACTGGGAAGTAACTGGTCTGAGGGTATGGAGGGGAGACTGATTGAAGTTAATACGAATGGTATTTGAAAATGGCTGCCTGCACTTTAGTCAAAAAGAAATAATTTGAAGTGAGGCCGTTGTATCATGAAGGGAAACTTCCCAACAATACCTTCACTGGTCTTTTATCTAAGAGCTACAAACAAAGGAACCATTTTTGCTATTTGTGAAAAATGTTGTCAGTTCTTGCTCTGTTATGAAAATGAGAACATTTTCAAAAAAAACAGAGACCTGCCAGCAGCACTGATTGTCAGTCTTGGCTGCACACTTCATCAGGTTTCTTAATTAACTGTAAGCACAGGCATGGAAATATTATTTTTTTTAATTAAAATGTACATCTGTATAAACAGAAGTATTTTCATTTCATGGTATGTATATATTTTGTTTCTTAAACGTTTACAATTAGTAACAGTAATTAGTAAATATAAAAGCATTGTAGTCAGCCACTCTGAGGCAATCAATGTCTCACAGAGAAGACATTTGCATCTCTTTTCCTGCTCTTTTTAATGCATTTATGTGTCTTGGCTAAACTGGCAACACAGAAGCGAGAAGCCACAATTGTGATTATGGGGCCGTTAATGTTTATCAGGAAACAATGAACATTGCCATGAACATCTGAAGGGTTTGTTTAATGCGATACCCCTTTACATACCTTTCCTTTTGCTAAGCTTTTAAAGGGAGACTCATTCCAGCACACAATAGGACAGCAGCCCTGCCCCTCTAAGAAATGGCTTCTCTTTTCTTCTGTCCCACTACTTATTAAGCACATTTTAGGCTGGGAGGCACTTAAGCACTAGCAGCCATGCTCTGGACTGATTCTCATATTACCTGGATGGGGTAATCTCAGCCTCTGTGTCTGCTCTAAGTTTATCCACATAATGTACATAATATGGAATTGATGCTTGGAAATACTTAACATTCTCTCAATATTTTACATTATGATATTCTTCCTCTGCACAACTGAGAAGTGCATTTTTTTTATAGAGGACAGACCTGAAACATCTTAATTAAAGGTCCTGGCTCCACTATTCTCCCTTTTACCTTGCATTTATATCTAATTGTGCTTTGAGAATAACAAGGTAGAAATAGCACTGTATGCATACATTACAGAAGATATTTCACGGCCCATGCACTTTTACATTATGTGGCATCACAGCTTGATGGGATTGGCTGCATTTGATATATTTGTATTACATGACTGATTTGTGTAAGGCAAGGACAAGATCAGTGATGTGCACTGTTAACCTGATCTGGGTAAATGACAGACTGTGATGCTCCACCGGTGGTAATAGAGATGAGGCACTAATGAGAACTGGAGTCAATTTAAATTAAGGAGCGAACATTTTCTCTCGTTTCAACAACGACTGAAGGCCAGACGTTCTTTAAGGACCTTTTAATCGTGCGGTCTTGGCTGTTCTTTGAATGTGCCTCATTACAGAGCAGGCCCCACGTACTCTGCAAGGTTTTAATTAGCACAGAATAATTGAGGATATTCTGCTAAGTTCTTTTGTGTTTTTTTTTTTCCTTTAAGGAGTCCTACAGGGCCTCTTCGGTTCTTTTAAAAACAGGAAAACGGTGAATCAAAGGCAAATGTCTGCAGTCAGAAAAAAAGTAAGTAATTGGTCCATTTTCTGTTCACACATTCTGAGGACACCTGCAATGAACTTAAAAGTAATGAGAAACAAACAGATGTTACATCATCTCAAGAATAGTTTCTTATTTTTTTCTTCCATAGAATTAGCTGCATTAAAAAAATATATATTGTTCTTCTCTGCAGTGTGTACAAAGAGAGATATTAAAAAAAAAAAAAAAACAATTTACTGACCTGACTGGTGGGGGCAAAAGCACTTTTGGGTTGGGCATAATGTTACTGATAATGGGCTTGTTATGAAAGTTTGGGCTTGGGCATGACAATCCAGAAAGGTTTTCATATGAGGCTCAGAAAAAGTCACACACACAGGCCTGCACACACACATGAAAGACCCTCAGTCATTAATAAGACACAGTCAAGGCAGACAGGGTTAATTATTGTGAAATTTATTTTCAATTGTAAGTAGCCATTCTTTTCCATGAATAATACAGTGGAACACTGCGACTGGTTCCTCTCCCTGGAACCGCACAAGAAAGGGATTTTCAGAGGAAGTGTGAAAATTAGTTTTGTTTTCTGAAGGAATCGTTTAGAGAGTCAGGACAAAAAGGCGTTTTCAATTTCCTGCTATTCGAACACGGGGGACCACATTACTGCAAGCCTCTGTTGCTGCCTTGTTTGACTTTGAGCTCTTATAATTAGCATGCATTGTCACTCGCTTTGTCATGGCACTGATAAAGTGACATTACAAAGGCTTGGTGCAGAGTCCATTTTCTCAGGCTGAAGGTTAGAATTCAGATTCCATAAAAAAAAAAAACAATGCTTCATATAGGCGAGAATGATGGCCTTTGGGTGATCTGCAGACTATATGATAAAGGCTTGGAAAGTGTTGAGCTGAACAGATGAGACATTCTTCCGTTGATATTTGTACTCAACTCATATGCGCTACCCAGACATATGGTTACACCCCCACTCGGGAATGGGGGAGGGTCTCCATTTGAAAATGGCTGCTTTGAACCGTTTACACCCTCGCCGCTCAGAAGCGCAGAGACACAAACTGAGACGCCTCATGCACCTGCTAGAAAAGCAATCACCGTAAATGCGGCGCCGTGGCATTAATAATGCGCTGCAGAAGAAGGGCTTTATTTGATTTCAGCACGCTACCGACATGCACAGAACCGGTCCACTGCAAGTAATCTTCTCCCTGCACATTAACAGTGCAGCTGCGGTCAAGCTAAGTGCTTTTAGAGTGATGTCAGAGAGGGGGAATAAGCTGAATTCAACGAAATTAGGTTCAGTTTGGTGGAGCGCCCACTTCAACCCCAAACCTTTATTGCAATTTATAAAGGAACGTACAAGCGCACTTTAACAGTTTCTGTACACTTGTTTTCATGTCTCTGTAATTGACAGAATCCTGCCCTCTACCCCACCCACATCGTATTACACTACAGCACTTAGATAAACATTTACCATACACATTGAAAACTCTTCTATAGCTATGAAAGAAAAAAAAAAAAAAACTTAAACCACGCTAAAATAAACTCTCACCAAGATATGAAAAAAATATGTTTGCAGTAATTCATGTTCAGGATTTCCCCATTAACCAGCACTTCACTTTGATTTCCTTCAGCTTTAAGAATAATTATTCTGTAGTGAGTAGCAGCCTTCACAGCACGATTCAACCAACTGAGTAGGAAAATGAGGCTTTCAATGACATTTGAGGGCTTTTTTTGTTGTCTTAAGAGGAGGGTGTGTGTGTGTGGGGGGGCAAAGCAATTTTAGCAGAATTTATTTATTTATTTATTTATTATTTGCAACAGACTGTGTGATTGATAACTGCAACAAGAAGTCAATAATTAACACACACCCACCTATGTTAAACCATATCTACATTGCCTTCAGAATGTTAATGAGAGATCAGTTTATTTGTTGATGTCCAGCACTGAGGTAACAAAGGCACATCAATATTTTTCAGATGCAATGACTGCTCATCTAACATTAATCATTATGGTATTCATAAGGTAAAGTCGATTGCTTCAAAATTACTCTATGGAACATGGCAAAAACACAGACCCAACATAAACAAAATCATACCTGCAAGTGTGCAAATAAGGCACACCTGAATCACACAGACAATGAAAATAAATGAAAATTAAATAGCTGGTGATATAATACGGAGTGAACAGTTTGTTCTAATCTTCCAGTAATGTCATTTCTCATTTTGACCTAGGTATCCCCCTGAGATGTGTTAGAGGCTATTGTGGTTTAGGTGGCTGGTGACACACCGCTCATCACATCCTTGCAGGTTCCTGGAAACAATCCCTCCCAAAATAATTGTAGATGCCAGTTTATACACATCATGCAGGGTTCCCACTTATATCAAATTAATAAGTTCCATGACATTTTAAGGATAAATGTGAGTTAATTGGGGTACTCTGAAGATGGAATGACAAGAGGAAATACTTTTTTTTGACCAAAAACTTAAAAATACTTTCTATCTATCTCTCTCTCTCTCTCTCTCTCTCTCTCTCTCTCTCTCACACACACACACACACACACATGCTCTTGGCAGCAAACACATATGACTTGATCCTAAGCACAAAATACAAGCCAATGACCTAGCAAATTTGTTAACACCCTCAGCACTGTCATCCCTGGACCTGACAGTTAATGACATCAAGCTAATGACTTAATGAGAAAGAAATGCATTTTACTTGCTACAAAATAAAAGAATTACATTGACTAAGGACAGTTGAGCATTTGGCTGCCTTCCATGACATGAATAACAGGGTGATGCATTCATTTGTTATCATTCATTTAATTAGTAGACAGCTATATTACTGTTTTAAGTCAGTACAGTTGATTTCAAGGATAGGTGCTGGTTTACAGTTTAAATTCCCTAATTCAAACTACTTGCCATGATCCACTGTTGTATTAATTTGTTCCTTGTAGTCTCACAGACATCTGTATCTAGTACATGAAATTCTAGGAACAGATTTCAGTGCTTTCAGCTGACCAGTCATCCTCCATGTGCAAGCATTGGGCCTGCTGAAATCTGTTAATCCCAAAAAAAGTGTTAATGAAACAGTTCACACCAAACAAATCTTTTTTGGGTCTCCATATTATGTGTTCAACGATGAAAAATTGTAGTGTAAAGTGCATGCCATTATGTGTCATTAATTGTGGGTAGTTTATGTGCACACTATAAAAGATCATGTCTTCACATATTCACAGCCTCTTATTCACACCACCTAGTGTTTTCAGATATTTGTGACACAAATCCAGAAATATAAATATGGCTGTATGGAATGTGAAACACTATCAGGATTGCAGCAGGGAAACAGGTTAACATACCGTGGGGAAACCTGTTACATGCATGCATACTGTGCATACATGTCTGCGTATCTCACCGATTCCTTTCGGCTCCACCATGAAAGCACTCTCTGAAGGGGCCAGCCAGCAGCATCAACACCTCCCAGCAGGGATTTCTCTGTAATTAAATTTGCACTTGCCGGGGGTGGGGTGGGATAGTGGGACTGGGGGGCAGGCCTCTGGTGACGTAGGAGAGCCCGCATTTTGAGTGTTTAACTTCCAAAATGAAGATGAGGTTTGCCCGTTGACTTTCACGGCCCAGCGGATCTTGAAAGACTGTGGTGGCATGTTACGACATCAAGGGATCTACCGTGGCTTTCAAATCCATTGGCTAGCATATCGGCTGCACATGAATTAATCAGCTTTTGTTTGGCTTTTGCCTTTCAGGTACATTTTGTTCAGAGACAATGGCAAATTGTACATTCTCAATGGACACCCAATATAAAAAGTGATTGCTATTGTTCTGCTTTTAACAGCTTCAGAACTCTTAGAGAATTGAGAACTCAGTATCACTGTTATTAGCTTGGCCTACAATGAGGTGAGCTGGAAATGTCTGTAATTTTTCATGAGGAAAAAATAGCTCATGGCAGTGGTTACCTGAAAAAAAAAAATCAAAGAAATGTTTTAAGTGTATTAATATTTCACTACACCTTAATCTTGCAGGTCAAAGTGTAAATTAAAACTTGAATCCCATTCAGGGTGTATGACACATTCAAGACTGAAACCTCTGACGTCAATTCATGCAATGATTTTCCATTATTTTTAATATACTTATTTTACATTTGACATTACATTTGAGATTAAAGTCTATTAATAACAATAAAAAGGCTTTGAATCTGGAAGTGTTCACTTTGTTCTCCAACAAAATTATGATAAATCCTTAATCCACTGGTGTCTAAGCTACAAGGATATGACCCTAGCAATCAAATTATTATCTGATATCTGTGTATGCATGTGTTTGTGTGCTTATACACAAATGTATGTGTATGTATGTGTATTTGGGATATCAAAACAAGGACTACGTAACCCTTAATCAACTATAGCTCATTAAGCAAATTTGTTTAATTTGAGTTGATGTTTGATAGATGAATCTGTGACAATACTGATAGATTTTCTAGTGACGAATAACCCAAATTTAATCGCTTATACAACATACTTAAGTAATATTTTCCAGTGTCATCACATCAATTTATAATACTGAAAACGGGGCATGTTACAAATTAATATGATGAATTAAATTCCCTGAAAACGTTCACGCAAACAGTTATGATTAGCTGTAGATTACTGTGGGGCTCGACTCGTTACTCTTTTCTGCACTGCCTTCAACGAAACAAAGCCAACACCAAGCTTTGCTTCAATACCACACAGAAAAATAAATTTAAAATGTTTTACATGTTTATGTCTATGACATGTCTGAGGGTGTGCGTGTGTGTGTAGATTTCTGTCCACACTGCACATTATACGTGGCATTCCCCGACTTCTCTCGACGGACATGTATCCAAAATGGAATGCATGGACTGCAGGCGTTTTATATATGTTCCAGGCCATCCTCATACGGTTCATGGGTCATGTTTGGCACATTTGTGCAGTCCCCTTGATACCTGCTCAGAAATAACTTCTTATGACTGTTCACAGTTGACACTAAAACGCTACCACTTTGAACCCTGCTCTGGTGGAGGTTCTAGCAAAGTCCATTTCATTTTTATTCCCTGATGCAGTAATAAAGGTGGATATAGAGGTGGATGAGAGGATCTCTTTTTACCTCATTACAGCAACCCACAACTTCCACAACTGATGGAAAGTGTGATGTGTCAAGGTAGGCAGTGAAAAAAAGGTGCAATCATTTCTAGAGTAAAAAAAGTTAAGAACCACTAGTCTAATACACCATTCATAGTGAGAGATATACAGACTCGCAACACATTTGTGGATAAGAGCTAATTCTGGCATCAGCGGATGTAACTGAATAATTAATCGCAAATGAAACGTAATATAAAATGACATGCTTTTAATTTAAAATGCGCGTGCTCCAGATGTTCAGACTGAAGATCTTGGTGCCGGAGTCTGCACCAGGACACTCTGGTTGACTAAATCACAGTATGTCCCTCTTTTCTTGTGAGCTCGAACTTGAAGACTCCGGTACATGCAAGGAATGTCCTAGGAAAACATCCTAAATAATCCAAAAATGAACATCTGTAGGAGGATTCTCGAAACCCCCCATGCGTTGCCACAACATTACTCTGGAGGCTTGCGGGGGGGTCTAGACGGAGGAGTTCAGTCCCTGCAGAGGTTGCCACCGGAAACCGGCCGAGTTCACCTAATCGGATCAGACCACTAATGGCTGGAGTTTCACATGGCGTAAGCAGCCCTGGCAGGTACCTCCGCTCGCAGTGATAAATGCTCGCGCTCTCAGCCGCGACTAATTACAATCCGTGGCAACCCGGCGCATACTGCTAATCAATTGAGACGGCATAGTCAGGCATGTATGGAGATGCCAAAGCCAGTTGCCAAGGCCCCGTTATCAACTTCCATCTTCTGCACAATTCTTCCGACATCAGGGTTTAATAAGGGCTCGGTATCTCATGCGGGTCATCTACTTGAGTCTGTTACGGGCCAGATTGATTAAAGAGGGGCTCTTTGTTTTGGGGAATTGATAATATCCCTTCATCCTAATCTTGATGACCACTAATTCATAACTAACATCTGAAATATTGAGGTGAGAAATAAACTTCTTTATGTACAATTCAAGTAAATACCATGGCAAATCGCATTATTTGCTTAATAGGCCCTCTTAATCAAAGTGACAAAGCTTGCATACAGTATCATTGATTTCATAGAGCCTAATATTTGCTGAAACAATTTAAGGTCTTTGGCAAGAGCCTAGCTCAAGGGATGCTCCAGTATCCCATTTTCCCTCAAGACCCTCCCTGATAGAGTCATAACATATATTTGGTGAGAAGCTTGATTCCACACCGATGGGGAAGTTGCTGTGTTGTTGGCGGGTCGACCTGAAGTGGTGTTGTCACCATCCCGTTCTCTCTGTCGGATTGATACACAGCCGGTGAGCGTTGGGCCCTTTGTGTGTGCATAGCTGCTCTCTCCACCGGTACTGTTGACGTGCGGCCTGTCGCAACCTGCCATATCCGAAGCAGCCAAGCTGGCACCGTGAAAACGGGAAAGTGAGCGCGTTGACACCCTCAGCCTTGACAAGGTGTTGGGAACTCGTGGTCTCCCAGACTGTGGCTTACCGTGGACAGACTGCGTGTGGATGTGACATCTCGCCAGGTGAGAAAACGCCGGCTGTGAACTCAGCAGACGGCGAGCGCTACTGCGCAGACTTACCTCAGCATTGAATCAGCATGAGCGATTAAGAGTTACATCTGAATGAGAGGGCTGACATCACAGAAGCTGATGAAAAAAGGTTAGTACTAGAAAGCAAAGAAATCAAAAACTTATAGGTAAAGTGTGAGGAAGAATGTCGATTAAATCCAGCAGTAAGTTTGGCCTCTAACAACTGTTTGTTTTTTCATGTTTTTTTGTCTAGATTGGTTCTTTTTTGTGTTTTTTTTTTTTTTTTCCCCAGTCTTGGTTAGCACCACACTTGCCAATGATGAAGCTGTGTAGTGTTATTGCGAGTTGTTCCAACATATCACAATCGGTCATGAACAATTTTTAATCTAAAGTTATTGCAATGTTTACTCTAACTATTCAAAATATGTGTATATTTAAAATGCATAAATAGAATGCTAAATTACTTGTGATGATCAGTATCTATCTGACACTAAATACCACTGTTAGCTATGAATTTGTAAAGCCAGTTATTTAGCTCTTGCAAAAGAGGACAGGTATTTTACTGAGAACTTTATAAGGCTTGTCCAGTAGAGAAGCTGGAGGTCTGGTGATCATTTTAATTGGCAAGCTCATGAACTCACCGGCTGACTGGCAAGCTAGTTAGTGAACGGAAAGTGCAAAATGATGATAATGTAATATACAGTCTGAATGACGTGTAGTCTTGCCTACACTTGTCAATTATTTGACATATTATTTTTAAAAATGACATGCATTTAATCAGAATTCAGAGCAGTGTTCGGTATAGCTTTGCGGAGCACTGAACACACAAAAGGAGCACTTCCTATATGTACCCAGAATGCAGTATTATTTCCACACACTGTGTGATTTGTGTATTTACCTGTGCAGCTCTTTCATCAGCCGTGCTTGAAGGGCAGCCCAGACTCCTCTTCCTGGATTTCCCCCCATTCCTCTAGAGATCCAGAAGTAAATATCCTCTTTGAAAAACTTTGTTTTATGTACATAATATATTTAGTCCCTGTTGATTTTTTCCCCCAGCTAAGTCCCCGCAGAGTTGCGTGTTGACAAAGTATTTAATAAATGATAACCTCACAAAGTCAATGTTACATTTGCATTGTTGTCTGAGAAAATTCCATCCGGGCCTGTGGGACTGCCCTCATTTTTATCTGCCTTTTAATCAGTTTTACCAGATTAAAATTTCATTATTACCAAATGAGAAGGCTCGAATGTATGCATCTCTAGGAAATAATTTCTTGTTAGTATGATTTGCGAGAGAATGCCACCGCACAAAGTCATCAGCAACAATGAGCGTTACTGGGCTCTGAGCTTGTTTATTTTTCCCCTCGCAAGGTCACAAGAGTTTTTTCCCCTGCACCATTAATTAAACACCGGCATGGAACCATGAATCTTGCTCACTTGATCGCAACTTCTTTCACGGGGGGGGGGGGGGGGGGGTTGCGTTTCGTTTTGGGGTGTGTTGGCCTGGGTTCAAACAACATTTGTCCATATCTCAGAATCTGTGTGTTAATTTGAATTCTTCACAAATACAGTTTGCCAGATTCTGTGGCTGCCAGAATTGATGAAAATAATTATGTCTGAATTGAAAAAAATAACACATTTACGTGTTAGTTGAAGCTGAGGACAAATACTGTTTGAATCTAAGCCTTTAGCCTTGAATTTGGATAATGAATTTAAGCAAGCATTACACCTTTTCAATTCTTACATTTAATCACATAATCACAACAAAATGTGGCAAATGAGAGGACAGAGGGCCGCAAAACAAATTGTGAACTGCAAATGTAGATAAAGAAATAAACAGGCAAACCTGAAACACCATGGGGGCACACAGTCGTAGCCTTAACATGACATTACAGCAACGTGATGACATCGATTCCAATAACCCAGTAAGGGTGTGAGGATGTCGGTTGTTAGCTGTGGAGGCACACAAAACATAAATTGTTATGGTAATAATACTGTACACTAAAAACAGCAAACATACTCATTTCTAATTTGTATCAACCAAGAGTACAACTATGAAATAGAACTTTCATGTTGACACCTTGTGCAGATAGCTCTGTGTTCACATTTGAGGGAGAGGCCAGCTAAACAAAGCTTTCTACGATTGTTGCTTAGGGCCAGCTTGTGCTGCAGTTTGGACTGAACGCTCTTTTCCTTTGGAGTAGAGAGGCATTAGGACAACTGCTACAATGAAACACGATCTCCCACAGTGATATTGTGACCGTTAATCAGAACAGAGGTACAACAGGCTGGTTCACGGTCATCTCAACATGGACCGCATAAAGCAAACAGCTGTGGCAGTGATGAGTGGAGAGACAGCGTTGTCCTAATTTAAGGTATAGGGCACGAGAGTATCAGCACAGCCATTAGGAAAATACATTTTGGCATTTGGGGAGTGCCGCAGCTGCGAAGGCCGGGCTTTTCGATTCTTGAGGGCCGGCGGACTGCAACATCACTGACAGGGAGACTCAATGTAGGCCACCCCTGACAAATCCTCAGACCCACAGAGAAGTGATGACCAACAGTGGGCTGGAGCCTAAGCACAGCACCACCACGGTAGCTCCCATGAGCGCTTAAAGGGCAGGAAATACATAATTCAAAGAAACGCTGCAACATTTTCAAAAACATACTGCAGCATTTTCACAAACAGTGTCACAAACATACCGGCTTAAAGCACCAATAGTACGCCTATATTTCAGAAATGGCATGTTCTAATTCTAAACATACAGTATGTCTCACAAACTTTTATAGCATTGTACTGTTACTGTTAACAACATATGAGGTGTTCTTTTAATACTGAAGCATCACCACTGACACCTGTTAATCAGATGGTAAGTGCCCAACCATTCTTATTCAAGTCAAGGCTCTCTTTGACACCAAAGCTTGCACTGTTCCTCACTACCAAGCCCAGAAAAAACAGTAATCTTAGCGCCCCGTTTTGTATGAGAGCAGATACATTTGTGTTCACCAAAAACACGGAACAAGTTGCACTTCAGCCGCCAAGTCTGAAATGTAGTAAAACAGCCCCTATGTGACATCATTCCTTTGATTTATTGCGGCAAGATTATGCGCTGACGGTAGCTCGTTCACCCAAGGCCAGCGCTATCTCAGTAGCCTGAGCCCTGTCCAGTCTGGCATTAAACCTGTTTTAGAGCTTGATGCACATGTGGTGCAGCAATTACTCTTTAATTTATTGCCTGGCCCTGTCTAAATTTGGCTTTCAGCACCGAAATGACTATTGACGTTGATATGGAATAAAAACCCGGAGCTGCCTGTGTCAATTTTTCATCCTCTTCCCCCCCCCCCCCCCCCCCCCCCCCCCTCCCTTTTAACACAGATGGAGGCCGGGCGCTAGCTCTGCCAGGCTTTTGGGCTTGATCGGGTTTAACTTGACCTAATTAGGCATGGATCTCGTCAAACACGAGAGTCCAATCAGTCTTAATTCTCCAAATGAAAAACAACTCGCAGGCGTCTTCCTAGGCCCTGGGTTTATTAATACGCCATTGCGATCCACGGACTGGGCAAACGAGGACCTGTAGTTCTAAAAAGGCGATGACAGTGGCTGTCACACAAGTAGGGTGGCAATATGACATCCCACTGAGGGAGTGGCCTTGTAGTCAGCAGGGTGCAGGCTGATCCAATTATACTCTTGCCCTTCAGTAAATATCTATCTTAACTATAAAAGGTTATTATGTATAATAATTTTAGCCTGTTTATATGTTAGATTGCACAAGGACAATTGCCAAGTATGTTGATAATAGCTATTTTCTAGGGCACAGGATGGAGTAGGTGTAGTCACTTCAAGTCACTGTGCTTCAGTTTGCATGCAGCCTTCCAGGAGAACTCTTCACTTGGTAAGAACTGGAGGTTTTAGAGTTTTGAGTGCTTTTGAGAGGTACAGTCTGTCCAATGCTTCCGGATGACGTTCACAAGTAGGGCTTTTTCATCACCGTGGCTTTGTTTGAAAACACCTACGCCACTAAGTTAGTGTTCATTCCCCTTAACAGGACACACAATGCTCCTTTTAGTAGGGTACGTCCCCTTGAATAGAGGCTTTCTCAGCTGTGGGCTCGCTGCAGAACGAATGAGCCTGTTAGGTTTTGGAGACCTTCATGACCTTTGTGCCGATATGTGACGGGTGAGGGCTTGTGTTCATAGTCAGGCCACATGCATTTGCATAGGGCCTTCTCACAGGCGGTGTTCACTTAATACCATGAGAACTCATTTTCAAACCACAGTGGGAAAGTTTCATCCTTCAAAAATATTCCAGGGCTATAAATTTCAAGGGTTTTTAACCTAAACTGACTTTCAGTACATTTTAGCCTGCAACCAGAAAAAAAAAAAAATGGTCTCAGCGACATCCAACAGAATATGGGAACCGTCACACGTTTATTTGATTATCTTGACTCCCCCTAATTCTATGAGAGTTCCTCTGCATCTGTTTAAGTTTACATTCCCAGAGCGCAAATGCAACGGTCCAGACACAGGACATCGCCCTGGCAGTATCTGAATAAATCTAGACGGCATATGCCTTTCCACGCAATAATTCGAAATAGTTTATATTCCTAGTATTGATTATCCCTTTGCTGGTCCTGCTTTTCACAGACAGCTGTTTCCCATTAGTATCGATGAGAGAAGATTTGCCGTCCAAAAGCTCATTGCTGAATCACAGTGCCCTTTTGATACGCTCATTTCGGAAATATTCACAGATCCCCCGGTCTGAGGAAACTTGAGACATATTTTCTCATGAAACAGTGTGATCAAATTTCCCTCAGATTCAGTCTCTCATTTGGATTATTTATTTCTTTTTTTTAATCCTCAACATGTTTAATAGTTTCAATCCAAAACACATATTGGTAAAAAAGAAGGAATGATTGCAACAGGGTTACAGTTGTTTGCTTAATAGATAGACCTTTCCTTATACATGTTCCCAGTTTATGCAGCTTGGTATTTCTTGAAGTACTTCATTTTAAGAATATTACCATGCTGAAGGGAGTGGCTCACCTTGGATTCGAACCAGAGGCCTTCTGAGGCCAGTCCCTGTGTGTGTGTTTTTTTTGTTTTTTTTTTAACCACCACAGATCCGTTTATGCAATTATTACCATTAATATTTAAATAGACCATCCTCTGGTGACCACCTCCAGTGCCCCCTAGACCCCGTCCTCAATAACAAACCCTGAGCCCCATCTCTTCTTTTCAAAATGGCCATAAACCTACGGTGTAGTCACGCAATATGCAGATCTTTCACACATAACTGGGAAGAGGTTTCCATGCAGCTTTCTCCTAATGCACATCAGACCTGTCGCAGCCTCAGCCAGGGTAATGAATAGATGTAATTTGGTCTATAGCTGCAAATGCATGCGTTTGAATCTGTGAGTGGCACCGGACTAAAGGAATATCACATTTAATTGGCAGCAGCACAGCTCAACTGTTCTGAATGCTCCATACCGTCATGAGGTAAAGAAAGAAAGAAAGAAAAAAACAGGCAACACAGTGCCAGGAACATCTTGACCTTGATCGTTTCGTTTCAAACAGGCGTGCGACTTTGAATTGAAATGTAACGGTAGTAATGAACCGTCAGAATATATGAGAGCAGCTGGAGAATTAGGCCACATGGAAAAAGTAGACGTGACATTGTTGTACTTCTTTTTCAAGGTGAGTCATGCTTTGTCGGTTGTGGAATTCAGAGGAAAAGAAAAAAAAAAAAAAAGAAGTCAGAACTTCACGCCAAGTCACAATTGTTTCCTGTCTCCCAGCCCTCCGCTCTGTAAACAGAATGACTTTGTTGTATAAAGTATGAGGTATGTGGCGTTTACAATGAGCTTCTTTCGGTTTTCATTTTCCTGCCACGACACAGGATCCACGGTGTGGACTCGTAAGTAGGTTGCTGGCATGTTATGAAAAAAAAAAAAAAAGGTAAACTCATTTACAAGCGACTACACTTATAATTAATTTTCAGGCTAAAAGCTTTGCTTGTCATGCATTCTCGTTTGCATGTAGTTTAAATATTTATGAGTTCATTTGCATGAGCAGGTACAGTGTTTCTGTATGCCACATCAGAAAGCGACGAAAGAGACATTTTGTCTCTGACAATCTGTTCAATATTAAAAGGTAGGTTATCGCATTTTCCTATATTCACCTCATTTACACCACTCCAACAGTGAATAGAGGATTTAAAAGGGAGCAATAGATACTAATCTATAATTGGATTTCATTTATGATATATGAATTATGAATAATTATGAAAAAAACAGTGTGTGCCACTGGTCCAAAGCTGGCTTTCTGGCTTGACGATTAATCCGTTAGCAACTCCAGTCTCTCCCCGATCACTTGTATACATTTTCATACATGATATTTGGACTGCAATCCATGACATTATTGTACCGTCTCTGGCTGTACTCTGGCAAGAGGAGTATTGAAATATGAGTTTTGATACTCTGTTGTCTGCATTAACTCAGCTGATTTGAATGTCAGTTCACTTTACATTTATGCTCAATTCAGGCAGTCTAAAATCGGGACTGAAAATGACACATGGTTCTCACCTGCTGCTTTTCGGGCCTTTTCTACCTCCAGCGTTTAAGAACAACAATAAATGTCATTGGCTGTATTGTTTTCATATGAGGCTTTTTTTTTCCACATTCACAATCAGCCTATTGTGTTTCCTAAATGTCTGACTCCATTATACTCAAGCCTCGATTGCTTTGCAGCAATACGCATTCCAAATGATGGCACACTGTAAATATTTAAAGTCAAGGGACAAAACTGCAAATCCGTGTTCTGCTAAAATACATAAGAGGGAGATTAGTCACAGCTAAAAGTGTAACAGTGCTCCACTGTTTCACAATGCATAATTTATGGGTCATTGCGAACACAGACCATTGTTGCAAGTTTCTTTTTCAATTGAGACACCATCCGGAAAGCATCAAGGGAAATAACCAGATACATTTTGCATGGACTCTGTCCTGAGAAATCACGGTTCGTGTTTATACCAGACTTGCTTCCCCGTCGTCCCCTGCATTTTAATGAAGTACCTCGTTTTCCAAAAGCTTGCATACTAGTGCATGCGGCTAAATGTGGTGCAATTGATTATGAAATATATTATGCATTGATTTGTCTTGACAATTTTGTAAGTAGTTTACTACCTGAAATATTTATATCAAGACCCAGTGTAGTCAAAGCCACAATGTGATAAGTCGGTTCACTCAAGTAACATTAATTGTAATAAATAACAAAATTTCAGTTTGTGATACGTTGTGTGACAATGGAATTCGTGAAATTTCCCTACTCACCTTCAGTTTCCTTATTTCATTTCTTGAAACAGAGATGGCGGGAAGGTTGACCATTCAGACAAGATTTGCAGTATACATTTTAAATATTACTGCTTCTCCAACCTGGTGTGTAAATCTGTCTTGCAAAGCTATTATTTGCTACTATTTCTTGCAGGACATGATAGTAAATGGCTATCAGCAATGGGAACATACAGTAACAGGCCTTGTATGTTTATATTTATGGCATGGCATTTATTTGTGGCAATGCAGCACGAATACAAAAAAAAAAATAGATTTGTTTTGTTCAGGCTGTCGATAAATATCAAACTGTTATTGGTGTTTCAAACTGATGAAGTTGGTAACAGCAAAGCACCCACCCAGTCAGACCAGTGGGACATGGAGTCTGCCGATCAGAGTACAGCTCCGGTTCAGGGCAGATCCATTCACCGTGGTCTCAAACGTTCACATCCACACCCCTCTGCAGCATTGTGCTTCTTCATCATAACTTGATAGTGACAGAGGGGACATGAAGTCCTCCTCCTCCTCCTCCTCCTCCTCCTCCTCCTCCTCCTCAGAACTTGAAAAACTGTCATCGTTGTCGAAATTCATAGCGCTGATTCCTGCCAAGTCCTTCAGGTCAGCTCACCCCGTGTGCCATTTAGCCCGCCTCCAGTGTGTGAGGTCAGGTCATTTGAAAACGTGGACTAGCGGTTAACATTGACACAGGGGATATTGACAAACGACCAGGTGCACCTCCAGCGTCCTGAAAACAGGGTTTCAAATTGTGTTCAATACAGAGCTGATTATTATCAAAGCATTTGGCACTCCTTGAGATTTAAATCAAACCCACTGCAGTGGGTCTTTAAATGCCTAAAATGTCTGTAATGGATAGCTGCTAATGATGACATCGGATTGAAATGTCCATTGAACGGCATTCCAGCACAGCTTAGACTGTGGTTGGTTTGCTTCATTGATTTACTTCTCAATAATCATTTGCTTTTACTAACTTGTCTCCCCTGCTGTTATGAAGTTTCCTCACATATGGGCATGTTCACCTGTCAGACTGTCTGTCCTCAAAACATCTGTGTTTGTCCCTGCATCTCACTGTCTTTATCTGTATTCATAAACATGCAACTGAAATCTGCTATTATTACATCCAGTATTATACATGACATGCACCTCAGAAGTGGTATTGTTAAAGGGCACCGGTTAAGGAATTAACATCAATGACAATAATCCGAGACGATACCTCAGTTGCCACTGACTTAAGTTTAATAAGACAACAGAATTCATAAGCACAAGTGGTACTGGATGAAAGAATCACATGGATTATTCCATAGTAATTACTAAATTCTGTACAGCATCCAAAATGATTATCGTAATGATGGTAAACTAATGATTAACATGAATGAATTTTCAGTAGCAAATGATACACATGCTTATGTTATCATATATTAGTACATCATTCTTGTGTGATAATAGTTGAAATGGATGAATGTTGTTTTGGTAAGATCCATCTATTAACATTTTAAGAAATTGCCGACAATTTATGCCATGTCTATGTTAATAATAACAGTGGTACAGAACATAAATGAGCAATATCAGTAGAGAAAATAATATTAATGGTGGGTGAAAGAATGGAATATGAATATCAAGACAGTCGAAATCATATAGTTGAATATTGGGCAGTCTAAAACCAAATGAGCACTATTTAATTGTGAATCTATTTGTCATCTTTCTATTAATGAGAAATTTAGAAATGTGCATACCTGGTCTTACCCTAGACAGAAGGAACAGTGACATAACAAGACCAACACTGAAGTCAGTAATCTATCCAGTATATTATATTATGTAAATGGCACAGTCAACTGTAAATGGTGTAATACTAGTAAAGAACATTAATCATAACAAAGGCCACTTAAAGGATGCCTAAATTCTTTGAATCCCCACGTGTTCTGTTCTCTGCTACAATAGCAATGCTGGTCATTATCTTGAGACTAGCTAAGGTCCCATCTCCTCTCTAGTGGCATCATGTTGGTGACCAAAGAGAATGGACTGACTCTGGAGTTTAAGTTGTTCAGTTAAACAGTGCAGTTGACATGAACAGAGAGGCAGCTGGCCAAATTGCAGGGTATTAGACAATATTAATAAGACACGTTAGCCCTTTGCTGAAGAAATATCCTCTGGTTCATTTTTAGAATGGTCCAAAACCACTGTCTGTAGAGAGTCTGTCTCAGTCTCAGTGCCCAGTTGTGTGGCCTTTATTCACACTTTCTTCTCTGTCTTTACTGTATTTTTTATTGTCTGTGGGGGGGATCCCAGCTGTATGCAGATGTCTAGGAGTAGGGAGCTCTAATTAGAGCAAATGGAAAAAGGATGTGCTATTTGCTGTTGAACAGCCATTTCTGATTGGCTGAGAGGCAAAGGCAGCTACTCTGAAAATTTTATCCTGGCAGTCAATGTGAATCAGATCAGCTCTTGAGATGTAGCCTGTAACCCCTTCCTGTGTCTGGTTCAGGGTCACTTTACACAAATTTACCCCTTGTTTCCGCTGTCTGAAATTTTGTTTCCTCCTGTAGCATGTGACGTGTTCAAGTACACAACACATTTTATGAGAAGGAGTAACGCGAAAATGCTTTTGACCAATACCTAAAAAACGTCTCTGTATAAGCACAATGTAGATAGACAAGTGTGCTATCAACAACATGCCATGCCACGAAAAGAATAAAGAATTTACCTGTACCATCTATCTATTACTTTATTCATTCTGACAATCTGTGTGAATAATCTAGGTAGACGTTTCACCAGCCAAGAGTCGCTACATTTCTTTAGGGACTGTACTGACGATTGATTCACAGAGCAATGTTTTAATGAGGGCATTAATCACTCATTACACCTAACACTAATGGCCATTTTCCTTCTTAGCAACACTTTGCACACACCTGATAAGGCATTAAAAAATGTAGTCTGAGGCAGGGAAACATCTGTGTTGTATACTGACGTGTCAGTAAAGGCAAACGCACCTTTTAAGCCTGCCCTAGATTACGAGGCACCTAGGACTGAGAGACAGAGCCCCCAGGCTATGACTGGGATGCCAGATCAAGACATGGCAGAGGAACAGAACAAATATTCAGCATAGCAGTTTAACATGCTTTTCCCCTCTCTCTCTCTCTCTCTCTTTCCTAATGGATGGAATCTAACGGAACATTCCTGTACAAACTCAAATGACAGGCCAAGTGCAGTTGTGCAGGAACGTTAACAACTCCAGCTTCTTTCCTATTTCTCCTGATATCAGAAAATGCAATTAGGCAAAATATTTTTTTACTAAACTCTTACTTCTAGGTGTATGATTGCAAATAATTGTTAGGCTTAATTAATTAGACACCATAATTAAATGCCTTAAAATGAGTTTTAAAGCATGTGTGATGCTTTATAATATTTTGCATAAGAATTTGGATATATACTTAATGTCTTACAGTTACCAACATATTATATGATATACAGTGCATTATGAATGTCATGTTTTATAATCATATACTCAAAGAAAGCTCCTTCACATAAAATTGGCGTGATATACGAGATAAGTACATTTTCCACAATTGATAAGCTAATAAGCTAATATATAAGGGAAAACATCTAATATATAATAGTAATAACATACATTGATAGACGGGTAGACAAAAAAATGACAGATGGACAGACAGACCGGATAACAGTAAGACAACTGAGGGTACTAACTGTAAAATGTGAATCTATCAAATGAATAATGGTTTTGAGTGAAAAAGGCACATCTTTGGTTTTGGGAGAAATTGTCCTAGTGCCTGCATTGGCTGGAGCCAGCTTACATCAGTCTCGACTGGGAAGTGTCCCATGTGGTCAAATCCTCACTGGGGTGTGCCGAATACAAACTGACATGCATTCTGCACTGTGCAGTCAACATTAAATTGTGCCTGACAGTATCAAATGCTTCCTGGAGGGCTCCAAGGAATGGTCATGTAATTGGACCACTTGTCTTTATTCATTTGACCTGGGGATTTGTTTATTTTATAAACATTTTTTTTTATGAAATATATATCTAAATATAGACATGGGTTATAGTTAGCTTAAGTAGCTCTCCTTCCAAGTATTTTTGTATATCTTAAATTATTCAGAGGAACCATTGGGTATTTAATTTTTTACAGGGTCAGAAGGACCTGCCCATTATGTGTTATGTATTGATTACTGAACACAGTGGTTTCGCAGCTTTGCAAGATGGAGAGGATGGTTGCCTGACCCAGAACTGGCTCACTACATGCTCACTGTTTCTCTCTCTCTGGCCATGTGGTGAGATGATTGCAGAATTATTTTCTCAGCCTTCATTCAACCGAAAGGCGCTCAGACTCTGCCCCAAAGCAGGTCAAAAGATTGACCGAGAAAAAATTACTGGCCACTTCTCCATGGTGGTGTAAGACAAACAAGCAGACGTTCTTCAGAAGAAAAATGGAGTTAGGATATGTAATTTGTGATTGACGTGGCTCCAAGTTTTTTTTTTTTTTTTTTTGAGAGGGGATTAGCGGGGGAATTCATTATTTCTTTCAGGCTCAGTCTTAAAATAAAGCTGAAATGCACTCTCAGCGAAATAAAACAATGACTTAGTCGTTACAGGCGTCCATATTAATCACTGAGAGACAAGTGAATTCTCAAAAAAAAAAATGAAATAAACATGAACTCCATGAAATGATTGATGATGGCAGTCTATATCCAAAAGTTGGAAAAAAAATAGTCAAACACATCTTCTTAAACATCTGTTCTGCCTTAGGGCAGTATGAGTAATTTAACTCTCATGACATTACAAAGTGACCGAGGTTCACCAGTTTACAGCAGGGGGAGGTAGGGGGTGGTTTTGAAACTCTTTTGAGCAACGATGAAAATCGTATTCTTGTTTTTTTTTTTGGTCCTTTAATCCCTTTGCTGATTTGAATATATACCGAGGGTCATAACTGATCGTTACTCTGGCGAGAAATCCATCCTCCCCAGTTCTAAACAAGGCTCCGCCCCCTTTGCTGAGGCTGATCGTCGTCGCTGACTTACAGCCTTTCAATTCCAGCCACGTCCTCGAGGGACGGAATGCGGGTCAAGGTCAAATGAAACTATGAACAGCCGCAATATGTCAAAAGTGCTGTAACCCGTGTCCTATTCCATCAGAGCCACGCCGATTCATTCTCTGAGGCATTGTTCTTGGAGGTGGTCAATGGTTCCATTAAAAAAAAAAAAAAAAAAATGGCCATGCTAGTATTTCACTGTATGAAAACTATGGGTATGGATAAAATCCAACTCCAAAACATATTTTGTAACTGTCTTGTTGAAAGTAATACCAATGGGGCAAAATATTTGCATAGTATTAAAAAAAGTTAATTCTATTATTTGGATAGATGCAAAAACAATTCTAGTTTCCTATCTCTGGCATGTCCTGACTTGGGAGACCTATAGGTGAACAAGTTTATTTTTGTTTTGAGTGGTTTCCATATGTTATGAAAAACAATTTGCTCTCTGCTAATGAGAACTGGAGGCTAACTTCTTTTCACGTGAGGTCAGATGATGACCAGTGAACCCTGAGATGTCCACATGTAAACATTGCTGCACCATCTTGATTGAAGTCCAGTCACCTGGTGGGTGGGGATACAAGAGTCAAAGGAAAACAAATTCAATCACTGCAGTTTAGGCTGAAAAAGACCCGTGAACCCCTCAAACTGGGTGGGGACAGAAGGCGGAGCACATCTCATCAGCGATGAGTGCGTGAATGCAGAGTGGGCAGACTCTGAGCTGCCTGGCGCGTTATGTTTGCCAGTACGGCGGGTTGCCTGGTCGGACGTTGCTTCTGCTTTGATTCTGCAGTTCCTGATTTAAAAAAAAAGAAGTAAAGAAAGACGTTGTAAGCGCTGTCGTTTATGAGCACCTACGAAGCAGCCCACCACGAGAGCAAGTTCACAGCTTCAAAGATGAGAGGTGCAATCCTTCCTGGCTCTATGAATTCCATTCCTCTAGCTCTCAGAAGCTAAGCGATCTAACCCCCAACACACACACTCACACAGACACACACACACACACACACACACACACACCCTTCCCATCAAATGAAACAATGTCATCAAATACAGAGGAGATCCAGCAGATCTTGGGAAAGCAAAGAAGTGCTGATAATTATGTGCTACATCCCTCAAATAAGATGAAAAGCCATGACACATCTCTCATGGCCTCACTGTACTGGTTCATGTCCTGCTCTAGATTCAGACTTCACACAGCCTCCTATACACTGTCAGAGACATCTGGAACATTTTGATTAACCAAAGGCTGGCAATTCCCTCAGCAGATCTTGAGAAAAACAGATGCATTTAGGATTTGTGTACAGGGAGGGAATGAGTAGTGAATGCTTGCACAAGTTGGTGAAAATTAAACACACTGAAGCTACGACCTTCAGAATGAACGGATCATGTCTGATAAAGGTATGTACTATTATTTTCAACAAAGTCAGCGTTTATTGTTATAATACCCATTAGTAGTGGCTGGTGCAGTATTTGCAGATTGCTGAGAGTTAAGCTGAGTTATATGCATAGATTGTTCTGTTCCAAGCTGAAAGGCTCTAACGTTTGTCCTTGTAAGCTTTTTACCTTCATTTGCTGATTGGCAGAGAGACGGTGTGAGCACCTTCAAAAAAAAAAGATTTTTTTTTTTTTTTTTTAAATCTGCCAATGGCACAAAAGAAGCAACAATATTATTTGATAAACTTCAGCGATTCTATTAACACTGTTTCCACAGAGTTTGAGTTTCTGATAATAGCAGTGCTTTTGTTAGAGGTCAGTGAGTTTGAATGAGAAGACAGAGACATGATGAAGAGGACACTGAAATTAACACAAGGATGACAGCTCTGCCACAGAGAAAGATGTTCCCATTGTGAACTCATCCTGTTGCTAGTAGACACTCAACAGTTGCTTTTGTATAAACATTAAACCCACTGATACCTTTTCTTACAAAGGTCTGAGTATAATTTCTTTCTTTTAAACTTGTTTTAAAGCCCATCTGTCATGGTGCAATTATTGTACAATGCTTAAGGTCAACACTGTGAACAGCATGAACTGGAAAGTTCGTCTGTGTTTCGGTTTGGTTATCAAAACACAAGCATGTGAGCATGCGCAGACACATAAACACACATACGCACACACATGCACACACACACAGTGAAAAATGTCGCAAGGTCGCAGTTGCCCACCTTCATTTATTTTCATCTCTGAATATAATTATGTTTCCAGATGGTGTAGTGCAATGGAATCCAATCTGAGACATGCCAGATTTCAGGCTAACTTCAAAGGAGCGAATGGTGCTCTTCCGATAACATTCCCGATTTTTGATGATAATCTACTTTATCTTTGCCATGACCTCCTTCACAGAAAAGCACACCAAACAATGAATTGAAATGTTTAATGCCCGGATGCCAGTGTGTTGGCTGTTTGTAGTTAATAATTCATTAACGTATGTCTATAAAACCATAATTTGTGTCCTTATGAAAAGAAGTATCTGTCAATCATTACGAGCAATGGATAGGTGTTGATCTTTAAAGCTAGTATTCCATCTGCTGTTTGTGTAGATGAGACTATTTTTAATAATGAGCTATCTCTGTGCATTATGTTGTACAAAAGTGGTACTGTACATATTGAAGAATCAAAATATTTTGGACATACATGGTTGATCAAGCATGCTTAGTTGAGTATGTTTTTAACTGGTTTTAAGCATATCTGGATATTCATAATTTAATTAGCTGAATACATTTTGTGCTGCTGTGAATAGAAAGCCACTTAAATCCATGCCTCATGAACAATTTAAATATATGATTTTACTTTGTGATGGTAATGAATCTGGCAGGCACATTGTGCTTACCTCCTTCTCGCTTCCATTTTATTCTCTTTTTCTCAGCCAGTATTCACAACATGTTGTTCATATTATCCAACCCACTCACATTCGAAGTGCTTTATCTTTCAAATACCAAATATGCAGGATATCCATTCAGCGGTTTATTATGAATTCTAATGGCAGCTGGATTTCGGTAACGCGCCAATGGTCAGTCAGTTAACCGCCAGACTGAACGAGAAGGGATAACAACGGTGTGGATGGCAAGTAATTGTGATTAAAATGTGGAGACAGCTTTATCAGACAAGATCATCGGCAGGAACGGCCCGGCTTTTGCAATCACGGCAGTTATCGGCCGAAGAGATTAGATTCTCGTGGGAAAAAGTTCAGCTTGTAACGATTGTGCTGAGATCGGCACAATCTTAAGTGGGCGGGCGGGAGAAAGTGCGGCGGGCCCTGTGGGAGCGGCCATCCCTACACCGCAATGGCGCCCATGCCAGGGGTTAGTAGAGAAATGCAAGGAGGATCCAGGGAGGAAATGGAAAGAAGGCATAAATACTACTGGCACTGATATGAAACAGGCCATCACAGGATCTTTGAAACCGAGAATTTAAAAAAATAAATAAATAAAACAAACAAACCAAAAAGCTTTTTGTGACAGTATCCCCAGCGCCCGTCTCATCCGGCGGTGGCTGGATCGCCCTCGCGACGATCGAAAATTCAAGCGCCGACGCCGGACCACACATGTGCAGGGGCATAAAAACTGACAAGGAAACGCGTTCATTAGAGGAGATGGCAAGAGCCCAGCAGTGGAGAAGACGGTTTAACATCTGGACAGTCCATTACTCAGAGCGGGTAACGCTGCCAACAGCGTGACGTGGTTGCACCTGGCAGCCGTCCCGAGACCATCGCAAGCCGTATTTTGACAACGCGCATTTTTTTGTCCTCCCTCTCTCTCTCTCTCTCTCTCTCTCTCTCTCTCTATCTCTCTCGCTCCTTGTAGATGCCTGACAGCTATTTTGTTCGGCCTTCGAGTGCATGTATGGGCCTCTTCAAAATGGCTCACCCTCGGCAAGTGGCGTATGGAAAAGTGGTTCGAGTTAGAGGGCGGCGCGGCCAATCATCTCCGGCGACTGGAGGTGGCCGGTGTTTCGTCTCGCAGAGCCGAGCCGATGAAAGCAGGTCACGATGGTGTTCTGGTTAACATATGCCTCGCTGTTAGCACTCCGCCGCCTCCTTATCACGCATGTGAGCTTCCTGACATATTACAGAGTGTGGAAACGGGCCAGGCACACGTCAGGATCTCGCCCTCGCGTGTTTTGGGTGATTGCTCCAGTCTGGCTGAAGAACCCGGTACAGTCCTCTTCTGACCCCGAACGGGCGCCAGACAAATGCTCTGCAGCGAGGAATTTAGGTAGAAGCGCGTTTGCCGGGATGAACTGCCAGCACCACACCACCGTGCCCCGGCAATCACAGAAATGCCGGTGATACGGAGCCTGGGCAGAGAATGTTTCAATGTGACCGGGCTGCTTCAGGAAAACTTCCAGTGGCTAGGATTTATCTTCCCTTTCCAAATGGCGCAATTGTTAAGAACAAAATAAAATCTTAACAAAAGGGGGCTTTGCAGATTTGCACCAGTACATGTCATACTAGTAAGCATACCTCTCTCTGTTATTCATGTTTTTTCATTCCTGAATTGTCACACAGTGCTCTCATGATACAAAATCAAGTTCTTATTCTGCACTCCACGTACAAGTGTATCTGAAACTGCAAAAATCCATATAGTATGAAAATCTTACATATTTCACATAATTCCACACAGTATTTACCTTTTAGCCTTTTGTAACAAATTTGTTCGAAAATGTAATCGTGGAACATGTTATTGCATCTATGGGAAAAAAAAAAAAGATTGAATTCCAATCTGGTTTATGATGGAGCTTCCAGGCACAACAGTGGGGACTACCCGTGTACATGTCTATTATACATATTATAGATACATTAACTGTTGTACATGTTCACCCTGCTTAATTGTCTTGAATGTTAGATAGAGAAAGTAAGGTTTTCAGCTCCTTTGTTGAGTCCCAGTTTTCATCCCCTTGCTGTCTCTGAAAGTTTCTTTAGAGAGATAAAAAAACATAAATTCTCTGTTTGCCACAGGCAAAAAATAAACTAGGAATCACATTAGAGCCCTTATACCATTTTAGCTCCCAGATGGCCCAGGGTAATCGCTCAAACTTGCTTATCCCAGACGTACAAATCATGCATCTTGTTTGTCTGCGAGTTCTGAATACACTCCCAGCAAGCATATGAGTGCAATGCAGAATTACCAGATTACCAGACAGACATTAGATTTTTTAAGTCAAAGTTCAAGATATATGTATACATGATAGACAAATAGTCAGAGGTAGATTGCTCTATAGCCCTGAGTCTCCATGAACCCCAAACAAGGTGGACCCATTGTGACTTAGTGACTTGAACCAATCGTGGTGTATGGCCACAGAGAGTGATTCAGCCTTCCAATTGGTCCATTCAGTAGGTCCATTGAGGGCTTCACAGATCGATGCTCCCCCTCCACAACATATGAGTATTTCAGCGTGAATTTTCCAGTCTGGCAGAGGATAGATGCAGCTGCCTGCTGCCACTCGAAAATCTTGTTTTATTAAAGCAACAACAACACCCCCAAAAAACAACCTTTCAGCACACAAGTGTCCTCATCAGCCACTGATGAAGGCACTTGTGTGCTGAAGAAGGCACTGGTGTGCTGAAATGTTGTTTTTTTTTTCTGGCTGCTGTGTAAAACAAGGTTTCCGGGGTCAAAGAGTCCATAGCTGTCTCTTTCCCCATCCGCTGCAAGTTCAGCAGTTAGCCAGCACCTCGTTAACTTTGGGCGTGCACCTTCCTCCTTGTTACTTCCAGCCTGTCTGGTAGACAGAGCTTCGATTTATCCACCTCACAGACTGCAAGAAGGAACAGAATGGTTTTGTGTGTGTGTGTTTTTTTTCCCCATTTTTACTTCTTTTTAAAGAGGAATGTAATTTGCAGAATTTTACATGATGTTGCATGTAGCATCCTTTCAAAGAACTGCTGCAGCCTAAAGCTTTCATTTGTAAATCTGGTCTGATTATCACATACGATGCAAAGAATTATTTTGCACCACATGTCCGAATATTGGCCAGTTTCAGACTTCTCTGCTGTAGAGGTGGGACACCAATTAACAAGTGTTGTGGAAGTGTATGTCACACCATACAACTTCCCTATAATTGCATCATCGGACACTGGAGCATCCTAGTATGTGTTACCAGCCAAGGATGCAGCCATGATTGTTACTACGAGTATAACTAAGCTTGTTATTTCCAGTGTGAACTACATGTAATTAAACTAGTAGTTTAACTACATTTTGCAGTAGTGATTCAAGTATTGAAATTACTTTTTTTTCCATTTTTGTGTAGTTAACTACTGAAACTACAAACAATTTTGGGTCATAAAAAGTTGACATTCCTTGCACTTTCCCATGAAAAGTGGGGTATTATATTTTTTTGGTATATGTATGACCTGTGAACAAGTGGGCACTTTTTGCAATAAACTCAACTGAGTGGCATTTTTTGCTGGCATGTGACCTTTTTGTATTATATATTGTTTTAATTCATATCACATGTATACTGTCAATTTGATATTTTTTTTCACAAAGTAGTTTGAACTACTTTTTCTAAGTAGCTTTAGTTAACCAAACTAGATTTCTCCCTAGGCTAGCTTTGCTGTAGTTCAACTTCTTCCAGTGTGAAGTAATTGGTAGCTTGCAAAGCTATGCTTTCAAAGTAGCTTCCCCAACACCGGCTTGCTCAGAGGACTTTAAGTACAGAACACAACACTGGCATGTACACCATCACCTGCCATTTCTAGCAAGCCATCCAAACTCTTTCCACATGCTAAGTGAATACAATGCTGGCAAAAAATGTTCTGACTTGCCAGAAATTGCATCGTAACTCCATACTGGTTAATCATATTTTTCCTTTTGCTTCTCCTCACCTCCCCTGACAAGGATATTGTTGGAAACGTGTGTATCTTAGCAATAAATCATGTGAAATCTTCTCGTTGTTCCTTATTAGTTTATTGCACTTCACGGTGCACTGTCTGTGGGCATTGCTGTGTCAGAAATTCAGTTCTGTGCATGTGGACCACAGCTACTTTTCATCACATTTTCATCATTTAGCTGACACTCATGTCCAGGGTGCAAAATGTGAGTGCAAAGTGCATATAATAAAGTGGAATGCACTGATTTGCATCAGTGCCGAACACAGCGCTGAGATCACAAGCATGTGCTTAGTTCGGTGCATAAGTGCAATGCAATATACCCTGCAGTAAGACTACCTTATTCCAAACTGAAGGCTACCACATACTGTACACTGTAGTAAAAGAACCACACATAAAATCACATACAAGGGAAACAAGGGATCACACTTGAGTAGCTGAGGTATAATTTGAAGAGATGTGTTGTCAGTCTGTGACAGAAGGTGGCCAGGGACTCCGCTGTTCTGACTGCTACAGGGAGCTTTTTCCACCACATGGTGGCCAAGACAGAAAGAGGATGCAACCAAGATGTGCGGCAGTGGGAGTGGGAGTGGGAGGCAGCCACGCGTTCTGAAGCTGAGTGCCGTACTGGTGCATATGGTCTTACAATAAGGGGGATCCATTCCCTTCTCCCATATTTCTCCATATCTATGAACACAAACATCAGACATATTTGTGATATTTCAGTCTTTTCCAATGATACTCCATTTCAGCAGCAGGTCTAGGGCATCTGCTCTGTAGAATCCGCTTTCTCTGTGAACTCGGAATCAGAAACCTGAGCAGCAGAGGCAACACAGAACCGCAGGCTACACGCTACACAGGGTCCCGTTTGCCAGCCGGTCCATTTAGCACTCCCCAGAGCTCCCCCCCCCCCCCCCATGCTTTTAACTGCGCCTCCTCTGCTGCGGGTTTTCACAAACCTGACATGGAGAATTACTGCAGAGCAGAAGAAGAAAATAAATAACACCTGAAAAAAAGGGAGAAAAAAAAAATGTAAAAATCATTAAGCGTGTCCGTGACATGTTAGAGCCAAATTAAATCTAAATTGTCATTGACTGCGGGCTGAGAGCAGCTAGTATGCCCTTCTCTGCGGCCCTTGTGTCGGCAGAGATTAACTCGAGTTGCGTGGCGGCTCTCTATGACTTCCTCCTCTCCACTTAAAAACAAATTAGGTGAAGTCCCAAGAGGGAGAATGTTCTAGACATTTTCTTCAAGGAAAAAAGAGAACTACTTCAAGCCCCCTAAAATACAAAAAATGTTAAATAACCTCCCAACGCTTGCATACTCAAGAACGGCAATGCACACTTATTCAGAAATCATGAAGTTCAGATTAAAAAAACAAGTTTTTAACATCTGGCATAGGGAGAAACTAATAAAATTTTAATTTTATTTATTAATAAGTATGTTTAGGCTTTTATTATCTAACCACAATTTACTTTGCATTATTTTTTTTTTCTGTTTCTCACAAACATCTGAGACTATGATCACTCAGTTACATCATACTTTGCATCAATATACGCACTGCATATCAGGCATTAAAAATCATTACGCAGTAACAGCAAAACACATTACAATTATATTTACAAACATAAAGTCAGCCATAAAACTAAATAAATGGCATTTTAAAAAGAATAAGTCAGATAAATACTACATGAGAGCACAACAAGAGTGAAACCATAACCAACTACAATTTGGTCTTGAATGACCCAAGGGGCTAAGATTCCGCTATATATTCTGGCAAGCAATCCCATGCATTACTATCACTTTGTGTGAAGAAATGGTTTCTAACGTTAGTGTAACATATATTTTTAGCCATTTTCCAATTGTGCCCTCCAGTTTTGTCGACAGAACTTATCTTGAAATAGCTTACATGGAATGGCTTATTAGTCCCCATTATAAATATAAATTGTGTACAGGCTCGGTAATTCTTCAATGAAATCTCCCTTGAGGTTTCTCCATGATATGGTAGCGCTGGAATCATTTTGCAGACTCAAAAGGAGAGTCCCATGTCTGCAGATCTTGTCCTGTCTGGTGTTACAGCTCCTGGTGCTGAGAATATCCAAATCAGTAAAGAAAGGCCGCAGCAAGGTAAAGTCCAAATTCCAGATTCCAGCGTCTAAGCAGAAATAACAAGGGCTCATTTACAGCTGGAAGACAGATGCCAAAAAGGATACTTTTCGTTCTTTTTTTTTTTTTTTTTGGATTCACTTCACATCCCATCTTTGTTTCTAATATGTGACATAATTAGTAATGATACCCAGTGTTTTCTCCACCGAAACACAATGGGAAAGCGGACGATTTAAATTGCCGCAATACTGCAGTTCAGTTGTCAACCAAAAGCTGGATAACTTTTAGGCCTAGGGTAGACAGTTAGCCAGAAGGGCAGTTCTCGCTGCAGTCATTTTAAAAGAGGCTAATATAAGGCTACTTACAACTGTGGTGATAATGGCCATAGTGCCAGGATCATTTCACACTCTGAACTCAGCCAGCAGACACTTAGCAGTCTACCACTTATTCTATTCTGAGACACATTATAGTGCCACTGCAGCATTTGTCATTGAGCCAGCTCTCTGAAAGTCATTTCTTGACAGACTGCAAATGCAGCCTCAGAACCGGGCTGTCAGTGAGAACTTTGCTCGATCAATGTAACACTTTTTCATACCAGATTCAGTTTAGGCAGTTTCTGTCAGTTTCTGGAAATTGCCTGTGCCGAATATGCGAAAAAAAACGCACTGTACAGTGGACAGAAAACGACTAAAGGGGTGGCATCACAACACCGCATGAGTGAACCGTACTCTGCCAAGATGTGAAATCAGCACATCCTGGTTTAGTGGATAAAGGAAATTCAGGGAAAGTGTTTGGGTGGACAAACAATGCCAAATATTTACAAGTCAACCTTAAATGGTATCGACCATTTAAATAGCATGTACTCATTATGATCATATCACCACTTTCTCTGGATTTTATTTTAAATGTTTCATTTTTTCTTATTTCTTCAGAAATTATCAAATTAATATCAAGTTCCAATGAAATATATATTTATGTATTTGCACTGATTACTGATAATTTTTCATTATTAGTCCTACCACACAACTTCATTTATTACACCACATGCAGGTATTGGATAGAATTAGAAATAGCAATAAAGTAATGAGCATATGTAAAAAGACAAAAAATAACAAGGAGTTAAAAACAAATTCCAAAAGTACTGTCTTTAGGAGAGATTGGAGAGTCTAATGTGCTCAGGCCAGGAATTCCAGCATACAGGGGTCTGCAGAAAAAAAGTAATAACTGATTTTTTAAAAAATTCCCTTCATTTTCAAATGAGTGGTGGGGACACTCAAACAATACATAAATGCATCATGAACCACACTGAATTTATATAGTTAACAGTTCCATACAACGCAAGTCTCCTCAGGTCACACAGCCTATTTATTTATTTATTTATTTTTCAACCTTAGGAAGAAGTTTTGCTCCCAACATAGTGGTGCTGTAAACGCTTATGTTGTGATTTGTACCTCATTTAAATTGCTTTGAGTTCTCACCAGAGAGCTAAAGGTCTAGCCATCATTTTAATTAACAGCCCATTTGAGAGACGTGATCCTATGTGCTAAATTAGGATGGTACATATCGTTTGCTGAACTTACTCTGATTGCTGATTCATTAGTTCCTCCACATAACTTTGAAAAACTGTTAGTTTCTGATATTTTGAACTCCAGATAAGGATACATAATTCAGTTCCCTGGGAAACAGGTACCTTTTGCGCAATTCATGTTTTGCACTACTGTTTCAGTAAACAAGGCAAACTAATTGCACAAAAGGATGTTTGTGTGAATTCCAATTAACTACAGTATACTTATTTTAATACACACATGACATAGCAATTACACATTGATTAATTTTATCAGTAGATACATATTTTATTTATACGTAAATAAAATAAGCAAGTCCCACCCAACTTTACAACTGCTAAAATTTAAGCAGTGAGATAGCACAAGTTGTTAAATCATCCTAGTTTTATGAAGGAAACTCCCATCCTTGAACACAGAGTCATTAAATTAAATAAACACATGAGATTGCAGCATTATGAAGGGCACCATTTGCCGATGTCCATACGGAATGGCTTCAGAGTAATTGATACGGGTGCTTTTAATTTGGAGAGCTGGGGCACAATGGATAATCGATGGCTCATGCATAATCACTCTTCCATATATGACGCCTTGAGCGCTGTGTCAATAAAACATTAAGGAGTGTCCTGAGTGAACGACTCTTTGAAGTCAAAACAAGGTTGCGGGATGGAATTCAAAAGCTTAACTGAAGATGGAGAATGCAGGTGAACCATCTGGCAAACTGTCTGAAGATCAGAATGAGAAAGCTGATGGTAAAGTACATTCACAACAATGTGTTTATGTATAGAATCAGTCTGGCAGCCTACTCTGCTTCGTCATCAATGTTGAATAATGTTTTTAAGCAGCTATTACTTTTTTCCTGTCAGTGCACAACTTTGGTTTGTCAGTTACTGCAATTAATGAGAATTGTTCTGTAACAGTCAAATGGTCTGACACTTAGGCTTGTTGCTGGAACTTAAGAACAAGTGCCTTTAAATTGAATGTGAGCAGAGCCAGAGCAATTAAGTGGTTAATTCAGTTCATCACTTCCTTAACCAAACCAATGCAACCACTCTTGTCAGATCTGAGACTGTAAGCTTAGGTTACAGCCCTCCTGTATGCAGTATGGCCACCTCTGCTGGAGTCTTGAGCATCTCATTTGCCTGACTGTGTTGTCTTTCAAAGCAAATTATGTTTTCTGATGTTTCTTCACACAGAATCAAACCTAAATATAGCCTGTTTTTTGTCTATTTTAATTACTTTTCACAGCGTGCTACGAGTGTTTATTTAATATTTCACTCTCACAAGTGCACTTCACCTCTCATTGAGTCTTGCTTTGACTCCACAAGCTTCCCTTTTCTTTTTTCTTTAAACTCTGAAACATCTTTTCATTATCAGAAATAACAGTATGCCTGCTGTTCACCTGTGGATCAGAACTAATTTAATAAGCACTGTGTTTGAGGCATCATTCCATAATCCATGCAGCTCTTAATTAGAGTCAAACCACAGACAATCGCTTGAAGGACAGTGCAGCATTCTACATTTAAAGTTATCTCTTAGCACCATATTGTAAATTAACTCATATATAAAAGTAAACAGAGTGTGCTTGTGTGTGTGTGTTCTTGCTTTGTTGCCATGTTTAATTCCGCAGGACAAAATAACACACATTATATTTCCTATTGCTTCTTCCACTGGCTCTGTATCCCATGAGATGAGATACATATGATATGAAGAGTGCATGTAGGAATTTTGACTGTGTTGGATATTTTACATTTACCCTCAGGGGCTGCCACAGCAAGCAGCATATCCACAAAGACTGCCTCTGTCAAGGGCCTCTGTTAGCATTGGCTAATGTATTCTACAGCTTGAGGAATTCCACCACAGAAAAATTACACCTCTCCCTTCTGATGAAAATGATAATGTGAGAATTTTCACAAGTTTAGATGTGAGTGCACAATGCACTTTGAATATGACACATTGACACTTGGAATTTTTATTTGATGAATAATATTATATATATATATATATATATATATATATAGCATTCTGTTTTATAAGATCTACACACTAAAAGGTAAGCAGCACTCTTCTATCTTGACAGGTTTTTTTATTCTGCAATTTATCATGTAAATTATGCTCTTGTCATACAAAAATCTGAAACCAACTTTCTGCTCGACTGAAATTTTTTATCAACTAGGCTGTCTTTGGTTTCTGAAAAATGGTGCATCTTTTGATGTGTAAGCTCTAATACAAGTTCATTTTTTTCCCTCTTCAACGATGAATTGTCATTACCCTTCACCCCTCTGATAGGTTATCCAGCCCCTGCATCTCAGCCAAAACTCATATACATGGCAGTTAGCTTTACTTGTCATTTCTCTCCCCTTCTCTCTAGCTGCCTCAGTTCATTTGATGGCAAAATTTAAAGCAGCTGATACTTAAGTTAGAAGTTAGTAATATTGGCAAGGGCTAATTAATCTTTTCTGTTGTCTTTCACAACTGCAAGTGAAGATTTTCAAAATCTTTAAATTGTCCAAAAATGAAGGGAAAATGTATGAGAAGTAATAATGATAAATGTAATATTTTGTCAAATATAAAGTTAAAGACAGAGACCGTAATGGCTGGAATGGATCCATGAGGTACACGGGTTCTGTCTGTTCATGTCTGTTTTAAGGCAGGGCAACAGCTCTTGTTTCAAGGGCTGTTGGACCCATGGCATGGGGGCCCAAAAAAAAGCGATGTTATGATCGCGGTTGCGTCTAGGGGTAATGGCAGCTCTCATCTAATTGGCTGTCACACTTTGCTGACTGTGCCGGAGCCTGACAAAAGCCGACAGGAAACGCAATCAGAAAACATGGCCGCAGAATTTTCAAGAGCCCCCGGCAGCCGGAGATCCGAGCGTTAGGGCCTTCCAGTGGCGTCGCTGACAGCTGGAAGACGCGACTGCTGTCCTGCATGGGCCACGGAGCACGGCGGGTGGCGAACAGCATGGGTGCTGGAGTGTTTAATTCCCTCATAAGCACAGCTGTGCCCCCCCCCGACACAAGTGACGTGAAACAACACAAGAGGAGACGCTGCTAGGCTTCTCCCCGGTTCTGTTCCACACAGGCGACGGAGCGGGGAAACTTTTAAAATACGGAGAGGGAATCTCCTTGGAACTGTACCGTGCCTGGCGCTGCAGACAATCGGACGTCGTCCTTGCCACTCCACACAGCGAATGCGACGGTCGAGACGCCAAGCCGAGGTGCGGCCTTGCCGTCCCGCGCACCTGCCTCCCGGTGCTGTGTGCTCACCAGCCGGACAATACGGAATCCCCAGGACGACGGTGGCACGTCGTCAAGAAAGCAATGGTGCAGACCTGTCGAGCCAGCATATTTAGTGTCCAATGGAACATCTGTGTGGTCGCCTTGCCAGTGGCATCCACTGTGATGGACTGACCCCCAGCCTAACTGCTCCCCTCCCATCTTTCCACAGCTGTGAACACAAAGGGGCCAGAAATCCCTACAGCACTCACAGACCAACCACTGTCGCTGTGGTCACTATAAACTTTGTGTGTCAGAGATGAATGGGCTTGTGTGTGCATGTGTACTTGTAATGAATATACACACTTATGAATGCTGTTTTGATGCAATGCACGTGTGTATGTGCACACACACGTATCACACACACACACACACACACACATATATAACATTCATTATTATGTATTTGTATGTCTGAGAGGAATAAAAGCAGGAATAAGTCGTATATTTCTTGACATGACAAACAAGTCTCCAAGGAGGGTATGTTCATATATTTATAGTCATTTAAGTGTTTAATAAAGTGCTGAAATAATAATCTGGGGATTGAGCCTTTATCACCCCACAATGTTACAACTAATTTGGTAACATATCATTTCACTGCAAATTAAGTTGTATTATGATGCCTCCCTTTGAGAAGAGCCTTTAATCATTAGTATGAAAGGGACAGAAAATCCCAGTCAAACATAATGGTACCTCACAGAGTGCAGATTTGCCTTAATATATAACTAATGGAGAGAAAATTGCCCGTGAACATCTCCCATCTTATTGATGCTAATGAGATATCTGCCTTACCTGCTGTTAACGAGCTCAGCACTGCGTCCCGACAGGCAAATCTTTGCACCCGTTTGTCGAAAAAAAAAAAAAAAAAACAAAACCTGAGAACATCACACTGATCGCACCCAGACCTCGGCACTGGTCTCGTATCGGAGGAGGTGAAAGAGAAGATTAAACAGATGTCTGTTCTGACGCAGGTCACTCCAGCATTCAAAATTCAGCTTCTCATTACCTCTCCATGGCATGCTGTGCACTGCCCCAGCAGTGGATCTTTAAAGTATCATTTGTTTCTCCGATAAGTGGAAGAGAAAGCCTTGAGAAGGAAAATGCCGTTCTGGGAAGAAATGGTGTGCAAACTCTTTTCAGATCTCATCCTCTTTCTAGTAATCATCATGACCGGCTAACTCTAAAGGATCTGAGTTCACAGAATGCAACAGTGCCATTTTTTTTTTTTTTTTTTTTTTTTGTTCTTAATGTTTTGATTTCATTTCAACTTTAAGTATTTATAGAGCCAAGGTTGGGCTGAACAGCACTCAGAGCATTATTGTGAAAAACCAGGACATGACTCCACAGCACTTTCTGTCTGCTCCCTGATTGTCCGACAATTCCTGGCACACTTTGTAAGGCTAACAACCTCTTAATTATGTACATGCCGAGAGTATCTGCATTCAAATGCCAGAGAGTCTGCACAGGGCGCCACTGGGGAATTTGTTCGGCCACTTAATGAGGTCTTCACAGGTGCCTCATGCAGACTCACAGAAAATTTGAGATCACCCATCTCGGGTAGCGAGGATTCTCACCCACACATGCATTCCCCCTCTGTACTTTGATATTGTGATAAGGAAAAACACTCAAAGGCTGATGCTGTACGATCCTAATAACACAGAGAGATTTAATTGAATGCAGGGATTTTGAATGGATAATATTCATGTCCTTTCAAATGGATATCCATTTGAAATCCCTATCAATTTGACAGATAATGTGTGGATGAGTACATATTGTAAAAGGGAGACGTCTTCTCATTTTGTTTAAGTTATTCGCACAGAAAGGAGGCCAGGACAAATTGTGGCAGAAAGGGGACAACATGTGAAACCCAACAAAGCAGCCAGTAGGACAAAGAGCCAAAGAACAGGCCCACCATACCCTGCAGGCATATACGTGAATACCAAGTTGATTATAAACATTTTGGAAGATGTGCAAAAATCCAATGCCTTTGTCAACACTGAAACAAGAAATTGATCAAAATTGCAGATAATACATGGATTTTATCATACCAGCGTCTACATTATTACTTTACTTTTTAAAGACATTTCTCTGTCCCTTGTTCTAACACAACCTTACCAGCGATGCTTTTCCCCATTATTGTTTCCCAGGGTAATGCCAACCAATCTCTGCACAGTGTAACACCACCCAGGGTGCAGATGGGTATGTTGCTTGGAGTAGTGCAACCCAAGAGATAGCAGTGCAATTTTTAATTAAGAAAAAAGCTATTTTCTTTGAATGCAGAGACAGAAGACAGTACTTTTTATGCTAGGGCTGAATACTAGTCAGTTGGCCCCAGATGGCACCCATTTCCCGCCCCAGGAGAAAGAAAGACATTATTGGCCAAGAGATGGCAGCGTTTCAGCCACACCCGCCAAGTCTGCGCGTCCGACCACCTTGATAGCTTACTTTATGAAATGCAGTCTTGGAGGGCTATGTGTGAGTATGGCAGCATAAAACCATGCAGTATTGAGCTTTATGAATTAACATGAGTTACAGTAAATCATATATAAATAATAAACCTATTGCCTGTTGGTTAACACCCTAAAACTCATTGGATGGTGGCACATGAGTCACAGAAATGGACTTGCTTATATGTTGTTTGCATTCTGTCTGGAATTTCAAATTGGGTTTAGCAATGATACATGTTACTCATTGTAATGCTAGTAAGAGTTGTGGAGAAGTTATGGCTTGTGGTTAATTTTCAGTATGGCTGAGATAAACTATCTTTATGACATGAATGTATTTATATATACAATTCTGCACTCTTCGGGATTGGCAATTATCACAGGCAGCTTGTTAGGAAGCAGCTGTAGGTTAATATGGGAGCTAATGTTTACAGCTAGCTGTATGGCTTTGAACATCATTAACATACCACACAACAAAAAGATTGATTCATGAACATTAAACCACTATGCCACCTAAATTCTGCAAATTTAATTCAAAGCCAGGTAGCTGGATAGCTTATATTTCCAATTAATGACACTCCTGCAGACTCAGTGGGACTATCATACCTGCATTTGCTTGTGGTTTGGCCATGCTGAACTGCATTCGAAAGGCATTGAGCACCCGAGCACTAATCCTGGATCAAGTTTCAGATTATCAAACAAGTTTCAATTGTATTGAAAGACATAAAACATGATGTCATCATGCCATTATGTTTGTCACCAGGGCAAGATGAGTTAAAATCTCCTGGATCGCTTCTAGTGTATGAAAAATACATGGAGCCATCAGAAACTGAGAAAGTAGTCAGTTTCAACTTGATAGCGCAGCCTTTACTGGGTCTTTCCACAGCTCACCAATAACTTACATTTCGATCAAAGTTGACGGTTCCACTCATGTTTTTCTCTCTTTTTCCCCCACCTTCAGGGTATCCTACTTATAATCACATGGCTGAAATGCACTGGAGCGAGTGAAAGAACAGTAAAACGCTACTTTGGGGCGAGACATGTTCCTCTTTGCTCTCATCAGTCCAGTGGTCTTGTTTACCTGACCCCTTACTAAATGCCTAAACTTTGGCCCTCAAATGGAAGAAATCCCAAACCGGGCGAGGCGTGGGTCTCTCGTTAACAAAGGGAAAAAGGCAGCGAGGGACTCCATTTCGGCTCCCCACTGGACGCTCCCGGCAAAGCTTTATCAATCTGACCTTAAATGTCACTCCATTAAGGCGCGGAGGGATTGCTTCACGGCGAGAAAAGCCGAATCGGGTTTGCCGACAAAGCGCCACAGCGCCACGTCAGGGTCTGTTTTGGCCTACAGAGAGCAATGAAGAAACGCCTCGCGATGCATCCCGGTTTCGTGGACGTCACAAGCCTTCTTACAAAACTGCGGAGCACGATTTTGCATGAAATAAATATCACATCTCAACCTTTTAAATAATGAAGATAAACGATCAATAATGGAGGACAGCCCGCAACAGTCCGACTCCTGTGTATTCCTGTTTGGCTTCTCAGACTTTGATCTCACTGTATGGTCAGTCATGTCAAGGTTAATTATTTTACCAGCCTACATGTTTAAGTACATCCCCATTCAACAACCCACCCCCTCCCCTGTCGACTGATGTATTTTAAATGAGTCTGCACAGACCTGCAATTAACGTGTGTTGTGCATTACCCTTGTGGCTAGTTAGCTTCATAGTCTGCCTGTGTGTCCTTCAGTAACACATAATAATAGGCTTTATAAAAGACACAAAAGGTATACAAGTTTTATTACCTGCAGAGGCCAGAAAACAATAATAGCTTTCTGACTTATCTCAGCAAGATATTGAATATTTGAATACACAGCGTGTTTAAAGTCATTTTCATGTCCCAGTGGCTCAGGTCACTGGATATGAACATATTTCATGTATAGTTTTTTTTATTGGATATCGTCTCATTTAAAGATATTGCATAGCTGCTGTGTGTTTAAACAATACATCTGAAGACACTAACCAATTAGTTGGAAAAAAAAAGACAGGGAACATTTGTTCCTTTTTGAATGTTAGAATAGGTCCACCAAGGGACTTTCTCTCACTCACAGCGCATACAAATTTATGACACTCCACCCGTCACTCCACCTTGCCTTTTTCTTCAGTAACTGGTATGTTGTTCAAAATTAGATTTAAATGTTGTCTATTAATGGCTGCTTAGTAGTTATGCCATTTCTACCCCTGTTGTCTGGGCTCAGCAACAGTATGTGTTATAAAAGCCCTCAGGCACCCGGGCATGATAATAATGAAAAAAGTACCTGAAAATTGAAATTAGTTTCGTTTATGAAAAGCGCAATAAACACTCTAAAAATGTGCAGCTTTAATTTGACTAAATATGGAATTTTGTAAAGTGTTTAAATCACACAGACATTCAACATCAATAATCAATGATAAAAAAAAAAATAATGCTGATCAATCTCCTTTCATTCAACATTTACTTCTAACTGGTGTATACTGAAATTCATTATAATCTTTTGGACTAGTGGTGCTCACTTGTCTTGCACACACCATGAATGGCAAATGATGTGCATTCAAACTACACATCTGCAAATACAAAATCCATCTCCCCATGTAGTTTCCCCCAAATCTTCTGAACCAACGTTCTACTGCTAACTTGTAGTAGGGAGTGAGGCCATTCAATTAAATAACACAAATGAACTGACAAACCTTGAAAGGGAATTGACTACAGAACTTGCCTGTGATCTTGTGACAGACAAATTGTACTCCATTCAATCAATAAATCAATCATTATGTGCTAGTGCTGATCTTAAATGAGTCTTTATGTCAGGCAGACAGAAGGCATAGAACACATATGTTAAATCACTTTTCCTTCTCAGAGAGGTCTTCATGTCTAATATTTTTGTTATTATCAAGGAAAATTAAGGCTTTTTAAACTTAGTTTATTTTGGAATGTAAAAATGAGAACTCACATCTGCCACAAAAAGTTCTTCAATCCACACAGCCCCTCCCCACCTAAAAGAAGACATTTTAATGATGCAACAATTATGGAATCCGGTCCCAACGGTTCAGGAGTTGTCACACGGCATATACAATAAACAAAAGCAAAAATGGATTTTCCGAAGAACACACCACCACTCCCGAAGTGTGTGTGTGTGTGTGTGTGTGTTTGGCATTTTGCGATCTTCATCCTAAATGAGTTTGGATGAGGAGTGAGTTTGCAAGTGCTCATATTCGCCGCGCCCCGTGTCGGCTTTGAAGCGCTCCGAGAGCGAGCGAGCGGCCGTCCCCTCCCCTCCGCCCCATTAAGCCATCATCACTTTGATTTACTTTGTGACAGTGCAGATGAACCGCTTTCAAGCTGGTGACATTTGAGCGTCTCACGAAAATACGAGGTGATTTCTACTGAAAAACAAGTTGTGTTCCCAACTTTATGTGCTTTCCTGGCCTCCTTTTTTTAAAAAGAAATTTTGCAAGGTGACTGTAATTTCAAGTATTTCAGAACAAATGCGTCAGAGTTAACTGATATATAATGTAGCTTGAGCTATTTCTGTGGAAGCAAAGACAAAACTTGCAAAGATTAAACCCAAATGCATACAGTATGTGTAATGGTATTCAATGCAAACACGATCCAGCACACTGTGTTTCTAGAAAAATCATTACATTGTGAGTGGAGGTAAACTGAAATGTAATACCTGACCTTGGTATTTAAATGACACTGTAAAGGAGGGGGTTATGTGTTCGTTGTGCCCTTGAACAAGGAGTTTAACCATGGTCATACACCGACTACAATGTTTTCAAATTGGCCTTGTTTGTAAAACGCTTCTCACCGGCTGACATGGGTATTAATTAGATATTATTTGATGGATATTACTGCTATGAAAGGCCTTCAAAGCATACCCTAAAACAATTTCACTGAGGCATTATTTATAATGTCCTGTCCGAACAGTAACGTGTGATACGTGCTTTTTTGAAAACACTGGTTACGCATCCCTGTTTTGGATTGTGAGTGTTTTGTCCTTGTTAATCCAAGAATTTCTGTTTGATTCTCTGGATCCATTTCTTCACCAAAAATCTGTACCGCAGACTAATTTGTTCGAAATCTCTGCTCCTCATCTCAACACTCTCTATGTCTTCATTTGTGAAAAGAAGGTAAGGTTAGGGCAAGGACGCAGACGTGTGAAAGTTAAACTTTTTCATTAGTTCAGACATGTTCTGATAACAGTCAGACTCGAGGAGACATCTGAAGTCTTCAGAGATCCAAGTATTGAGAAATGGTTTGTTCTGTCACAATGAGTGGTTTTGAAGTGAGGATAACAGGAGTCTAAAGAAGATGATAGGCCTTAAAACCTTCTTAAAGATTTATTTTTTGCTCATTAATGTTTAATTTAGGGAAAGAAACAACTTTTGCCAGATGTCCCACTCTGATTCCCAACTCGTGTTCCAACATACCATATCCTACACACTGGGGATATTATTACAAATCACATTAAGTACCTCTGTCATTTTTGGTCACCATATGTCAATTAATAATGATACAGCATAGTATATTCAGGCACAGGCCTGCTAAGGCTGAGAATCAGATCATTTATTCTATGTCTTTTGTTCATACAGCAGCCCTGTGTGCTTTTTATACTGGATGATATTGTGTTGTTAAATTTATCACCTGTCTTGTTGGGCCACATCATTGCAAATTTGCCTTTTGGAATGCATCTATATATATATATATATATATATATATATATATATATATATATATATATATATATATATATATATATTATGTCCTTCTAACCAAATATATTTTTTTCTTCTATTTTCAATATAACTATGACCTGCATGTTAAACAAATGTCTAATTAAATTATTAAGCAAATGAGCACTTTCTTGTCCACCTTTGCATGATTTCGCTGCACACACTGGCAAAGAACAAACCGCAAAGCCACACTCTCAGCCTGTGATTTCAGTTCGCATTGCAGACCAGTAATTACATTAGTACATCTCGATGAGTGACAAGGGAGACACCGAGGAACAATGACACATCAGGACAAGCGCGGCGACGGCTCCTTTGGTCTGCCAATGACAGAGTGCTGAATTCACAGAAAGAACATGATGGGAATGTGATGTGCAATGGCTGACTGGAGATTACAAAAAAAAAAAAGAAAACAAACATGTGATACAAATAAGGATGTGAGCCAGCGAAAAAAGAAACAATTCCTGGCCTTACAAAAAAAAAAAAAAAAGTAAATGGCATCCAGACAGAGATTGGCGCGGGTGCAACTTTTGTCATTATTCTCAATGGGGAGAGGGTGGCAGAGTGCCCCACAGCCAGCCGCAGCTGCCAGCAGTTAAAAACACCCTGCTGCGACACGCAAAAGTTGAACAACTTCTAACTGCCATTTTTTTTTTCCAACCAGAATGCTAACAAGATGATTTGTTGTTCTTGTTCTAGCTTGCAATGGCCATTGAGCAAGTTAATAAGTATATCCATGGTAATGTTCTTTTTTATATATATATATTATTATAAATGTAATAGTTTATGATGTTTATTTACGATAAATTTGACTTTTTTCTCAGTGAAGCAAGGAATGTCTGGTTCAGAATATACAGGTATTCATGAAGATGAGGGCAGGTTTGTAGTTTCCAGATGTATGACACCCTGGTAAGAAATTACACAAAGTATATTGATTTAGAACACAGACTGCATACTTACACTAGCCATTAACTCATTTTATCAGAACATGAACATTTCCATGTGGAACTGTAGTTATAGTCACAGGCAGAACTGAACAGAACATTAGCAACAGAGTATTGGATGCATTCGCCTAAACAAAGCAGAATTGAAGAGAAGTAGTTTTAATGACTGATTTTGTTATTGTGTTGTGCACTGAGTTAATATTAGCTGAGGTGTCATAGCCTTTCAACACATAATTGGCCCATAACTGGGCCATTCTGAGGCAAAGCAATGGTCTTAGCTTAGCATGCTAACATCGTGTTTTGGGCAGGATTCAAATTTCCAGGAATGCAAATTCAAAGACAGCTGTTGCTACTAATTGTCAGAGATTGTCATAACTCAAAACAGTAGAACTCTGGGGGTTTCCCATGATACCCTAACAGGAAGCAAGTGAAATAATCAAAATGAATTCATTTTTTTCTGACTGACTACATCATACAGGTTACTAAGGTGACTATAAATAGTAAATACTTTGGGGATCTCCTGAAACGTAAACTTATGCTAGTAAGGCTTATGTCAATGAGTCTCCAACACTGATTCTTGCTCAATTAGAGGCACAATTCCTCCCATAAACAAAACAGAAACCATACAGTAGCATACAAGTCAGGATTCCAAACCACATCATTTGGTGGAGCTACCATGCGCTGTCAATCACTGACTCATATCAACCAATCTAAAGAAATTACTCTCCACAGAAAACCCCATGACTGCAGATCTGAACAAAGCATTGATAGTATGTGATGGCTCCACCCATTTTAAAGTACATAAAGCTTACCTCTGCCATTGCCAACCTCTGGTGTACAAAGCATCACAGGATTGGATGATGTGCCCTCACCAATCGATAAAGCTGACACTAAGTAAATGTGTTCTAACAGAAATGTCGGAAACATCATTATTACACTCATCATTCATCGTACACGTGTCCGGATCTCTGGCAAAATATTTTTCCATAGTTTCAGTGGTTGTTCCTTTGTGAGACATATTTCACACATTACCTGCTGTCAAAGTTGCTTTGCAGGTAGAGTACGGACAGTAATTTCACACTAGACTGACCTTACGATATTGTGTCGATCATATAAAGGTCAGTGCTAGAGACCTGTCTGTTTTACGAGGACAAAAAACTAAATATAAGTGACTGGGAATTCCTTCCCAGGACTCCGTTCAGAGACTTCTTTAACTGATAAGCACATTGCTTAATTAGTGTCACTTTGGTGTATTTCAAGAATGCACTGAGCTTGATTGCACCATTTTGAAATGAAATGAGTTATGATAACAGGGCCACATTTATGACATCTTAATCGTTCAGACTGATCCAATTATCCATGGAAACAAAATACACGTAAATTAATCCATGTAATTATCTGTGAAACTGGTCATATAACAAGATCTTATTACGATTTTGGTAATTGTTATAGCTGTGAGGTGGGACTCCCATGAAACAAAATGGACATTTAAGTGCCAGTATTATAGCTGAAATTGCATTATGGTACAATGTTTTTGAACAAATGCTGAGAAGAATGCGGTTTGTCACTGAAATTCTAGTTTGAAGTCAGTAGCGATGGATGTTTCACACGGTAAAGGTGTAGTAATATACTCTGTGAAATCCTGACCTGTCCTACTCTCTCCAATATATCACCCAGTAGGGGTGACCAGAAGCAGATGTCCCCATGTGTATTGTCAGTGCTCTGTTAAATGACCTTGAGAACGTTCTCACTTCAGGGGATCGACAGTGGCTGACTTGACAATGTAATGGAACAAAAGGGCCTTTTCTCAAGTAAAAATAAGTGTTAAATCACCCTGCCCATTCAATTTGGTTACCTGAATTGTTTAAGGGCTCTCATGACATATTTACCGCACACCCTCCATGTCATAGATTTAAACACTCACACATGCATGGGTGTTCTGTACACATGTACTGTATATATTGCACTTGCAGCTAACTAATTTTTTTGTCCTTGAGTTTCTTATTCTATCCTACAGAGATAAAGTCAAATAAAAAAGTTTAGATCGGAGTACAGAAAATGGGGTCATCTTACACTATGCATGGACACGGATCATTCCATATCAGCTCAACCAAAAAAGTGAAGGTCGGAGGTTTTCTAAGAAAAAAATTCACATGGGGCAGTTAGAAGCCCACTGAGTATAGAAATTCAAGTCATTTATGATTTTTTCCTAATTTCCTCTTGTGGAGCTGTGACCCGGTAAAGGTCTCCCTTATATGAGAACATTTCAAAGCATATGATTGTGCATGGCACCTCATTTGACTCATAACGACTGGGGAGGTTTTCAGAGAAATGGGTTAGGAGCCTCAAACTTCACTTTTTGGGAAGTCGAGGTGAGACCACTTATGTTCCTTACCCTTTACCCTGTGCGTCTAAAAGGCAGTCCACACAACGAAGTTTCAACATCCTTATTCACTTAAGTTCACCATTGCCTGGTCATATCTAGAGGGGCAATTAAACCAATTATATTAATAATAAATCAGTAATGCAGGGTAACTAAGCAGACCTTGAAACTTCCAAGGTAGGAAAAAATTATGGGACATCCAGTTCCTTCTTTGAAGATTGTGAGTCGACATTAGATGAGCCATATATTTACATGAAATATCACGGTGTGGCTGGTGCTGGAGCCGAGGAGCTGTGATCATGTCAGTTTTAAAGAAACCTTCCACAGAGGCTGATTAAACTCTCAAGTTTTCCATTCAACTCAAGTGATTAAAGTTCCCATCCAATCAGTGATCGTCTAATATAGTAATCAAGGCATGAGGTGGAAGAGAATCTTAGGCTATGGCTTAATCAATACTGAGTCACCACTAAGGCTAACCAACCAGACCCACAGGTGGAACGAAAATCCATCCACAAACATTGCCAAAGAGGTGCAGTTTTGTTGGGCAGTCATGTTTTCTTTAGAAAATACTAATAAATATACACCAGCATGTCTTTATTTCCAAACATTCCTTGAAAAATATCATGGGAAGTAGAGCCCTGATTTGGTGGAGTTTCTGATCTAATCACGGCACATCTTTTCAAAGCAGAACAAATCACTGCTCATCACATCTAAATGACGGGTCTGCTTGAACGTCCAGTGAAACACTCTGCCGCCGGCATCGATTTGAGTGCACAAAATAACGAAATTGAGCCGAAATCAATTGAGAAACAAATGTGTCCATCTGGGGAGTGACGCGCTCGTGAATTCAGCAATAAACATGACCGACAGCGTCAGGTCTCGCTTCGAAAGGGGCAAGCCAGTCAGAAACACATTAACTTCAGGATTTCACGTGTGAACTGCCACAGGAGAGAGACAAAAACAGACATCGAGTTCCAGTAAGTGACACTCTACCTCCCTCCCCCTCCACCTTCTCTATCCATGAGCAGAGGCCTGGTTGCTGGAGCAATTGTGTGAGGCCCCAAACACACATAAGCCATATACACAATTTACTCACTGACAATCCTCTACAGAATTGGAAACCCAATTTGCAGTGCAGGGCGAGAAGATGACACATCGCGAGGCAATAACCATTCCTTTCCAGGTGCAATAATTGGATCCGGCTCCTTCTTTATCGCTTTGATTCCCTTTGTTCAAAGGGAGTATCGCGTTTGCCCGGCGGTTTTGCATGGAGAGCATCGGCTTCACCTTATTTCAATGTTGTCTCACATTACACCTTGATGTATGGTGCCTGGCATCCAGCGCCTCGAGAGCATTGGGGTTTTTAACAAGAGCAGATACCATCAAAGATTATTAGACACTCAGCCTTCCAGCTCTGTTTTAAAATATGTTTTTAATCTTCCCACAAGAGGGGAAAAAGAGAGGGGGGAGAGAAAAGGTCTCTTCTCTTCTTCCTCAAAAATTGTCATGATTAGAAAGAAGTGTGTGTTTTACATCGTGCAACAAGAGCTTTTCAAATGATCAAAACTGCCACAAAAACTTCACAAACGGCGTGACATCCATAATCATCGGGATTTATGCAGACGATCATTTGTGATCGTCGGCTGGGCGCCTCTCCCACTTACGTTTCTCAAGCGCTCGATACCATTTATATCACAGGAACAAAGCTATTCCTGGCAGAACTAACCTTGTTTCAAGAGGAGGCTATATATGCAGGGGAAAGAAGTAAATAAATAAATAAATAACAAAGCTGTATTTCCATTTCTTCCCTGGCACTGCTGCGCTTTCAGGGGCTTGAAAAATTAAAGGTATAAATTGAACCATGTACCCACGAGATGACACTTGTATACTTAATGTACCTCCAGGCATGCAATTAGCAGAAGGGCTTAATCTTTCATACTGCATCGTTTGATTTGAATTCAGAAAATCAGCTTCAGTCACAGAATTAGTTCACAGTGCAGAAACTTGCACAACAGGTTCTGAGAAGGGACTAAACCGATTATGACTAGCGTACGCGTTTCGGCATGAGAAAAAAAAAAAAAGGCTGAAGGTTGAAACCACTTGCTTGATGAGAGGTGAAGTTGAGCCTATATTTGGGATATGCAAATTTCTGTGAAATGTGAGTGAACTTGTTCTGGAATCAGAAGGGTAACCACCACAGCATGTGACTGGTATGCAAACAATTGCAATGTTATTAACATTAAAATGACCTTCATTATCAGTCATTAACTTTATTATTTGAAAAACTTAAAGTTGCATGCACAGTTGTGAAAACAAAGGTCTTTAAGTTTTATAAAAAAAAAAAAAAACCTAAAAAGTCATGTGAGTCTTGAATTTGTGACACACAATATACACATGTACATGCATATGTAATTTCAAATTCACAAATGGAAAAACCTGAGAAATACGGGGGGTTGAAACACCTGAGCTTCAGCTAATTTATTGTACCATGTTCTGATACAGCTTTCCTGCATACATTTATTTGACTGGTACATTGCTGTACATGAGTTCATTTCAGACAACAGGTACAATATTCCGTTGGATGAGGTAAATGGTTCATTGTACAGGTCATGGGTCATGATATAAATACTCACAAACCTCAAAAACTGGCAAGTCAAATAATTTATTTTACAATTACTTTGAGTTAGAGTTAATTTACTTTCAATTGAGTCTCCTGTCATAATTCAAATACATTATTGTGATTTTTATGAGTCTTGGCTCTCTTGTATTATTTCACATTGATTTGAAACAACAAATACTTCCAACAATCAGTAGCTGGGGAGGTACTGTTGAACACACTATAGATACTAAACTGTATTCATATTATCATTTTTTAACTATTTCTAAACTCCAACTGTGATAAATTATGAACGGTAACAACAAAATGAATGATTACATAAATATGTGAAACTTGAAGAGCTGTGTTGTTATCAACAGGGAACAGCTTACACCATTGCATGAACTATAGGCATCACAAGCCTAGATGCAAAGAGGTGTGGGACTTACTCAATTAAGCTGGCAACAGGTGAACAGTTGGCACAAGTAGGGGGTGATTATCTTGCAGGTGAAAACAGACTGGCACTAGTTAAAGACTACTTGGAGAACATCAACTGCAGAGACTGCCAAAAATAACTGTTTTGCTGCCTGTGTTCACATGACACCTGTTTTTTTTTTTTTTTTTTTTCTGTTTTGGCTGTGATCTATGTTACTTTAAACCCTTGTCTATCCTGTTTAAGTGTCTTCAAAAGTCTTTTTGAATTATGCAGATACACTTGGATTGTGTAATTGAGTAATTGATTTCCCATAATATGTATCTGTGCCATGCCTCCTTGCTACACTGTCATCGGATTGATTGATTGGATGCATCAGGACGATGATGAATTGTGCAGGTTTCTTAGCTCTCTGTTATGTAACATGCATACCCTTCACTGCTCTGCATGGCTTTGCTTTTCTCTGTCTGAGGCCAACTCTATGGTTGATGTTCACTGGATCCCTGCCCACCAGCACAGAGTCATTGCTGTCTTTAGATTATTGCAAACATATTGGATATATCTGTGTCCAGCTGTGCCATTCAGACGTGATTTTGCACACCCAGTTTGCCGTATTCTTGCCAAATAAATGGATTCTGTGCTTTATATTGATGGACTGATTTATTTTAATTGTACTGTTAAGAAGTATATTAACTTGCATGTTCTTCAATAGAATGACATGGATAAAGATCCAATGTCTGAGACATACTTGAAACAGTCATAGTGTGTGTAAGTGTTTGTGTATGTCATTATATAGCCAAAAAGAAATAAAAAACTTTTGGAAAAAAAATACTTTTTAAACGATGCATCACCAAAAAAGTTTGATCCAATCCAATTTTCAAAAATTTACTCTCTGTTGAATGGTACTCACATGCAAAAAAAGATTTTCTTTTTTAGTTTTTATATCTGGAAAAAATTGGGAACACATTTTATTGAAACACGCCAGAAAAAATGTCCCCTTGGGAATAGACCAGACATACGAAATGTGGTGAAACAGCTGAGCAAAAATGCCCCGGAAAATTGAGTTTAACACTGGAGTCTGCTTTGCTCTCTACTACGTGGTGTGCTTCTGTACACCCCATAATGATCCATTAAACTGTCAAGAAAGCTAGCACGAAAAAATTTTATTTTTGAAAAGCATGCCGTCAGTAAAAATCTGCTGAACCTGTACGTGAGTCGGCTTGGGTATATGAAACTCATAGAATCAGGCACCTTTAAACCCCACTGTAATTCTCCATTTGAGAAGCAAAAGAATTAATAGGGATTCTATAGCCTATAGCAGACCATGTTGTCTGAATGATTGTCTTGCAAAATGGTGTGCAGTAAAGTAGTTAGATTTAGCAAAGATTATTGACAACAGGGACACCTTTTGGCAAAGGCAATGATTATGTAAGAGGTTTGCCTCCAGATTGGAGACGCTGCCAGAAAACACAGGAAAGGCTTGAATTACTGTCTCACTCTGCTTGAACACAGATTTATCCAGTTCTGACCTGATGCAACCTGATGACAGTCACAGCAATATACAAACTGAAAATTGCCATGTATTGCAAAGTTGATTATCCCCAGCAGGCAAATTTAAGCATAAGCAGCCGCGCAAAGAATAATTTCTGTCACACGTGATACCCTGGATACTCACTCAGGGACTGTCAACAGCATCGTAATGTTGATAAACTTCAATTATGCCCCACTGTAAACCATCATGCTCTGGGATCAAACCAAATGGGCCATATGCCCATCAGAAGTGTTCACCAAAAGATTACCAAGTAGGAAAAGCACTTGGCTGACTGTACTTTGGAGTGTTCAACACATAGCTGTGAGTCAGCTCATCCCCAAGGGCACTGTAATGTACCTTGTTATAGAATATTCAGCAACAACAGGAGTCAAGGCAGAGGGGGAGAAGCTATGATTTATGTAAAAAAATGTCATGAATTACAGCAAAATAGAATGTAATGTGGCAAATATAATATCACCCCATATTAATTTAATGAATGTGTTCTGTAGGTCTCCTGCCTCAAATAATGCTTGTTTTTCGTAATAAGCAATACAAGACTTTTAAATATTGTTAAAGTCATTTTAACTGTTTCACCTGTTTACACATCAAGCAAAGAGTTTAGTCTATGTCAGGTGATAGTTGGGCCAACAAATATAAGAATAAATTTGTGGAAAATATTTAATAGTTGGAGGTCAGAAATAATTTGATTAAATTGACTTTAATGAAAGAGTGGTTAATAACCAAACGGAAAGCAAAAATAAACAAATAAATGTACTACCATGAAATAACTTAATTCTTGATTAATAACTGCACTTGTACTTTTGCTGCAGTTGCCTGGATCCAATTTAAGCAATGTGTCTTGAAACTTCCACAAATCTAAATTAATAAAGTTATTCAAGGATCTCACCTACAAAAAGAATACAAATCAAAGACAATGCATCAAACATATAATAAGTATTTGTACGATGGTTAACTGATTCCTATGGAAACTACTGGCCAGATTTGACTATAAGCAAGAAAAAAAAAAAAAAAAAAAACTATTTGTTGTGAGTTTCACAAAGCGAGTGTATGGCTGCCATTTGGAAATCAAACACAGTGGAAGATAGTGATGTGGTCTGATGAGTTGTAGTTTATTCTTTTTCTACATCTGCTCAAAGAAGGGGTTATGTTTGGAAAAAGTCAAAAGAAGCCTTTAATGCACATTGCCTGTTCCCAGCTGTTAAACATGGTGGTGGATCTGTTATGGTACAGGCAACCATCTCGTGGGGATCGGACTATTTACTTTTTGGCTAAGAAATACAAATTGATTTTAGGTGACCAGATGCACCCCATGGTGCAAACATTGTTTCCTAAAGATGCTCCTATATTCCAAGTTGATAATGCCCCTGAACACACCTCTAGACAGACTCAAGAGTGTTCAATAGTCTTTGTGGGAATGAGGAATGTATTTCCACCTTCTTCTCTGAAAGAACAGAAGTCTTAACTTTTTGAGGAATAGTCCAATATTCTTTTGGACTTGTGTCACAGCATTCCAAGAGGGACTGCGGTGAGAAAGGCAAAGAGTGGACCAGATACTTATTAGGTAATAAATATTCATATATCGTTTCCATTATTTTGTCTACCCCCTGTATACAGCTCATTGTAAAGTGAGGTATAACTGAGATAGATAAGGCACATTGAAAAAGAAATAGATTCATACATAATCTGCACTGATTTAGAGGGGCTCAAACTTGGTTGATTGGTTTTGGCAGTCAAGTTTCATGCTTTTACATGTTTTCTTTTTTTTTTTTCCCAGTAACATTAGTGCTATGCATAAGTACATCAGAATTTGGAAGTTACTATGAGAATAGAGAGAAAAGGTATCTGCTTTGTAATGGATTTATGTATAAAACAAGGGATGTTTCCTAGTTTCCGAAATCAGTTGTAATTATTTCAGTGTTCAGTCCTGTTGACTAGGAAGATGTTAATAACTGTAATCCAGTCATCTTTTCTTTCTGGTAATATCCAATGTCATAGAAAAGATAGTAGATGAAACAACACGTAATCACTGGAGGCTTCTCTTGCACTCAGTGCAATTTGGACTTGGAGGGAAAACCATCTATGGAAGAAGCAAATTGCTACTTTCTAGAGAGCCTGATGAGGGTGGGGTAACAGGAGCAACGTTCATGGATCTGAGGAACGCTTTCAACACAGTCAATCACGACTGTAAAAAAAAATCAAGCTTTGACCTCTCCGACAGCGCTGTGAAAGTGGATGGAATCCTGCTTTACAGAAAGAAAACAAACTGTTAGAGTGAGTGATAGCCAATCAACGTTTTAGGAATTGCACTCTGGGAGTCCTGCAGGCCACCAGGAAATTAACAGCCTGTCGTTCTTGAGACATCAGAGGCTTGATCGTTCCTGCCTGAACTTAAAACTGAGGAAAAACTGCTGGAATGAATTTCACTCACTGCGATGGTGACCAAGTGTTGATTAAAATCAATTCAATCTTTTTGCGCATGGGGAAATGGGGGATTCAATGTATTTTTTTTTTTTCAAAATTATGTATAGTTTAATTATGTAGCTGTCATAATGAACAAGGCATACACAATATACAAATCTCCACACATTAAAAAAAAAAAAAAAAATCTGTAAAATCATACCTGTCAGAGTTCAGAAATGTAAGAAATCGATCCCTCACCACATCTAAGTTGTATTTGCCCTCCGTGATTCATACCGTATATATTTTACCGTGTCATGATCTGGTCTGAAGGCAGGTAAGCCATAATCAATTCAATTCACTTCCTGTGTAAACATTAAAACATGGCTTCCAGACCAATCCTGTGATAGTTCATTGAGTCTGACATGCAGCTTTTTATATGCCCATATCATAGTCCACAGAAGACTTTAATTGACTATAATTCTTTCTTTTTAATTGCCCTGTGGTGTGGAGGGAGTGTTAAAGGTCTTATTTAAAACATAGAAATTGCATCTCTGCCAGATATTTCAGAAATAACTAACACGCCATTTTTTGATCATTGTTATACATTGCCAGTACAGATTACTGGCTTTTGAGTCACTTTAATTTTAATTTCATCCTCCAATCAAAATTCTTCATTCTCGAGTAAGATGAACTTTTAGAATCGCTAGGGAGACGCAGAAGAGACTGCAGTGATGCAAAAAAGTCTGAATCCTCCACCAGAGGAAATGAAAAAGACTTTTTCTAGCTTTTCATTTTAATTTAAACCGTGGCTACAATTTAAACAAAGCTGTAAATATTTTTAGCCATTTTAAAATTTGATACCATGTTTCTCCAGCGGTTGTACTGAAGGTAGTCACTTAAGTGGATTACATTTTCACTGTGAAATTTTATGACTCATAAAATCCTTTAATTTCTATCTGATTGTTGCAGTAATGTTTAAACACGCTTGATGTATTTTGTAAGTGCCACTTTTAATGAGCCCATGGTTAAACTGGCTGCAAGACTAGTCTGTTTAATCCTCGAATGCTTTTTTGAGCATTGTTCCTGGTCAGGCTGGTCATAAAGGGTCAGTATATTTGGTTTTGGTGTGTGTTTTATTTATTAATTCATTTTTAGAAAAAAAAAGCTTAATTGTAATCATTAATACTCTACTTATTTCAGTTTAATACTCTACTTATTTCAGCTGTAACCCAAAATGCTGAATATTCAGGAGAGAGCTGAGGTACTGACCCCCTGTCTACAGAGAAAATCTAATGGTATGGTCCCCAAATTAACCTCCCTTCGACATTTTTTGCCTGGGGGTACATGAAGTCACAAGTTTACAGAAGGTTCAAAATGTTCCAGACTTGTAAGATTTTATCTAGTAACAACATCACCCCTGACATTCTGGATTTTTTCAAGGAAAGGACACATTGATGGCAATTGTGTTTTGATAAGGAAGGTGCCTATGTGGAACTTTACTGAAATCAAAACAAAAAAAGGAGCAAAAATAGTTTGAGTTCATTCTCGTGCAGCTGTGTTCGTGTTTTGAAAGAAACGTTGCGGTCAGACTCGTCTCCATTGCAAATATTCAGCCTGTCCCTCTTTCACCTTTACTTTTGCTACTACCATGACCCAGTGGGTATACACAAAATGGAATCATAGGAAGAAGACTTTTAAACATGCTGCTCAAAGCTGTCGCTATAATTGTCCAAGTGTAACATTCCGAACATACAGTTCGGAAACAAGCCATTACCGGCAACAAAGGGACAAAGAAGAGGGGGGAAAAAATAAACGTTTCAATTGAGTCTAAATTGGTCCTGCATTATCTCCACACAAGTCTTTTTATGCTCAGAATTGACTTGTGCTCCATTATAATTCAATGTCATTTTCAAACATACCATCTCTATCGGGAGATAATGACTATCCTTTTAGCCGCGCACCACTCCTTTCATCACTTCTTTTTGAAGGGTGCAGGCGTCACCGGAGATAAAACATCATCTAATGTGGGACAATGGTGGTGGGGGGGGGGGGGGGGGGGCATAAGTGGGGTGCCATTCACCCCAAACTTTTCCTGACTCTAGACGGCCTCATTGATGAGTGGACGGGGGGGCTTTGGGTTGCTGTTCTCTCTGACTGCCATGAAGATACACCCTCTGTGCTATAGCTGCATAGTTTTGGATCTACAGCACTGACAAACTAAAAACTAAAACTTTGTTTTTGGCCCTTGAGAATCAGATTTATAAGTGTCCAACGGAATTTCTCCTGGGCTTGATTTTTTTTTCATAAGGGCACCTTTAAAGAATTATCCTGGGTTGGGTGGTAGGGTAAATTTCATAGGTCATATCACTAAATCACAAGGGGTTGAATGGGGGTGTGGGTTACCAAATGTATTTTGCTCTCGTTTTTTTAAGTATATATCAGCATTTTCTTTAAGGACAATGAGGAATTTTATTGTTGTCATAATTTGCCAGGGTATAGCTTTCATAGGCCAATGACCAAATGTCCACTATCAGAATATTTTCCATACATTATGTCAGAACAGACTTGCGGAGATTGCATAAGTTCAAAAGAAATAAGAAAATGTACACTGGGCAATGCTCCTTCATTTCAACATTCTCTGTGCTTTCCATTAAAACAGACCATGAGGAAATGAAAGGAACTCCTAAAGGAACCAGCTAATACACAAACGGAAATGATCCCTCATCTTAGTGTCTCCTATGCATTAGTCTCCATGTGTCGCCCTGCTGGAATTCTGCCTTCTTTCTTCCACATTTGAAAGGAGCCTCTTGTCCTCGTCCTGACATCTGAATTTCCAGGGATTTAAACACTCGACCCATTTCCCTTCTTCCTCAACCGAAGGGGTCGGGCAGAACTAAAGTGCTGGGTGATCGGCTGTCATATCTTTTTTCTTGTTTTGAATGTCAAGGGTGCCCCGTAGCCTTTTCTGTTGGGTTAGCAGCCTTCTCAGCTCAGAATGATTGTATGGAGAAACCGTGCAGATTCTACGATTTTTACAGTATGGCAGTATTACAGTATTACCGATACTGGCCAGCAGAGAATTACTCATAACTCGATATTACTCCCAAAAGGAGGTCAAAAATTATAAAAAGAACTGCCCTTTAACTGTATTATATATATATGTGTGTGTGTGTGTGTGTGTGTATGTGTGTGTGTTTGTGTGCGTGTGTGTTTGTGTGTGTGGTTTTATGTTACAAGTTCCTGAAAACAAATAGGTCACCAACATTTTGTGAAATTCTCAGAGCTCTGAGTATGACATTTCAGGTAGAAAAGGTAACATATAAATGACATGCTTTGTGAAAAGTGAACCAATAATAAATCCCTCTTAAAATGAAATTGCACTGGAGCATAATTGAATGAATTCTCTCCCTGGACATAAAATTGTACAAGCACTCACCAACCACATGTGTACTTACATGGAGCATTCATTTCAACGGACTGTCGCATGAGCAGTTTATGGTGTATTCATTTGAGTGTTTCAATTAGACTTTTTGTGCGTGTTGCAGGACTGATTCCACACAATGAGCCACACTTCTTACAACTGCTATGAAGTGCACATTTATTATACTCAAATTAATGAAAGTGATTCTTAAATATATTGGCATCATTCTGACAGGCTTACCCCGCAGACTCTGAGCAGACCCTTTGTTGAAATGGGAGTTTGACACTGAACAGTGACAGTACATTGTGCAAGCACCAGAGGGGGTTGATATTTCCCGGCTTCACAGTAAAACAAAGGTGGATTAAAAATCCAAAACTGCATCAGCATATCAAGAAACTCATTCCCTGTGTAGTAATGTGAGAAGAAATACTCTTATCCTAAGCACTGAGCACCATGCGGATCTATTTTACACACACTTGTCAACATTTAAGTGATGGGAATAATTTATATTAATAAAGCTGAAACTGCTTAATAATTTAATAAATACATCCCCAGAAATTATTGAAGGGAAGCCGACAAATGCTTTGCCTTTTTCTCTTTCCGAATTGTTATAATATGCATTTGGTGTAATGATCATGTCTTCCAAATATGGTACCAGTGCGCAGAAGTCTCAAATGCGTGCTTTTGAGCAAGTCATCTGAAATTAAATATCTATCCTTAAAACATTTCCAGGAAGCTCACGCTAGGCAGCCCGGTGCTACTTCAGCATATACCAGGGGGAACTGGGGTATGCATTGCAAAGCAGCTGCATTTATTCAATATCAGGGCTTAAGTCCCTGTACTGCACTGTGATTTGACCTTCAGCGCATCTTAGCAGCTATCACTGGGGTGAAAGAGGGGGTAAGTAAGCTTCAAACAGCTTCTACTGTCCGGGGTCAAATGTGACAGCATCAATTTTAGCTTTATTTATTTATTTATTAGCACAATATGTTGTGAAACCCATTGGGAGTCTGATTGACAGATCATTCTGTTTTGAAATAAAGACCTTGTTCTTGTAAATGTTCATTATGCCCTACCCCAAATTTGTACATGCGGTAGAACTGGGGTGCTTAGGGTGGGGCAAGAGGCACTCCTCTCCTTTCAGTTGAATGGTAAAATGTTGCTACTTTTGTTCCTGTAACTGTTACCATAGCTACCAATGACTATGATTTAAATTTGTTGCTATGAAAATTATGTGAAGAAAATAAAAACCCCTCAGGTTTGACAGAGCAGTACTCTCAATTGTATTCCTAAGGCTACATCACATGTACTGGTTCTCTTTCCAGCTGAGTACTTAATTTGTTGATATTAGTTCAGGTCAGGCTAGGTTTGATCCAGCTCTAAACTGACACAGATCTTGGTTTTATATTACCTGGCAGATATGTGCAGGCATTTGACCATTTTTTGTCCCATAAATTAAAATTCAACCAAAACTCATGATTAGCACGTTGTTCAATTAGCTGTTTTAGAGTCCAGAACAATTAACTGAAGGTCTGTTTCCGATCAATCAAGTAAGATCATCCTGACTTTATTAAGGACCAGATATTTACACAAATTTGTATATGAATAAAGAACTGTATATTTATGTAAGCACAAGCACACCTCTGTCGCATCTCTCTCTTGCATGGCTCAAAGCAGAAAACTGTAAGGTAATCTCAAACCTAAATTAGTATTTATGTGACAGCTCAATCAAACCTAATTAATCAGAAGAAGCTGTGGCTGAAAGCAACATACACTGAACGCCCCCAGGACTGGGGCTGGGAAACACTGTAATAGAGGATCGTGCCATTTCTGCTCAGCAGCCTTTGAAAGGGGACCTATGGGGATAGTTTTTACACAGGCACTTAGCCACTTACGCTAATGCAAGCTCCGCTCCAGGCTGCTCCATCAAAATGGACGCAGAGGCTGTAACTTTCTCGGAACATGGGTTTTAGCGATCAGGCTGTGCCACTGGACCTTTGAGATGGTGGCAGTGTGATAGGGAGCAGTGACTCGAAGAACCTGTTCCCGAGTCACTGTATACTCTCAGCCTCAGAACTTTATGAGCCAAGACTCTGTGCACCTACTCCAATGTCACTATAATAAGTACACGCACAGAAAACTCTCAGCCGGTTTGTTCATCCAGAATACCTTAAACACAAAAAAGAATCCAACACAGTCGAGTACGCCTGATGCAATACATACAGATCTCTTTCAAAGCCTTTTCTAGCTTTGTTGTAGTTCAAAGTAAGTCAACGCTTGAGCAGCAAAATGACACACAACATCTCCAATTAATACACCTTTCTCTTCTGCAAAGAATTATTCAAACATTTCAGTCACACCAAATTTCATGTCTATTGTTACATTGCTATATGACATGAAATTTAGTCCAATATTAATGATGTACATGCCAGGGAATATTTTTACAGAAAAATCCCAGGGATTCCAGATTGAGAGCCTCCACACATTCGGCAAATATGTCCACCTCTTTAATAATACCATAACACCTATACTATAGTAAATACATCATGGCAAGGTTTTCAAATGTTTTAAAACTGCTCCTAAAATTAGAATTGTATGTCCTCCCATTCCTAACACGTGAAGCACGTGTTCTGAAATTAAAGACAACAGATAACTGTGGCTGTTCATGAACTTTAGTGTTTAAAAAATAGTACCACCCAGTTATGATTAACAGCTTATAGATGTGTATGTAACAAAGATACACAATTTTAGCATTAGCAGTATTTGAAATATTGACATTTAGAGCACTCAAAGAAATGTTGAACTAAGCCCCAAAAATACAAACAAATGTACTGGAGCAGTTACATTGAAATGGCCCTTCAGCACCATGGACAGCATCTGTCTGAGAGCCGGCCAGGGGGGATGGTGAGCCACATAGCCGAGCTGTGTGGCAAAATCTGCACTCTGGTGGCTTTTTATCAATCCCTCTCTCCCCCTCAAAAGCAGACATGCTGCCTCAGAGAATGCAGAGGCTTGTCACCCCCCGGTGACTGTTTTTTTTTTTTTTTTTTGGCTTTTTTTTTTCCCCAGAAGCCTCCTCCAACAGTGATGTGGCCAGCATCAACTTCCTGCTTGTTTGGAATCTGTCCACACCCGAGTACCCTACCAGCAAACCTCCAACCTAGCAAGGGCAGGTCACGTTCTTGGCCTATGATGGGCAGCCAACCTCCCAACTCACACCCCTCTGTCTTTGCAGCATTGCTTCTAAGGAAAGAATAGGGAGACCCACACCACACATTCACTTTATGTATATTTTTTGTCTTTTATATTATCTGTATATTGCTTGTATATTGTGTATTTTGTCTGTAAATAAGATGTACATTGTCTCTGTATATTGTTTCTGTATATTATCTATATTGTCTGTACTGCTGAGAGACGCCAATGGCCGGAAACAAATTCCTTGTCTGTGCTAACATACTTGGCCAATAAATCTGATTCTGATTCTGATTCTGATTCTGAGATCAAGTTGCATCCAGCCCCAAGGCCCACAGTCACTGCTGTCCTCAAGAGCAGCACAGGAATATTTTGTAATCCTTCCCATCATAATCTTGACATCAAATGTGTTCCTGAAATAAAAGGCACTGAAATTAAATGCCTTCCCTGGCCACTAAATTTTGATTGGGAGGGTAAGAACACAGAAGTGGATTAACAAGCATGTTCGGTAGACTTCTCCTGCACTTCTGCAGAGAGAAACCCACTCAGTCACCTTATAATCACAAGAACCATTTGGGCTGAATGAGGTGAATTGCATGATTTTTGCCAAAATGACTGCCAAGGATATGCCGCCACTGGGTGTTGTTGATGGTGAGGCATTTCACAATAGATTCAGTGGTTATCTCTGAACAAACAGGGGCACACTGCTGACTGGCTATGAAAGCAGTAATAGACATTTACGACACATTGAGCAATTTTACTGAGCTTGCCCTTCTGTGGAATTCCGGCTAGGTATTATTAATCTTGTCCACTGCCAAAGTTTCAACTGCTTTATCAAAATATTTGTTGTACAATGCTTCTGTTTTACACTGCAAGGGACAGCATGCTACCAGAATTTTTGTGAATGCACACTTTAGAGCATTTCAGCCCCTAGCCCCTCCAAGCCTGTCAGTTTTCAATTGCTGTAGATAGCTTGTAAAACTGTGAGAGGTTGAGTAGCACTTCTTTCTTTGCACCTTAGTACTGCATCCGTTTTTAAGGCTGACGTTTACAGTTAAAGACCTACACTGTCAGTTGGCAGGAGGAAAGCAAGAAGGGAAAAGGGAGAAGACTAAACTAAACTGGAACATGGTGGCTTTTTCCACATGTACACCGAGATGCGGTTTGCGTCTTTTCCCCCACTTTTCCTGCTCTGAAGGGAGGGCGTGTTTGACACAACCCCCAAATCGAAGATCGCCTGTGGCGATGTCACATGAGGTGCTTTTAGCACTTTCAGTGTCACGTCCCACAGCATTTTGGTCATCACCAAAAAAGTGGGTCCCACCCTGTCATCTGATGACTGGGTATGGAACACAATGGTGCTGTGTTTTTTTTTTTTTTTTTTCACTCGTATCACTGATGCTTTATGCTTTTCTTGAGTGTTATTACGCCTGTCTCTTGAAAGTGGACAGCAATATTCTGGGCTGGATGTCGCCGATGCCACAATCAGGAGTGGCAGCACAGAGCAGAGAATTATTTGATAGCCTGTCATCTGTAGTGGCTTGTATTTGATCTCGTCAATCAGGCCCCTGAATACGGGACTGTGCCAATCAAGTTCAAAAGCCCTGGAAGACGGCGAATGCCGGTTTGATTCCTGTACGTACGGTTTCGATTCTAAGAGAGACGCAATTGTGTGCGGACACACTGAGCTATGAAACCGAGCCTCTTCTCTCAGACGACGCTGTGATTGGCTGTATGTGTTAGATTGTCTACATTCCACCCCATTTTCTCTGAGGGGTGTAAATATGATGGCAAGAGTCTGAATATTACATCAGGGAAGACCGCTAATAACCATTCCTCAGAATTCACGCTGCAGCTTTGTTGCTGTTTCATTGTTTTATGGGTTGCATGTTCATGTGCGTTACTTTAATGCAGGTTCTGCACAGATCCAATGACCTTGATGTCACATGCACAGGCTGATCATGGACTCTGACAATTAGACTCATGCATCCCTGTTATATTAAAGAGTGGTGGCTGTCCCGGGTAATATGTGCTTGTCCACTGCAGAGGATCAAAAAAAGCAACTGTGATTCAGAGTTGGGGTCAATTCCATTTCAATTCAGTCAGCTCAGGGAATGAACTGAAATTAAATGAATGAACTGAAAATTGTCCACCATTTTGTATGAAGATTTTTCACTTAATGATTTGACTTCTGTTGAAACATTTACAGTTCTAATATGATAATAAATGTTTTTTGTTTTTGGTGTGTCAGTTGTAATACAGGTTGGTGCTGTACATAAGGCTTTTTATTTTCAACACAAAGTTGTGATTTAATTAGTACCAAGGGAGGTGATATCTGCTCAGTCCAGCATGTGTCTTTTTTCTCATAAAGAACACAGAGGATTAATGAGCCGCATCTCAGAATCCAGGTCTCACCATCCACATCCTATTTTAATTTCTCTGTGACTGATGTGCAAACATTGAATGTGGCATGACTTCAGTGGCTTTATTTCACCTTCTGGACTTTGTGATTACGATAAACAAATGTTCTGGCAATGTAACAATCTGATATCAGGCTGAAAATGTGCATTGTGGACCATGTATTTTGCCCTCTTTTTGACTTTTGTTTTATTTATTTATTATTTTGAACGCGAACGCGATAATTGTAGCTCGGTGTCATCAGTTCTCTCCTCGGTCGCCCAGAATAACAATAACTGGCACCGTAAACATCTCAACAGCAGCACCATTAAAGACACCCTTCCTTGAAAAGAAATAAATAAGTAAAGTAAAAGAATAAAACAAGCTCGTCTTTGCACTGACACAGAGAACAAGATGTTGCTCAAAAAAAAAAAAAAAAAGGAAATGCAAATTTCCATCAACAAGAATGAAATGCAACAATTTCAAACACATGCCACGATGATAAGCCATGGAAGACATTTCCTAATGAGCCGAGAACACAAAGAACAGACATTTTAATCTTTTAAAACCTAGGCTTACAGCACATTGTTAGACAAACCGAGTGTCAGCATGTTGATTTGTTTGCTCTCTTCCTGTTTTTTGTGTTGTTTTAGATGTTTATATATTTATTTCGGTTCCCTGCTGCTCAGTTTAACAAGGGTGGCGGTGTTTGGAGAGTTCACTCGTCACTTCAGGCGCGAATTCGCTGCCCTTCTGAACTTCTTGTTGGATATGCTCCGTGTGAGACATTCGCGGGACTGCCGCGGCCCAATCAACTCCAGCGCATGCTATATTTGCTCCCATAAAATTAATACCAAATACCAAATCATGTATACATTTACACATGAGAGGCAACAGAGACCCCAGTTAACATTTTTTCCCGTATTATGCATTTTTAAAAACAATTGGCATTTTATAATGTAGGGGAAGGACACGTGATGCTTACATTTTAATAAAATGTAAAAATCCACCTCTACAGCAGGAATAACCAATGTAGACAGTTGTACCCAGACTACACAGACTATACACAACGCAGTGTGCCTACATGAGTTCAATGTCTATAGTATCTATAGCAAACAGGTACCTAATGGCACATATCCATCATCGTTTGTTAAAAGTGAAAAGATTACATGATATTGATTAAATGATATTGATACTGAATCCGATTTGACTCTGATAAGAACACTGTAAAAATCACCTGGCAAATTAGCTGAGCAAAATAACATAGCAGATGTTCCTCTTCTCTTGATAAGAAACATATAAACAACAAACATGCAATAGTCACATATTTCAGATATCATTGTAATTTCTGGCATGAAATCTCATCAGTTGGCATCTCTTCAGTTTCTCAAAAGGCACTGCACCTGAGTGTATTCAGAAAAAAAAGCAGTCGGATATGCTAACCTGAGGTACATATGAGCTCAGCGGAGCTTAAAAAATAAAAACCATAATTGTGCTGATTTATACTGATCCTATTAAGACAGGATCCTAAAACTGACAGCTTTTTTTTTTTGTTTTTTTTTTTAATTTGGGGTCAATGTAGTCATTCGTTACACTGCTTACAACTCACTCCGATTATTTATGGTAGGAGGCATATTGTACAGTTTACTAATATGAGTGTAAATCTTTGTGATCCCTACAGAAACGGAATGACTCACTTGTATCATCGAAAAAAGAAAGAAGCACATGCATAAAGAGAAGGAATGTACGATTCAAGGACCACAGCAATCTGTTGCTTGGAGATATTTGCCTTCCGGCCTTGGCGACTGTGATGGCAAGTGTGTCTGCCCCTACTTAAGATTCTTATTCAGATATGTCTCTTAACAAGGACTGAATGCACAATTCAGCTCAGCCATTAGAAAACATTCGTGCCGAAGCCTGTTACTCCAGCTGCTTTTGTTGACATCCTTTCTGAGCAGACCCTGGGCTGAAGCAGCAGGCCAGCGGGGCCAAGGGCCCCTCTTGTCCACTGCTTGTGAGCACGGGTTTGATCTTGAAACATCTATAACACCACAGACGGTGCAATATTTTGCAATTTAGCTGAAGTGACCTGTAGTGAATGTTCTGATTTTGTACCAAGACCTCACCCCAGCGTGCATGTGTATCCACCTTGCTGAGGGGCCGTAGTGTAGAGCAGAAGTGTTTTCCGTTTGCTCTTGAGAGCCACTGCATGAATGACATCTCTCTCTCTCTATCTCTCTCTCTCTCTCTCTCTCTCTTTCTCTTTCTTTCTCTCCATCTATATCTATCTTCTAATCCCTCCGTCTCTCTACATCTCAGTGAAACCCCAAGTCCTGAATAAGCTGAACCTGTCCAGTAATTATCAAGCAGTTGTGGACTTTCAAATGGAGGCTTTTGTATTAACAGCTAGGACATCGTCAAGGTCCATGTACACTGACTCCAATGTTCACATGAGGGTGACCACTACTAGGCCCTGAAGGTCCCTACAACATTGACTTTCATCATATCACTTGTGGAGGGCTTGTGAAACCAGGCCTTGATCTGTTTTTTTTTTTTTTTTTTCTTTTTTTCCCGTCTCTAGGCGTTCTAGGCTGCAGTATCTCTTCCACGCCCTTCTGTTTGGTCAGGGCCAGGTCTCACCGCGAATTAACCAGCTTTCATGAAAATGGGGGCGGGGTGTACTTTGACTGCAGCGAAACAAAATGCAAACATCATTCTGCTCCAGGTATTTCCTTATCCCCTAGAGAGACCTGCGTCCTATTCAGTCTTTTTTTCTTGCCTCAGGCGAGACAAGCAATCCGTCAAGGAGTCAGAACCCACGGGAGCTGTCCTTGCCGCGCTCCTCAGGGAAACCAGATTCAAACTTGTCGCCCTCCCCTGCGGTCCCAGATTACCTGGTCGACAGTTTCAATCTGTACCTCTACCAAGGTCCATGGTGGAAGACTAACTGGGATGGCGGGTGGGGGGGGCTATGATTCCCAATCTTTTCACTGCTAACTCCACAGAGACAATGGTCCTGTGGCACCGGTGTAGTGGCTTACTTGGCTGTACTTCCTGGAATAAACAGAGCCTAAGATACAGGTAATTCTGCTTGGACAGCCATCCTTGTATCCTATGCTGTAGGTGTGATGACTTCAATGACTAGAAATAGATCAATAGCATGATGTGTCCACTCAACTGCTCTCCCTCACTGTGTTGTAATGAGCAACGGGCTGGTCTCGCTCAAAGAAAACGCACTGGCCTCTGTGTGCTGAGGTAGCCCTGCGTGTGGCACGCAGTCCAGCCCACGAGTTGTACAACGCTCATACACTGGCCGACTCCATCCACGGCGAGGCGGCCCTGAGTACCAGCCACTTGTTTGTGCCAGGTACTTCCGAAAGGCGAGCTTCCCCTTGCATCAAATCAGCTGCCACACCTTTTATGTGAGTCAGCCTCATAAAGTGGCTGGAAGGAGCGGGGCCTATTTCCGCGTTCCCCCGAGGATTGGTTATCAAATACTGTTATGGCTGCTGCCCTTTAAGAAGAAAAAGAAAACCAGAGCCGAGGAGCAGTGGTTATAAGCCACTCAGGCCAGCAGAGCTAAACAAAGCTTTCATTTTGACAGCTTGTCAAATGTAATGACTAAAAAAAAATCACTTGGTGTAATAAACCGCGGTTGGGGTAAGGAGCTTCCTTGAGACCCATAGGTCATACATTTTCATAAGGTTTTTATTTTTTTTCTTTCATTAATGCAAACCTTTGGCTACTTTTTTTATGAATCACCAACTGTTATTAATATTTTAGAGTTGCTGAAACATCCGCTCCACCACCACCCAGAGTTTCAGTGGAACTCATTTAGCACAATGGCAGCGGCTTGCGAATGGTGTTTGATGAAGGGTCATTCTGAGCCCGGTTCCGGTGCCTCCGTGAACCTCCACTGTAATCATGGTGCTGTCGGGGCATTACACCGTGAACTGGCCTGTTAATGATACAAGACGTCAAGAAGATGGGATTGCGGCGTCGAGGCAATCTCTGGCCGGCCCGATGGAATGGAATGCAGTCACATTCCACACCCATTTTCGACCTGCATGAATGGGTATGATATGGCAACGGTGAATGGAGGATCGTGTACGTGTGCATGCGTGTGTGTGTGTGTGTGTGTGTACAGGGTGCGGTGGTGACAGAGGTAGCTCTCAGGTGTAGAGACAAGCAGTGCAATTTATTCTTCGATTTTCTGTGAAAACTTTATATATAACAAAAAGTTGTAATGTGTGGATTTTGCTTTCTGTGTTGTTAGTCGGCAAATACCTTTTGCTCACATTCTGTTTCCTAAAGAATTAGTCCAGGAGTAGTGTATTTCATTACAGATTCATGCAAGTCCTAGCTAGGCATGTTTCAAATTGTCAGTGAAATTGTGTAAAATTTTTAGCATTATCCCTGTCCCGCCCAATAGGACATTGTTATGAAAAAAAAAAAAGAGGAAATTTTATTACTTCACATCGTGCAGGAGAGGCATTGACAACTCCCTAAGCTGAAAATGTATGCAAGGCTTTGCCATCTCTAGCCATGTGACATGAAGATTTTCACACCTTTCTGAATAACACAAACCAAACAGAACATGCGAAGAGCTAGTGATATCAACAGCATGTGCATTTGTATATTCCTTGCTTCTTTAGTAAGCAATCTCTAAACATTTGCAGGCAGCCATGGGGGCTCATTTATAAGAAATCAAAGTTAATTGCAAGACACTACTTTATGAACATGCAAAGAAAAAAAGAGAGCTAGAGAGAGAGAGAAACACCTTTTGGTCCTACAAACGTCTTCCCCACCGGCAACTGCATGTCTCATTAGTTAAATAAGTTGCGAGCATATTGATTGGAACATTTAATTTACTCCTCCGATGAATAGCAAGCAGCGCCTGAAAAGGAGTGCTGATAGCCCCGAGATTTTAATCAGGGAGACCATGAAGACTGATCTATGAACTTTCCGCCCCCCGCTGATGCCTGTCAGTTTACCTGTCAGGAAAAAAATTTAAAAACACCGATGGCAGACTTTGCCCTTAACTAAATAATATCAATGAAACAAATAAGCTGGGCTTGTGGAAATCTGACAGTTAGAGCCTTTGGATCCAGCCGCACTGGACAAGGCGCTGTCCGCCCGCAATCATGTCGCGGTCGTTTGATGGCAAACCTCTGGCAAGAGGTCGCCAAGGAGACCGTCCTCAGCAGGAAGATAGCTTCGAAGTGCCGAGCCTCCGGGGGGGAGGGCTTTGAGGCGTGACAGTGGTGGCACCAGCTCGACTGGCAGACATGTCACTCGTTTCGGGGGGGGGGGGGGGGGGAGGGCATGTGACACGGTCAGAAACATACAGAGGAGTACTCTTCGCACATGTGCTTCTCACATTACAGGTGAAACATGTCAGGGTGTATAATGTGTGTTTACAAACAGGAATAGATAATAGATTAATTTCATTCAAATCTTGGGGATAGATTTTAACTTGTTTTCATTTCTTACTGTTATACTCTAGATTGCCATATCATGACTGTTGCACATACCTGTACATTGCATTACATTACATACATTTAGCAGACACTCATATACAGACAGACTTCCAGCACTAAAGAATAGAAGACGTGTAACCATTCAAACTGAATGAGCAACACTGTCAGACCAGGCTAACAACACTCCCTAACAACAGTGAGTGTGAGCATATCACTATTAAGCCCTACTACAAGTTAACTTGTGCAACCTGACTACGCAAGGGAATACAACTATACTACCACACATCAGTCACTAGGTCACAGAATTCAAAACATATTGCAATACTACATGTAAAATAAACAGAGAGTAATACAAGTAGCTACTGGTAAATTACTATCACACCAGATATTCAACCCAGTGTGGCTGAATTTTTAGGGAACTGGACTTATAACAAAATGTTTTTTTATTTTTTTTTTTCTCAAAGTTCACATAGAGTATTGAACTCTGAAAGCTGGACAAAGGTATACTGATAATATGAAAGTATGAAGTAATTTATACATATTTAAGAGATACGGGATTAATGCTGACTTTATACACACATTCCTTTGTTTCAGTTTGCTATTGTTTGGCCACGGGTCCTTTGTTTCACAATATGTTGCCATGGTAGGCACTGCAGGAAGTAGTTATGCATACACATAGCATTAACTATGCAAGTGCTTACTGAAGCAGCACAGAAAATATGTCTGGTGAGAATTCCCATATAATCCCCTTGCGCACAATATTTGAAATTCCGCACTGGTTCCAATAACAAATGAACCCCGGTCGCAGTGTTGAAGGTCGCTCAGTAGGTATTAATGTTCACAGTAGAATGGAATTTAAATGAGATATGAGCCAAGTTCACCAGTTCATCCTCTATTCCGAAAGAGGTATCACAAAGTTACTGCGGTACCAGAGGGGGCAACGCTGTAAATGTCAGTGACTTGTTAGCTATTGTTGTTCTACATAGCTATGTTCTTTTGAAGCATTTTCACATGTGTGGTAAAAAGAGGTCCAGGCATATGGGCGCTGTGGAAATCATTACTGTGGGTTTTTATAATCTGAATGAGGTCAATTGGAAACGATGCTATCTCCTGATTGCAGGCCTTCCGAATTATCACGTATCATAAATTAAGCATGAAGACTTTGAGCATTTGCATAATGCTCAGCAACTGAAAATAGCTTGTACCCATCGCCCCTCAAAGTCACTGAGCTTAATGCGGGCGGTGGGCATTAATTGTCACTGAACCGATCTCTCTTCGGGCACCGTGGTCAATGTTTGCGCGGTCAAGAGGAGACAGCGATTCCCTCCAGAGGAGCGAGAAATCTTGGAGCTGACTGCTTCCTTCCTCAACTTTTTCAAGTTGCTGCTAATCAAGACGAGACATTTGAGGTTGATGCCCTGGGAAAGCCCGCAGCTATTTTCCAATTAGTGTCACTAGGGAGACAAACAAGGAGAAACTTGTGTGGGCTAGGGGTTGGGGGGAGTGGGGGGGGGGGGGGGGTTCAAGAAGAGTAGATTAAATGATTGTGACAACAATCTCGGCAAACAAAATACACAAGTCAGCAAGACAGACAGACAGACAAACACCAGCGCCAGTCTGTCGAAGCATGTATTTGTTAATTACCATCAAAGCAAAGTGGATATATGCAGGGGTTTCACTTAGCAGTAACAATTAGCCGTGGGTCATTCGAGATGCCGTGCATATATTACAGTCAGTCCACCAGCGCGACTGGCAGCAATTTTTTACCGCTGGCTTCCTGAGCTGAAATCCCATCATAAGGGAGAGTGTGTACTTACAGACAGGACAGCATGCACATATGATGATCTTGTGGGTGTGAAATAGTAACCTGGAATATTACCAGTTTGGTATATACTTACACATCTCCCATATTTCACAGATGCATAAACATATATAAATAATACACACATAATTAAAAAAAAACAAAGATTTTACATTACATATGATGGCTGAATGTGCAAAATTTTTGTCAAATGCACACATCTTAAAGTGCAAAAATGCTATTGTTAAGATCATTCATAATGGTGAACTTTAAAGGAGACAGAAAACAAGAAAGCAAAAAGAAATCAACACATAAACATCCAGATAAAGCATGTTGTCATCTAAATATCATACCAATGTCATATAAATAAATATATAAATATAACAATTTGTCATATCTACCAGGTCTCTCATATGGACAGTCTTCTTTCTATCTTTTTCAGGTATATTGCTGCCACCTCAGGTTTCTATAGGTAGGAATTTATACAGGGAAAAAAAGCAATGCTACAATTAACATGTAAATTATTATAAATGCAATGCAACATAGATGTGAATCAAAAACATTATCAGCGGCGCTCTGTTGCAGTTTGTTTGGTTAATCGGTTTCTATGGTTAAGCAGAGCAGCTTTGGCACGTCTTTTGAATTAAGACTTTCTGCACATGCCCATCTGTTTGGTTCCAGAGCTGCAGGTGGAAATAATTTAATTGTATTTACCATTGCTTTTGTAACACTATGATCGTTTTTATCGGTCAACGACAATCCTCCTACAATTTTAGGGTTGCTTTACCTTCCGAAAGAGCCGGAGTAGCAAGGGAACCCAAACGATGCAAAAAAAAAAAACTCAACATGGCTAAGGGGAAAAAAGAGATCCTTCTTTAGCTGTGAAGCATCATCCGAAGCCTAAAACCCTCATGTCATGCATTAATCAGGCCTCATGGCGTTTTACATCTACTGAGAATATCTGAAGTAGCAGAAATCCATCAAGAGTAATGGTATTGCTGTATGCCTGGAGGGTAGCCATCTTATTGCTTACTCCCACCCAGAAACAGAAAGTATGCAATCACAGTACTGACTTGTTCAGCAACAGGAAAGTGGTTCCAATAAAGAAACTGTGTCTTCATGCTCTATTTAAAAGAAATCACATTTTCAACTTTTTTCTCCCCTCACTCCCTTTTTTTCCCTGCATTTTGCGGATGTAGTCCTCTTCCTTTCCTGTTGTTGTGTCGTGTTGGCTTGCCTCTTCTGTGGATCTGTGCCTCCTTACTGCGGGGGCCACATAATGGTTGCACCCCAACCCTGCATCGCTCACGTTTCGCCTCCAAAGTTGCTTCGGCTCACCGAGAACCTCAGCGCCACAGCAGGGCCAAAACACGGTCGGAAGGTGGCAGGGCAGCATGCCGTCTTTATCGTTCTCAGGAGGGGGATCGCGTGCTACTTTGGCGGCGGCCGTTTAACAGGACGGGGACCGACACCGAATCAAACCCCCCTGGCCTGCCCATTAATCGGAACCCTTGGGTTGATGGAGGTCACCTTCTGGGACAGAGGCAATAAGCTTCTGTCAAACAAAAAGCTACTATCAGCACAGAGGTTGTAAATTCCTATAAACAGTAGGTCAGGCATTTCATTTGATGCACACTTCAGTCTCGCTGACTTATCAGTGGCCACTCCTCCAGTGTTCAATCATTGTTCCATTATCTGAACACTACCAAGGTATTATGGTACTGTAGGGGTTGCCTTTATGAAGATGTTCAGTATGTTTCAACTAAAATTACAAGAAAAAAAGGATTGAGGTTATTCTGAGTCAATTCATTACAACGTGTTTTGGTATGAATTACTCTTATTTAGAAGCCAAGTAGTGAAATTGCATTCGTAGGTATAGAAATAGTTTCAAGTGGAAGGATTAAAATTGGATCATCTGAAGTGCTTAAGATTCAACAGCTTGGTTTAAATTTAACTTGTTATTACAGTAGAAGCAGTGTGGTAGTGTTGGCTGATGAGTGGCAGCTTATGCGCAGTAATTTTGAAACATAAGGGAATGTCTAAAACTTGGGTGGAAGGAAGTACGGTGATGGTATTTAGTTATACATCTTATTTATACATGAAAGTAAAGGGCAAAAAAAATACTTTGGCATAGGCATTGCCACTTCACTACTAATAATGTATGCCTGCATGTAGTAAACATTATCACATCCATATTCATATGCTATTAAGTATATAATCAAAATCAAGCACATGTAAATCTAACTCTGCCCTTGTCAAAAGGGGACATCAGCATTGAAAAAAATATTGGAGACTTGGAAAAATGCTTAACTTCATCATTAAATCAATGGGTCCTTTGATTATTGGATGCATACAGTGTGTTTTGCTTAAAACTAACAGTTGTACAGTCTGTATGGGCATGAGGAAGTCCATGGATTCCCTCCATGACAATACTGGCTCATTTTAAAAGCCTACTGACACATACATCAAAATAAATCAATACAAAATTCTGAAGATAATGCTTAAGCACAAGCTGGAATCTCGATCAAAACAAAACCGCATTTTCTGTCCCGGTCCTAGTCTACAAGACCAAGCAGCTTTATAATAAATAAATACATAAAAAAATACAGTTCATTAGTCACCATGACCGCAAGCCACTGCATTCTATAACTGTTTATGCCAAATTGTAGTTAGTACCTCAAATATGTGAAAAGTATTAGTGTGGACAAGTCTGAGAGAAAGACCCAACACTGAAGCTTGTGTCTGTTATATTCTATATTGCAGGATCAGTTCAGGTAAGTGGTATGCTCTCTAACTTTCATTGGCTTCACTCAGCTATGTTCTGACTCAATGCATGTTGTCAAACATTTCTTGTGGCGACTGAAGCGGAATATACATTACATTTTATCAGCCATTGACTACTCTACTTCTTCTTCAAACATGGTTAATGACACAATGATTACTTGTTCATCACTGAGGGTCACAAAAGTCTCCAAGTCAATATCTGCTTCTGACCACCACGGTTACTGTGTGGACAGTGTGCAAAAACACAGGCCTCAGCTGAACACAAAAGGATAAAGAACCTCCTTGCCCTCACAGCAAAGTTCTTGCATAAAGAAAGCCAACGCATGTAAATGCCTGTCTTTATCAAATGACAGAAGCAGAAACATTCACACCTGTTCAATCACCTCTGTCCACACCTTCATATCTACATCATTTATCCGTAGCAGGCATTACCTATATAGTGGAATTTTCTGTCAAGTGTAGGTAATCTCGTCCTTCTGCTCCCTAACACCAATAAAGGCCAATAATTACAGCTCCTATGGATGAGCATGATGACGATTTTGAAACAATAAGGCACGTGCATGCCGCTTTAAATATGTCTGCAGTGCATCTCGACAATGTAGCCGCACGGCCTGCTCTTTCCCCCGCCCGTTAGCGATGAAGAAAAGATCCACTACAACAAAGTTTCCACCTCAGATAAAGCAAAGCCCTTTTCAAACGAAAATGCACAGCTGAGAGAGCTCTGGCGAAGATCAGGATGACATGGCAAAGCGAGCGCTTTGTGTCAACTTGGATTAAAGGACAGATTTGTGTCTCAGCCAGTCTAATGCCATGTCAAATTATGTAAATCCCTTCAAAAGAATGTAAAGGGTATTTGTCTGTTTTTCACCAATACACTGCTTCGTCGTCAGGTTGACCTCCGTCTCTGTGTTTTTTTTTATTACTTCTCTGCAATCCTTCTCACTTCGTAAGATGATTTGTAATGAACCTCACTCCATAGGTATGAGAGGATCATGTTTCTTATTAGGCAATTATCAGAAAAGTCATTCTTAGCTCAGATTTAAGAAGGCTTCTTTTCTTAATATTAATTCATATTTCACAACAGTGTTTTTTTTTTTATTATTAGTTTAAGAAACAGCCTAAGGTGAACAGGGCTATGAAGGAGGTCAAACTGAGATTCCTCTGCAGGCTTGTTAAATTAAAAGGACACAGTATATAATGACTAGGGCAACACAATATATTTGATATTAGTTTATTTTGGATAGGAGGTTATTATAATATGACTACAAGTGTTTCCTTGGAAAGGCTGGTTGCTGCATCATTTTATATGTGTCCCTATAGAATGGTTCTTTATGAGGAAAGAATTCCCTGGTTCTATTTGGGAAAACTTCAATTTCAGTACGCATATAAGGAACTGCAATTAAACAGCAAACATCCATTCATTTGTCTAATGGCCAACATTTTAAATACAAGAGAAAATCCTTTTGGTGGAATTTTGCTTACAGATATATGCTTTATTAATGATGCCAGGGTGACCATTTAATTGTCCTGTCTACCTGAAATGGCCAGTATACGGATAAGTTGTCCACACTGAAGTATTGTTGGACTCCAGCATTCAGACCTGGAAGTGAGATCTTACTAATCTTTAAACCTAAATCTTTCTTATCAAAATCAAATCAGAGATGTAGCTTGGATATTATCTCACACTACCTTTAGTGCCAAGCAACATAAAAAGATTAATAGTTACTCTATATGGTATCTTGATAGCCGGTAACATCTGGTAAACTATCTAGCATACCATTATCTTTACACTGGAAACAAAACAGATGTCTTCCAAAGGTAACATTTCCCCTAGCACCAAACTGATTTTTGATAGTTTATCAGTTTAAATAAGAGATTGCATATAGCAGATAGCATATAAACACTATAGAAATGGACCAGTGAAATCCACTGTCCAAAATTGCATACTGTGACCAAATTTGTTCAGATGTTTTATACCATTGTTTTGTATCAGTGTCAGCGCTTAGCAGAAATTCTTATCAAGGGTGACTCAGAAGAGGTTTATGTATGGTCCATTTATGCAGTTGGATTTATTGATGCAATTCAGGTCAAGTATCGTGCCCGGGAGGACAACAAAGGTGGCCCACCTGGGGGTCGTACCAGCAACCTTTAGGTTACAAGCCCTGCTCCTTACCACTAAAACGCACTGCCGCTGCAGCAAAATTTATAGTCATACAACAGCACAGCTGTTCATAGATTAAACAATTACATTTGACATGTCAATAAAGCTACAAATGCTAAATAGAATGAAGTACAAAGTCTAGGCTCTCCACATACTGTATGTAACACTTGGTTGCATAATACAATATGGGTCTGAACTGAAATGAAAAATTGAATGAAATGCTACATAAAATTTAGTGAAGGTTGAGATGACACTATAAATTCCCTTCAATGGATTGATTATATCACATGAATGATTATATTGCATGTAAACCACTCATTGATTCATTCTTTTTTTTTTTGCCTTTTTGTGTCTTTTTGGAGTTGTCAATTGACCAATGGAAAACTTATGTCTAATGTTACTTTATGGATTTATAAGATTTGTTATTCTCGCTAATACCACTACAACATGAGTCTCAACAAGAAGAAAACCCATTTAGAACCAGTTTGAGATGACAGATTAGGATATTTAAAAATGCCATTGTGGGAGTATGAAGGCAAATGACATTTCATTCCTTGTTGTCTCTGTCTCTCTCTCTGCACATTAGAATAAACGGCATGTACTTCGCCATTTAGGAGACTGTCTGTTTCTTGCTGTTGCCAAGAGGAAAAAAAAAAGAAAAGCTTGGTGCACAAGCAACTTGAAGCAAGTAGGATGGCGGTAATGGTAGCTTTCAGGTCCTTCAGTTAATATGCTTTGTAGGTTAATTGAAAGGGATATAGAAAGAAAATTTAAACAAGATTGAAAATGCAACTTCAAGAGGTTAAAAAATACACCATGACCTACCCAAAATTATATATTTTGCTGTCAGGTCAGTATACTCATAAATTAAAACAGAATTGATATCATCAATACTTCAAAACAGTATTTTGTTTCCCATATTGTTTTTCAATACTGTTTGGATGGGGGCTTACCGGCAACATACAAATACAGGTCCTTATTCAACCCTGATCTGATGAAACCTGCATTTTTATTTCTGTCCTCTGTATCCACTACCTGCCCCAGGCACTATCCCATAAGGTAGGAGATTGACAATGATTAAAAACAGTTAATGGCTTTCTTATATTCCAATCTATTATTTCAAAGCTAGTGGAAAAGGGATTTTTGTCCCTGAAAATGGAATTTGACATTTCATCAGATAATTGTTTTTACCTACTTTGTTTCTGCTATTTATATTAGCTTTCACAATGGGAAATAAAGATCAGGAAGAAGAATGTGTTTCTTTGCGGGCTACAGGTGGCCACTCTAAATTTCCCTCTTTTAAGCACTGCAGTCTGTCTTATTTGAGGCTTTAGAACCACATTAGGGCTCATGTTTTAACGCTCCCTCATAGATCTTTGCATATTCATAGGTTCCTATGGAGGGAGGTGGGGAGAACCACTCCCATTAATTCAAATTCAATTCAAATTCAAAGCACTTTTCCCACAGCCTGCGATTTGAGAGTTCTTGTGGGTCTGCCAAAATCTCACCCTATGTGTTCAGTGCACGTCATGAAAAGCAAAGCATGTCCTTTATTTCTTTCTTTTAGGGTGGTAGCCTGTTCTCCACACCATTTTCTGCAAGTATGAAGTCTACATCTGACATATTTAGCCATTTACAGCAGTCATGGAGGCTTTTGTTTTATACCTTCTTGAGTGATAATATGTGTAAAATTTCCTACATAACAAGACTTAGTTTCTCACAAAAGCTGTCATGCATTTGACTTGGTTTTTAGTCAGCATTGTAACAATTAATATATTGCTCCTCTTCAGTCAACTGACACAACGGCCAGATGGGTGTGATTCAATGCATGAAGTTTAAGATTGGAGATCATTTCCTGAAGAGGCTTTGAGGCCTTAAATATAATTTCACAGGCAGATCATGCACCCTATGGGACATTTGCATATTATAATTTCATCATTGAGCAGATCATATTTTCATTTTTTTGTCCCCTGTTGAAATGTTATAATTGTAATAATATGCAAATGCACTCATAACCACAGAGAGTTATGAGGAGGAAAATACGAGCAGTCCCATATCTAAAAATCCATACAATGACATTTTCATAAGAATCAAAGCATTTGTGGCCAGTGTGCGATATGGATAGACACAGTTGTATTGAGATATTATTTTGGACTGGATGGGGGGGGTGCTGTTTCTTTATTTCATCTGCATGTTCAGTCGCCATGGGGATGAACCCATTGAGCCAAATGCGTCTCGGGAGCCTGAAAAAGCCACAGTGACATTTACAGACAGAGTTATGGAGCAATTCCCATTTCATTAACTAACATTCACGGGGTGCAGCAGGCATTGTGCTTTTTGGCATCAGCGTTTAATTGTAGCCTCCTTCATCCAGAAGAATGCATTTAGTTTAATTACTTGGCATTTTGTGTAAACCAGGCTTTTTATATTCTGATAAAGAATTTACATGATATATTACCAAATGGTGAAATGTAGATGGAATATGCATTCAGTCTGAGTTATTTAAATACAGGTTACATCATGCTTGCTCTACTATTATAGACTGTTGCTCCTTTTTTCCCATTAATTTGTTTCTCATGTAGAAAGTATTTAGAGTGATGCAACAGGAAGGGAAGGTGTTTTGTTGAATGTTAAAAGTACAGACCTGTGGTCCTCACAAAAGCTGCTCAATGTATGCTGGTACTTCCAACAGAGGACTTTCCCAGAGTTTCATTTGCCAGTGCTTATGGTCACTTCAGAGGGACTAAAAAGATCTGGAATCTCCACTCAGATATTCTAAGTGACATGTAATGTCAAACAATGACCTGAGGTGGCTAGTTCTTATTGAATTATGCAAAGTGAAGACACCCAAGCGAGTAATTGCTCACAAAAGTGAGAAGTAGATCGTACCTCTAAAACAAAATGTCAGCTTTGTTCAACATTTGATCATTTTTTATCCTTGTAGAGTCTTTTAGAAGATAACATTGATAAAACAAGGCATGATGAGTTGGAATACGCAGTAGAGAGGCTTCAGTAATGGTGATACACAAAATAATAGCCACAGAACACAAATCTCAGAATGGTGCTCGCCATTCGCAGGCAGAGAGGCTACGGTGTTGATCAGTGTGGGGGCGATGAATGAATAGGATCACCCACACACGTCCAAAACAAAAGAGAGGATCTGAATCAAATTAGCGTGGCTACACGTCTAACGGCATTGCATTTCGCTGTGTCCTCAATGCATCTCCTTGTCCGTCAGGGCCGCAAATCCGGCGCCATTTCAGAATGTCTTCAGCAGCTGTTCCCACATTTGAAATGTTGGAGGCGGGTCCTCTGTTTTGCAGAAAGTCAAAAAAGAAATGCGTGTGGATACTATTCAAGCCGAAAGTAAACGCAAGACGAATTCTATTATCATTGGGTTTTCAGAAATGCAAGGATGTATCACAGTATGTATAAAAGTTGTTCATATAAGATTTCAGTAATGAATTTCTTTGACAAAATGGCCGTACTGTATTTCAGTCTGGGTCCACAGCTCAGACGTTTTTCCTGCAGTAAAGAGTCAGCATCTGGGCAACTCGGTCGCCAGACTTTCTCCCCACACAGCTTGGACATGCCCCTTTGTCACACTTCGAAGGGACCGCGCAAAAACCAAAAATGGCCAATGGCGCTCTGACGTTCCAGATAAAGAAACCCACAAAGCATGGAGCCGACACCTTGATTCCTCTCTGTCTCGAAATTTCACAGCCGTTATCTCAACAAAGAAGGTCAGGCACGGTCAGGCTGCCTGACACAGGGCCCAAATCTCCCACCAACTGTAAATCGGTACATAAAATAACTGCACGGTAAACAAAAAGGATCAAGAATAGAGAGGTGGAGGGGAGGAAAAAAAAAAACAACAACTGTCAGTATTATGGCAAATGTCAGAGGGAATTACCGCATGTCACGGAGAGGAGACGTCAGCTGTCATTTCGATCGCCGACAAGGCGCCGGCCTTACAAATTGCATATGGCAAGTTATTCCATGAAGTTGAAACTGGGCTAGAGAAACGCTTGTAGCGGTTGTGTATAATGGGAAAATTCACTGGAGCGTTGCCGCGCGGTTGTCTTGTCGTGGAGGGCTGCCGTTTACCAGTTTGACCTAACTGCCTTTCTTTTTTTTCCCCCGTGTTCTTCTTCGGCCTTCTTCCAGGCAGGTCTCAACCCGTTCGTGTTTACAGGAGGCACAGAGCTCAAGCTAAGGCGAGGGCAAGCACCAGTTTTGACATGGAGATAGGCACCTGGCATAGAATGCGCGGGCCTTGTCAACGCAATATGTTCTACCGATTAGGAAGGCAGATTTATGACAGAAAGTTTGGAGCTTCGGATCAAGGGTGTGTCTCTCCTGTCGCTCGCTCGAGAAAAGTGCATAACCTAAATTGACACAGCAAATATCCCTCAGTGTAAATGTGCAATCTGTAAAAATATACACCATTCAAGTCTGCCTGGGCAAATATGTCCTCTGAGTGAATAAACAAAAACACTAAGCTGTGTCCAGCAATTTGGACCATAAAGATAAAGCTCCACTCTTAAATCGAGACTGCAGCCTATTAACTGACAGCAGCATTTCATCGTACCGCTTGATATCGAAAAAAAAGACGAAAGACAGATTTCGCATTGGGCCTGCAGGTTTCTCGGAAATATGTTGCAGTCTGCAGTTGTGGCACTTTGCCTTTGATGTTTGGCCCTCCATGGATTTCAGCTAATGGCTTCTCTTTTCATCCGGTTACTTGACCAAAAAAAAAAAAAAAAAAAAAAGATCTTGAACGCAAAGAAACCGATCGCCTCATTAGGAGGGTGGATTGCACGCCCCGATTTTCAGAGGTTAAATTGTAGACGGGTCACCATTTGCCACTGTCGGCATTTACTCATCCTTAGTTCATTAAAACTCCTTCCAAGGACCCTGGTGGGACAAACACAGTGGGGGTGGCCTTAATAACACGATTTAACAAAGTGATGTACAAGGCAGAAACGCTGCTCATGAGTAGCTAGTGGGAACATTTCTACCAAGTCCAGCTTGGCCTCTTGTGTCACTAGAGGGCCAGTACACTCAGCTTCTGTCTGTTGCAACATTGAGGTCAAATATGAGAAAGCATGTCTATTTTTTTTCTTTTGTGTGTGTATGTGTGTGTGTGTGTGTGTGTGTGTGCGTGCATGTGTGTGCCTGCGTGCGTGTGTGTGTGCGTGTGTGCGTGTGTGTTTGTGTTCAAGCTGTTCTGCCAGTGTATATATACCTAATTCTATGGGAAAAAAAGCTTGGAGAAATTGTGAAGACTGGAAGAGCAGCACTGATATTATTTGTGGTCTGATGAAAGTAGCGGAGGGCATAAAGGATAACGGGGCCTCTGGGGCAGACGTGGGAGGTCTGTGCATGTCTCGGGCCTAACTCCTGTTTCCAAGCACCTGGCCATTTTCACATCTCAAATTTGATACCATCCTCCATGCCAAGGGCCGGATTAAGCCAACACATCGACCCGCCGGCCTGTGACCTGTTACAAACTCACTGCTGATACCAGCAAACCTCAGGGGTTAAAAAAGCACCTTGTAAATGGAAAAAGTCAGGTGAGTCATTCGGGCAGGAAGATCTTTTTTAATATATACTTTCATTCTGTCTTGGCCGTAATGCTTAAATGAAAAGGTCTGGCAGGCCTTTGCAAAAAAAGAACGGTCCGTCTGGCATTTCACAGTGATTATCAACTTTCAGTTGAAATGAATACCAATGATTTACTTCCTACTGGTGTGATGGCAGGTTTGTTTCGGCAACCGTAAAACGTCTATTGTGTATTTATGTATTCCATCCTCCCTGAAATTTGATTGTTCTTAAATAAAATGTTTATTATTATTATTATTATTATTATTATTATTATTGAAACATGATTAAGTGATCAAATGACCATTTGGGTGAACCTGGAGACCAGGAATCCCCCAGTGGAATGGTTCAGTGATTCAACTGCACATGATTCAATGACAAATGGTAGGTGTTTGGATCTGCTCATCTTGTCTTCTTGATGTGGTACATATGCGATTGACTACAGTCTAACTGAGCACACATTAAAAGCACTTCCACTCCCAGCCCATGCCTTTTCACGTTGCGCACTCTCTCATGCTAAACCTTTATCCATCTTTGAGTCTGCGAACAGGTTACGACCCTTCCATATTCCAGCACCTGCATGCCGCGCCCTCAATTGCACTGCCCACTGTCTGCCTGCGAACCCTCGTTTCACCCTTCACCCCTGCCCGCGCCCTTTTCCCTCCTCTGCTATTGGCCCCCTGCTCATCCTCACCTCATGACTCCTCAGAGGAGTAATGAGCCGGAGGAGCCTCCCACCACTTTCAGGAAAAAAAGTCAGCCACCAGCTTAGCCGATCGAGTCATTTGTTAGTTTGCGTCACATTTTGACTTATAATCACACGAAATTCTGTATAGGCGCAAAGCACAGCATCTCGTGGAGCGTCCATTTTGAAATGACGGGTAATCAGAACTATAAAGCAATAAAGTTTACTGAGAGATTTTGCATGTGGGTGCATCTCAGGTAGCACTTATGTGGCACAGTAAATCTAAAAGGCTGCAATAGTGTAGCTGGGCAATGACCACAACAATGCCCAATATGCAGCATTACAGGATATCAAATAGGAACCTCTTTCAATCACTACACTAGCATAGCATAGTATTCATCTGTACCATTACATGCAAGTTTAGTTAAATAACCTCCACTTCAAAGCATAGCCTATTATTCATATAATTTTAGTAGAGGCATTTATATCGTATGCTATGATACAGCATTAGTATTCACCAAGCTGTACAAAAACACAAGCCAACCAGCCCGCTAGCCATCAATACAATAAATGCTTTTAAAACACCATATAGCCACATTTATGGACAAAGCCAGGTATATAGTACACTACATTGGGCATAGTGCCATGACAGTGAAGAATTAATGTGTGCAATTAAGTAACTTTAGGATTTAGTTTTATTTTGAAAACATGATAATGTGTTTACTCTAGGACTTAATTATTGCTAAGTTATTTCTTAAGCTTCATGGAGGTACTCACAGAGAATAAAGATCATAGCAGATCTTCCCTTCCCAGATCTTCTCGTCTTGTGACATCTCACATGCATACTAATACATAGAAATAGACTTCAGTATATATGTAGTTGTGACTGGGACAAATAGTAGCTGTAGACGTCTCTTTGTTGAATTGTTTTACAAATGTTTGCAATTTGCTTTTGTTTATTAAGTCTAATACTGCTGAGTTGAAGACCCCAGCACAGGTGAACAGTACACGTGTTATATTAATAATAACAGAATGTGTAATTATGTGTGAAATGTGTGACAATATCACATTTAAAATGGAATTGTGTGTAAGTACAGCAAAATATAAACTGAAAAATGCAATGCAACATATTGGTCTCATGTAGGCATATCTGACATGCAGCTTACCTTTTTTATAATATTTCTGACAGTTTGGTTTATAAACACATTATTAAAGTAACATTTTTTAACTTTCCTGTGCTTATTTATTCCTATTTGCACAAAGAAATGTCATGATTAACGATGGCTTTCATTGAGAGTATAATGTCGGATATCAGATTCGCAACTCAAAGTATTGAACACTTTTTCTCCCCTCTCATTTCCTCTTGTCAACCCATATACTTACTTGGCTGCTCTGATCGTAATTCTGTTTGAAATGTTCACCCTTGTAGCTTCTTCATAGCCTGATTATGCCAATCATTAAGTTTAATGACTCGTAAACCGTACATCAGAAGTTCCGACATCTAGGTTTTAAACAAATGTTTTCTCAAGAAAGTTTTTACCTAAGTGTGCGTTACATGTGGCGGATTAGTTCCTTATGTTATCACGATTCTCCATGGCTGCGGAGAAATGGCATCAGACATAAAGAGAAGCTCCATGAAACATAGCCAGTGGCGTTTTGAGAGGGAACACACAGAGTGTGGCGGCTGAATGCAGGTAGGATACTCTTTTTTTGCCCCAAAACAAAGTATTTATTGTCAGAGGATGTGTCATCGTGAGCTCCACTTCTGAACACGCATGATGATTTTGGCAAATGAGCCAAAAAAAAATATGTAAATTTATTCACCAGCTCAAGTAAAGACAACTAGAAACATTTATTGCAAAAATGAAAACTGTAGTTTCTGCAGGTGTCAACTTTGTTAAAATAAGTGAGGTACAGATGAGATGTATTTGTTTAAATTCTCTGCTGTGATTGTTGCTATTTGCATGCTTTAATGTGCAAACTCACAGACGGTGCTGGTACAAGCTCTTCTATTGAAGTTTCTGTCTATTTACCGTTCAGCAGTGGCCTTTCCCGTTTTCTTGTCGGGGGACTCGCCCTGCTATGTCCCGGAGACACTACTGCACATAACGTAGTGACAGGAACTCATCTTTTCCTTTCCTCCCTCCACCTGTGATGTCCACGCGTGGAGGACTGCAGCTCCCCCTTTTAATGCGCAAATTTGCAATCATGAATATTTCATCGCCTCTGCGTGTCATCTCGGGTTCACGTGGAGGAATTAACTTTGGAGTTTAGCCCGGTCTTTACATCTCAAATTCCTCTCTCTTTCTCTCCCCCCTTTCCCTGCGCCCTCAGATTTGCATTCGTTCTGTCCACATTTAATATTGCATTAGGATCCGTGCCTTTTATTTTAACACAGAGCGAGGACCTTCCTGCAATCTTATATCTGTAAAGGGATTTGCATTTTGAGTGTCCCACTAGGTATGGAGAGAGAGAGAGGGGGGGGGCATGGAGGATTTCAGAGCCCCGTTTTATAATCACCCATCAAATGTTTAAATCTCTCCTGGCGTTCGCCTATTCTAGTCCTCTGCCACGCAAAGTCACCAAAAGTCTCTCGACTTTTTAATAGGCGGCAGACCTCCCTGCAACTGGGCACATTAATCAGCCCATTATTATCAAAAGCACAGAGACGGCCCTTTTACCTAATGTAGCCCTTCAGGGTGCCGAATCCCTTTTTAAATGTCTCGCCACCAACAGCTCTATTATTCATCACACCCCTGTGATGGGCCACTTACTAAAAAATGGAGTATGAATTCTAGTAACTGTCAAGAAAAAAAGCAAACCAATTATCTAAGCCACAAATAGAGCCATTTCACAGGAGAGTATTGAACAATGCTATTGTATCTGAGGTAAAATTGTTTATAAACTCTTCTGTTTTCAAAATTTGAAGACAAGATATGAAATTACCAAGTGTCACCCACGAGACCAGGAACACCCGGACCAAGGAAATAACATATGTGCATTGTATGTTCTTCTTATTATTAATAGATGTGACAATTTTGCAGGCAGTGCGACTGTGCTTCAGACTGAAGACAAAGAACAAAAGGTTCAGATAAATCCTGACACCACAAGGAACCGTTCCTGATGCGTTATGATAATGGCAAACACAGCAGCATGATTGATATCGGGTGACGTGAAACGAAACTGATAAATGCAAGTCGAGACAAATTGTGCGTGAGCGTCAGTCACTAACAAGAGCGCTGTTTGATCACAAAGCAGAGACATCTGCGACTAGTCACTCTCGACAAGTGATGGCTCCCTAATATAGATGCTCCGCATGTTTAAGCAGCGTGTGCATATGATAGAGACGCGCCGAAAAGCATACGCATTTAAACATGCGCTTTCGAATCGCAGGCGCTTTTTAAAAATGTAAACCAGTCAGAGCAGCTCAGTTGCTGAGAGTCCTGCCACGATTCAGTGGGAACTTTTCAGAGGGCACAAGAGCGATGAATGCAAATGATCAAAAACAGACGCGAGAATATCAAAACTCCTGATTCAGAAGATGTGTGTTGTGGAGTCCAAAATTGTGTGGATTACCAGTTGGCATTGCTATAATAAAACAGATCAATTGTGACAGTGATCCACAGAAAAATACAATTTAATCTCAATTTAATATTTAGTAAAATTAAAATGCACCAATACTGCAGGCCTCACTGTGTTATTTTACCCAGTTTAATCCATATTAAGCAGCTCATCGCTGAAAAAGCTAGTTTAAATAGTCAGTGTTAGGGGGTCAGACCATCTGAGTGACGCTTTAAGAAGGAGGGAATAAGAGTACGAGACCTGGAGAAGATATCCTTTGGGCCAACGGCTGGTTCAGGGTGGTAGTGTGGAATGTGCAATTGTAGGAGTTTACATTAATATGCAGATGTATCTCATATGTGATGATATACAGCATGTGTGTGCCAGTATAGTGTTTAAGGCTCACAAATAGATGATTGTGTTTGCTTCCTGTGTGGCAGACTTCTGCTGTAGTACTGCATGAAGCTTAACCTTAATTGTTTTATATAGACATCCAGCAGAGATCATTGGATAGAAGCAGGAAAAAGAAAGCAGTGTGAATCAGCTTGAATAAGGGTGTCTACAAGGATGTAATTCTAGGTATTAATATCTTTATGTGTTAAGGAATACAAAACCCATAACACAAAGGAGGAGTATGTAACATTTCATGAAAATTGTTATTATGTTTTTTGTTTATATATTTTTTGTCCTATGGGCAAATGATGTGTTATAATTGATGTTAACAGTACTGATGTGCATATGAGCGCATGATTGATTTTGCACAAATATGGGAGTGGGAGTAATCATGACTCCATTGATGTTGCTCATGATAGATGTGCTGGGAAAACTTCGGAGCACATAAAGAAAATGTTAGCATGTGTTCATAAAAGACCTGAACTGAAGAAAGCATCTGAAATTGACCGATGGGGAGGAAGTCTTGCCACTGTTATCACCCTCCTTACGGCAGAGGGGGCTTAGTAATGGAAGGCCACTGTGTCGGTTTATTTTGGTATTTTAGTTCTTAGTTGTTTAATTAGAGCCACTTTAGTAGGGCGTCACCTCACCTGATGTCCCAGATTTGAACCAAATGCTAACTACAAGGTAACTCTAAAAAGCACCTCTGGTGCTCTAAACAGACTTGCCCACCCATTCTCACACAGCAATATAGCCTCAGAAACTGTCAGACATGTCCAGTGGCCATATTCCGTGGAGATTACTACCTGTCCTTCATTCTTGATTATAGAATTAAAATGCATAACACAGATCTGGATTGACTGACGTCTTTTTCTTTTTAGGTTTAGAATTGCACATTTTGAAGAGGAATTATGACCGACCGCAATGGCAGGCAATTATGAGATGTTGGAATGGAAAGATAGAAGTGTCAAAAAAAACATTCCAATAGTCGCTGCGCTTTGGTACGAACAGGCTTGGTGACAACGTTTTGAAACATGCCATTAAAATGCTACTTCGGAAGGACTCAATTTGAAGGATTGTCTTTTCAACACACCTTTATTTTAGAGTCTCCAAGTTTTGTATAGACTGTGAAACAGAAAAGAGCATACTTAAGATGTTCTTCATAATTACGCTTTGATTGATCTGAATACTGAAGTACTCATGGCTCTTGAAACAATGGAAGTGCATATCCTTACAGCCTATTGCACAGCACCTATTGCCTTACCCGGGTAGCAAAGTGGGGGTGTGCTGAGGATACATCACCTGTCTCTGTTAGTGTTGTCCCTGTGCTCATTTAGTGATTTGTTAAACTGTTTCATACCAGGAGTGATCCATACAACCATAGCCAGCTGCATTATGAATCAAACAGCATCTTGGAACAACTCTGTGTATTATTTGACAGAAACATAGACTTAGTTCTTCGGCATACAGTTTTCTCAACCTTTATTGAAAGAAACAGTAAAATCCAATAGATCCATAGATCCAACAGATTACATTTTTTTAATTTCAATAGCAATACTGTACATAGAGAGAGGCTCATACACAACTGGCACTCATAAAGTGGTCATAAAGCTCAACTCATAAAGCAGGGTTGCATAAATTTGAAAAAGCATTAAAAACAAGTCCTACATTAGTCCACTAGTTACTATCAGTCTAAGCAGAGGAAGGAAGAAAATTCAAGTCAGAAGCACTCTGAAGAAACATCTTTATCTGAAAGACGTCCTCAGAGCTTAGTCTCTACCTTCTGCTGAAAGATGGCTGGCTACCGGCTGGAGCAGGAGAGGCAGAGGCTTATCTTACTAGCTCTACCTCCTCCTCTCCTGTCCAATTGCCTGTGAGCATAAGACACATTCTTCAGTAGTTTGACTGGCTAATGGTGATTGAAAACATGTGGGCAGAATACAGGGGAATACAAATACTGGTAGTATGTGGGAAACAGTAATACAAATGTATCCATGTGCATATCCATGTGCATATCTAAATACCAGGGACCATTTTGCAAAAAACATAGGTAGGTCAACAGTGACAGTTGGTAGAGACATGTGTTTCTTGTTTGTGATGGGCAGGTTGTACACTCAGCAGCCAATAGCACATTACAGTACATTGGCTTGATTGTCAATAATGTAGAACTGTATTGTACACCAAGTAAATGTCCACACTGAAGTCTGTATTTAGATTTTAGAAAGATGTAATGAAGAGTTGCAACAGAGAGAACTTATTTTAAATCAGTCCTCCAATGAAGCATCACACACACACACACACACACGCACACACACGCACACACACACACGTGCACACACGCACAGTAATTGCAATATATGAGGCTAACTTTCTTTTCAGATCAACATGTGCCCCATGCATTTTTGGCAGCTACTTTTTCAAAAGGAAGCTAAACATCTACTGTTGAATCTTAAATGGTAATTTGCTGAGCCCTTTCCTATTTCAAGTGACCAGCTTTATCCCCCCCCCCGCCACCCCATCCAACCATTGGTGAGATCTGTGAATCCATCGTGAGGAATATATGGGCATGCCACTGGGAACTGTGAGAGGGCACCTTTGAAACACAGACAGTAAATTGGTTTCCAGATGAAGAGCAATCCACCTTTTGAAAATAATTGGTAGACTTTTTCTTCTCTCTTTTTCGGTTGTTTAGATGGGAATTAGAATTGTATTAAAAGGGAGCTCTGATAAAACGTCCACAGTCCGGAAACTCAACTTTTCAATTCAGCTCCTGAAGATAAAGGAAGAACTGAGGATTAGAAAAAAAAGTCAGACTACGCAATAATATGCCAGACAGAAGGATTTTTATCAAAAATTCTTTCTTTAAAGTGCCTTTTTGCTAACCCTCCTACTCAAAAAAAGGCTATGGTGCGTCAGATTCAATCTAACTCTAAAAAACAAAATTCAGGCAAGAGTAACTTTTTCATGCCACGCATTATGAATGACGCAACATTAACGAGAGAAGTGGTCATTGGAAATGACTAAAAGTGATATGTTAGTAACAAAAAGACCTTTTCATGCAGCATATCATTGATCAGGTGGCTGAGGTGACAGTCATATTTAGGTATCATATAGAATTAAAAACCTAAGTCAGTAGGCTGATTTGGTCACATCGCATGGCTTGTTGGTTTCTTTTTATTGACTTAAAAAGTGATCTTTTCGAATCTGTGCATCTGGCGCCCATTTTTGAATGACCACTGAGTGATATCCTACACCACATGCTAATTTTATCAGTGGCTTTGCAGTGGCTCTTTGACACACATTGGATGACCTACACTAGCTACATAATTCCATGGCTATTATTTGGAATGCATGTATTTTTTTGTGCTTGAGTGGATTTATTTTCTGTCCAGGCCAAAAGAAGAAATGGGAGGGGGTATGGGGGGGGGGGCAGGTCCTGCCTGCCTACTTTAGAGACCACACAGTACAGAGTGAGCGACTGGACATGTGACCTCAATTTAATTTAAAGCCCATTATTCCATATGAAAATTGTTCGGAGATCTCTCAGAGCTTAATCCTTATAAATTGGAAGGGCCCAATGTCATTAGGAGTTTAAGCTGCTACACTTTGCTGGTGCAGCCGTTTGTTATCCAACATTTCACTTATCCATCCTGCCCTTTCAAAATATGTTTTTAGGGAACCTGCCCATGCCCTTACATTAAAGAATATTAAAAAAAGATTGTGGGGAGCTGTCCTTATATAGTTCACTGTTAATAAATGCCATTGGGAGGAAAAAAAAAAAATCTCCTGTTTACTTTGCCTCGTTTGGGCCCAGTAACATGATGTAGGTGGACAAATAGAGGAAATTAACATTATTGGTAGCAATGAGAGGAGCAATAATAGGCATGTTGGAATGCTGTGTTCCACATCTTTTGACCTGGCATTATGAAGTCATTTAAATGGGATTTTAATGTTATAGATTTGCATGACTCAGCCGTTGAGCTACGCTGCTGTGACTATCCATATGTCCTGAACCCAAGCAAAGCCACAAATGGACGCCCAGAATTCCAATGGAAAATGGCCATCAGACCTCAGTGAAGTCGGACACATTTTATTCATGCTCATCTTTCACAGTCAAGTTACCATTGATATTGCCTTAAAAGGGATGAAGAAATAAAACTGTGATTACACATTAAGCATAAACCAGAGTACTAAAGAGGATGACAGAGGAAACAGCAATGCAGGTCTTATGTGGACTCTTTTTTTCCTGTCAGTAAATGGTTGAATGGGAGAAAAAAAAGATATCTAGAGGTTGCAGGCAACCATGTGGATTTGAAGCCAAATGGCTGGTGTTAAAAAAAATGTTAAAAAAAAAAACTAGCAGAGACAATGTTAGAAATGGTAGTTCCTTCAGTGAATGCACATAACATTAGCAGAAAAAATGAACAGAAAAATGTAAAACCTACACAAAGAGGCAACAGCATTAACCATACTAGGCGTAGCTGGATGTTGCCTGGGAAACAACCATGAGAAGCAATCATTTCATTCCTGTTGCTTGTGATGAATGTAAGATGAATCAGGGTTGTAAGAAGTTATCCATATATGCGACACATATTTGGTGGCCATACCAGTCATAAATATATTTCACACCATTCACTGCCCTTGCATGAGGGCCTACAGCAGTCAACAGCAGTTTGTGAGTATCTATTGACTGTGACTCGTAATGAATACATTTGAGTCTAATCATGTATGTGTATGAACTAATGTGCAATGATGCATGGATGTACAGCCTGTGACTTGTAAGGGTGCCAAATGTGAAATGAATGAGTGAATGCGGTCAAAAGTTATCAGTGCTTTAGAAAAACAAAATCCCTGGCCACCGCGGGCACTGGTCACAACTTGGCAGATGAAATCAAGTTCCTTTTTAATGTATATTTAATGTATTGTAATGTGTATAACTGAAGAGAAAAAAAGACATACAGAAACAAGGCAAAACAATATGCTTTCAGCCCTTCTAGTTTGAAGGCCTTAAAAAAAAAAAAAAAAGCAATCCGACGGATTACTTTTGGGAAAGGTCTGAAGATCTGTGGGATCAACACATTATTATCACTTCCAGCAGATGGTCGAGAAAATGTTTGTGGATCAATGCAAAAAAGGTTTCATATCAGCTAATGGAGTGCAGGCAGAGCACTGTGGAACTTTCGAAGTACTTGACTTTCATACCTGTATTGATTCACAGTGACAAAAGAAAATATAGGAACAAATATGATACCGGATATTGAATGTGCTAGATGTCAAGATTATATTATAGTGCTGGCAGAGTGCTAAGGAAGTTCGTCTTGGACACTCCAGAACATTATTTGTGATGGCCGAAATCCTTTGTTGAGAACTGTGCTGCACCTGAATGGGACAGAAGAGCATAAAACACATTTGTTACTATTATAGCTACAGTATATTTTTCTTCTCAGATATCTATCCATTGTTTAAACCATATATTTTACAGTAGCTTTCCAGGCACAGCTTATAAAAGCAGACTTTTCCGAATGTGACTTAATTTTCTCTTTGTTTATTTTAGATTTTTAGCATTCTGTCACTTTTGAGCTCAGCTTTAAAAAAAAAGCTGTATAATGCACACCTCTTTGGCTTTTTTTTTTTAATGTGGATGTTTTTAATGTTCACCTTCAGTACCAGCATAACACAAATGCAGCTTCAATTTTTGTTGGTCTCTTTTTTTCACCCATTGAAAGAAATACATCAAAGTCAAGTCAGTTTATTTGCACATAAAGAGAGATGATACATAATAGAGGTGTAATTTAGTTCAGTGATCTATGCATTTCTCTCTTTCACGGGCTGACAGGAGGACAAAATATATGCATATTTAATACTGGAAGTGGTAAATAAAGCAAAACTGTGTTCAGAAATGAATGTACATGTAAATATTTGCCAGCATTTAAATGACTAATAAATGTGTCCTGACAATTCTGACACACATCAATATTCAGATGAAATAGGGAAGTAATGCCCCTAAGCAGAAATGCATTACATGTATCTTTTATGCGTGTTTTTTTCATGGGTTACAACATCTTGCTCATGTACACTTATTTGCTGTTTTTTTTTTTCCTTCCTGTTTTTTTTTTATTTTAAAAAGTCAGATAGCTGTTGACGTAAACCCCTTTCGTGAGACTGTTCTTACGGCATATCCGGAGGGGATTCGGAATTTATTTATGATTCCATGTAATATACATGCAACGACCAATTACGTGGAAATACCGAGGTGATGAATGCCAGGATGCAAATGAGTGCTTCAGTGTTGCTGGATTGTGCTCCCGCAGTCTAATGTGGAGAATGGGCTTTGTAATATCACAGCTGGAATTTTCTCACAGATGAAGTTTTTTTTGTCAACACCACAACACACCCCAGCACACACACACACACACACACACACACCACCACCACCATTACCACCCGCCTGACTCATAAGCCCTTGAGCAGACTCCCTGAATCAAAGAAATGATTTCCAAAGCTTAGAGATGTGTATCACAGAGGCTTAATGTTGTGCTCCTTCACTCGAATGTGTTATTATTATTATTATTATTATTATTATTATTATTATTATTATTATTATTATCACTGTAATTCCTGTGTGGCATCTGCAAGGGAATTTCATTTTTGGGAGCGGTGTTAATGTTGGTTTAAGGTCATGCTGTCAGGAGGGAACCCTGGCTGAGAGATAGGGGGTGTCTGCACGGTGTGCTTTGGAGGAGCAATGGTGATGAAACTGCTGAAATGTGTGTACTCTTACATCCCTGGTCTGCAGGCCTAAAAGTAGAACTTTTTTTGCCACTGATGACTCAGAAGTGTTCTTATTTTTATTTTGTCCACTGTGCATAGTTGCTTCCAGATTCTCAACTTTCTCGTTACAGTTATTTATGTATTCAAGCAGGTTTGTGGAAGTGTTGCCAGAGTTGTGGTTAAGCTTGCTAATCACACTTTGCTAGGCATCACCATGAGAGGTTAACTGTGTGACAAAGTGCATCAAAAGGTTGGTGATATTATCATTATTACAACCACATATAAGCTGTCTGTTACAAATAAGCTTTTATTACATCTGAGAGTTCATTCAGTACCTTCATTTTTGACTTTAAAGCATCAGATTTTTCCCAACTAATATAACGACAGTAGAAATAAAACTCACAGTCATGTACTTTCTATTGTCATTTTAAAAGTTTGTCATTGCAGAAAAGAAAACAAAACAGAGCCTTTCATCAAACGGAAAATGTAATTGGTCAGAACGCTGTATATCTTTCACGGCCCTTACTCCATACCCCTGTAGAACTGTCATGACAAACTAGCAGGGAGGAGGTGGTTCGTTGCTGGACAATGATTAGAGGGGACGCAGCTGACGGTAAGCAAACAGCCAGCGCGATGATCATTAATCTCCGCGAATTAAACTCCGCTAAAATGAGTGCCGTTCAAGGCGATCCGCCGTCAGAGGAGAGGATGGAGATGATTAGAGTTCTTACAGAGGCACCGAGGGAGGCAGCTCCCGCTGAAATTAGAGCAGGCTCTTCTTAAAGGAGAGCGAGAGAGGCACTCAGTGCACTTAGAGCTTCACAAAACAGCTATTTATGCTGTTGTTTACTTTGAGTAGTGGTCGCACTGCCGCAAGGCATCACAAATGAGGGGTACAACCGCCTGTGAGCTAATTAATATTTTTGGTGACTGGTCTGAGAATGTTCAGCCCTGATAACTCTAGATATACTTGACATTGGTGACACACATATGCAGACATGGTTTTAGGTGGTATTTGAGGAATGTGTTCATGTCACAGTCTAGTTGAATAATGCCTAATTGGCCGCATGCATTGCATTTTACTTAGAGACTATATCAGATTAAACAGAGTGAATATTTGTAGTGTTGTTGTGAGTACGAGCAGTTTTTTTTTTTTCCTACAAAAAAATATCCCTCCCTGTTTGAAGTGAAAGATCTGAAACCATCCTTGTCAGTATGGCTTCCAGCGTTTTTTGTCATCTTATTTGCTCGGTTGTTTTTTTGACCTTCAATCAATCATCCTATCAGATGTCTCAAAAATTGACACTTGTAAACGCTATCAGGGCGAACCTCTGTAATGAGTAACACATCGGACTGACAGACCAACACTGACAGGCATGTCGGGGCTCTTTCAACGGCGGCGGGCACACTCTAAAAAAACTCCTCTCCTGTTGATTGTGTTGCCTCTTTGACCTTTGCTGCATCGAAGGCTGACCTTCATCTAGTGAAACGGATGCTTTTCATGGCAGATTCTCCCCTTGTGTTCTGACTGTTTGTGGGCTTCAAGAAAGGCCTGGAGCATGCATGGTGGGTCCAACTGCACTTTAATTAATGACCTGATTATCCCTCTAGGAATCAATTAATGAAAGCACATATATTTCTGTATGGTTACTCAATGGACAGTGAGGGGGCAATGGACAGATAAGATTTCGTATTGGTTGTGCAGAACTCTGTCAGTGTTGAAACTCAATATTACTTGAACACAGCAATTATGAATGTATAAGAATTACATATTGAAGCAACGTGTTTATTATTTCAAACTATTAATTTTTTCTTTTTCTTTTACTGTGTGTACTAATGGTGAATCGTGTAGCAATTGATCAAATTATTACACTGGTTACATAACAGTACAAGCAGACCATTTAACTAAAGAATAACTGAATCCAGTCCAGTAGTGTCACACTCCTAACTGGATGATGGAGGTTTTGGTGTTGCCAGCTAAACACTCAGACAGGACTTGCCAGATTGCACCGCTCAGGGCTGTGATGTGGATCACTCCAGATTAAATACCAGGAGACTGTCAGGGTTTACATGCATGTAAAAGGTATGAAGTGCAGAATTGTAGTCAATTCTATTTCAATTCAGCCAGTTCAGTAAATTAATTGAAATTTAACTCATTGATTGAAAAATGTTCATAGAGAATGATGAGCTATTTTCAGTTCATTAATTGAATTTCATTTCATTACCTGAATTGACTGAACTGAAATGGAATTGACCCCAGATCTGATCCTGTGCAGTCTTGGGCCTTGTGTGAACACAGAGTCCTTTCCCCACCGTAATGTCTTTTTTTCAGGTCCATCCAGCTGTATGGAACCCATTAAGGCTACACCTTATGAGAGGTAGGGATGTAAAGAAGTGTTACTATTTTTCCAATTCTTGCACTGAATTTTTGGTTGTCCCATTGGCCATAAAACCAATGTCGAAGTGAGAGGGTTGGGAAAAGGTAGTCTCGCTTTGACACTTGACTCACAGTCAGGATACAGCTCCTCAGACAGAATTGGTTTCACATGCGATCTCAGTCGTCATTCATGAGAAATGTTACCAGCATCAAGCAGCCTACAGACAGATATGTTGTGTTTCCGTTTTCCAGTTTTTAGCCCTATATGTTGTCTGTCACCCATCGCCCGAGCTTGGAGGAACCATACTGTTTTAAATGACAAAATGCACAGGGGGAATCTGGCACATTTTCCTTAATACCTAATTTCAGTGTTTTTCAAACCGTGAGCGTTCCAGGATTCAGCCTGGATTACTCCAGCGCCTTCTAAACTTTGAAGTGATTAGTGTCTTACTGGGTCACACGGTCATGCATGGTGTACAAAGTAAAGTGATTATATTCGGCTGAGGCAGAAATCGTTGTGTTAGCATACATCAAAACATGCTGTACGCCTGGGTATTTAGAAGAGTACCCATACTGTTTTAAGCCTTGGGTTCTGTTTAAGATAAGAATGTGCACTGTAAATCTGGTATAAATGCAAATGGTTATTTGTAATGTTAAACTGTCTTAATTTAGTATGGGAGGACCTATCTTATGTATTATAAGTAAAGAGTGAATTTTTTTTATGATAAAGGGAATTACTGAAGACAAATATTACCACTTCTCATTTCAAGGGGAGAGAACTGATCATGTGCTTCAAATAGCTGTCTGCAGTAAGAGAGAAGAAAATGAGAGGAAGGCAAGACATAAGTAGACTGACAGAGGAGAAAAGGAGCAGAGAGATATGGACAGAGAGAGTAGAGCAAGAGACAGAAAGAACAGAGAAGGAGAGAGACGTAGAAAAAAGCAGTGTTATAGAAAAAGAGACAGAAAGAGCATGGAGTGAGACCAATATAGAGACAGAAAGAACGGAGAAGGAGAGAGACACAGAAAAAAGCAGTGTAGCGAAGGGCAAGAACAGTCACCCCACCCAGCCTCGAACCCAGGTCTGCAGGGTACCAACCATGAGACTTTGACTGCAATGCCAAAGAGCCAGGCTTGTTGGTATGGCAGTCAGAGCGCATACTCAACTGTAGTGACAGCATACAGAGAAAGAGCATGGAGTGAGACCAATATAGAGACAGAGAGTTAGAGGGAGAGATGATGATCACATGATAAGGAATTCTAGTTAGGGGCTATGGTGACGCAGATGGTAGCATAGTGAATCCTGAAATAGATGTGGCTACCGGACAAATGTGTAGATGTTAAGATTGCAATGCAAAGCAGCCCAGATGAGAGCAAAGCAGTACGTTACACATTTATCACGTTATATTGGGATATGGTGGTGGAGGGGGTGTACAGTGTCTTACAGAGGCGTAAAAGTGTCTGGAAGCACTTGGGTAAATGGAGGTTATTTAGGGATATTACTGAGTCATACTAATTAACTGCTTACCATACAGTTAAGGAGCTAATCTGCTTTGAGGGAGCGCTGCTCACAAACTGGAATTATTTCACACGAAGTTCAGTTCAAAACTGATAGGCTCCTGTCTCAGTCCCGTCACCAAATAGCAGAAGTTTATCTCCCGATCGCCTTCTGCTGTGCAATAATTATGATGTTGTGGCTTGGGACAGACAATCAAATAATGAAGGCACGGTTTAGCTGAGTCACAGGGGGATGCTTTCTCTCTCTCCCTCTCATATTTTTATGACATTCCTTGTTGGCTAGGGAGACACACACACAAAAAACATCTAAACAAACCAGAGACCAGTGGTGACTTTTTGACAGGATTGACTTGTTTTGTGCAACGCTAATTTACTTTATTTGATAGAATACTCTTTTCGGGACTCCGCAGTCCTCATTAATCATTCCAGTCATTGATTTCTAGCCAGTCTCAATTAGCTCTCCAGTGTCACCTGGATATCCACAAAAAATGCCAGTTGTTAGATGATGGTTTGAAAGTGAATGAACTGGCTGAACTGCATCATACTTTATTAACACGTTGTCTCTGCTTCAAGTGAAAAGTCACTTTGCAGGCAGTCTTTGTGTACTTTGTGCTGTTCAGCTGAACACTGTGTGCAGCACTGCTTCTTCCCTTTGCGTTAGAAGCAGCCTGACGGTGAGGGAAATGACTGGAACAGCCACCAGACCAGAGGCCTATCGGGAACTTCTGGCCCCCTTTAAGAAACTGCTTCCTACGGTCCTCAGACCTGAAGGCCAGGGACAGGTTCTGACCGACAGAACTGTCATGTCTTGACAGCGGTGATCCATGCTATTATCTGGAATAATTGTGCGTGCTGCCATGGCCGGTATGGAAGGGCAGTTGCCATGACCTGAAATTGTGTGTAAATGAGTACATTTCTGATGATTGCCTACCATTTGACTGCTTTTTGTAGAGGAGCCCCCAACCTTCTGTGTTCAGAAGACAGATTGACTCCTTCAATTGAAGAGTGTGCAGCAACTGTGGTGGCTGAGGACAGGGCAACACTGTTACAAATGCAGCCCCTTGCTCTCCAGTACTTCATGAAGTAGAGCTCAATGATAGCGTAACCATGGCAGCATATTTATGCTTGAAGGACTGCCTTGAGCGCAAACCCCTGAATTCAGGCAGCATTTGCATTTATTTGTAAGTCATTGAATCCAGGGGAAAGTGTTGGAACTGCAATTCAAGAGAGCCGCTAAATTTTGGAGCAAACCTGTAATTCATATGGGAGAATTCTTTAGCAATTTTACGCCCTGCAGGTGAAGTCTTCGAAGGGCTATTATGCTGCTGGCTTGTCCTTCTGTTTTTTGTCCTTCGTCCTTCCATGGTTCTGTCACAGAAGTTTGCCACTTGTGCATGATGAAACTTGACAGAAAGTTTTTTTTTTTTTTTTTTTTTTTTTGCCTTCTTCTTCCAAACCCACTGAATTCCAGGACACAAGGTTAGTGCTGAAGGTCATACATGTTCCTGATAGTTAGAGCCTTCAGTTTTTCTCAACAGTTTTCTGCAATGCAGTTCAGTCCTGTGAGATGAGGTCGATACAGCTTTTTTCAGGCCACTCTTCAGACAATTATGCGATTGCATCTCCCCAACCATCTCTGTTGATGAACAAATTACCATGAATTTAGTACAAATGACAGCAATGTTTATATCTGACACTCTAACATGCTGAATTCAGTCTGGATATTTAGAATTATGGCCAATGTGTGCATGCATGCATGAAATGTTGTGCAGGGGAGTGTTATCAATGCTTTGAAGGGTGTAACCATACACCTTTACATACAGGTCACACTGTGGGACACAAATGCACTCATATACATACATACCTCTGATCCAAAATTAAATTTCTTACGCTCACCAAAGTAAACACATTCATAAACTAAACATTAATCTGAATCAGAAGATAATGAAAGATTCTGCTCAATATTTTGCAGTCATTGGTTTTCGCAGTCACAAGTTTCCCTTACATAAATGTATAAGTAGTATTACATATCATAACTGTAACATAAAAATAATATACATGCATGTTTCTGCTATTATGAAAGAATGTTCTTGGCTGAAGTTAATAGGGAATCTGAACCAACTGTAAGATTACAGATATAATGGATTCTTCAGGTAGAAAAGCAAATTTCACATAAATTTATCACAAAATACAAAAAGTGCTGTAATTTGCATTGCAGGTCTCCCTTTTAACTTAATTTCTGTAATTATTATCTTAAAATGTGGGAAAAAAAAAAAAACATAACTGAATGAAACACTCATCTGGTCGGTTTGCAAAACTGTGTGCAGTTGGTTTTCATATCTTTACAGACTCTTCAGTAATGCTTTCCAAATATTTTCTATATATGACAAGATTTCATTTGTACTCTCCTCTCCCAAGGATATATTTTTACCTGCCAGCAGCTCTCCTACCTGTAGAAGGCCAGCATGAGGTTTTGAAAGCAGATCTTTAGGCTTGCTGGATAAAAATATGGTCAGCCATTTTCAGCTATTTTCAAGTTGGCCGTTAGCCACAGGTAAACTGCATTTCAGTACAGATGCATGAACAGTTTTCCTCTCGCTGTGGCAATGAAATCATCTATGTAATGGATAAAAAAAAAGTCAGACTCAGTGTAATTCCACTTTGTTTTGAAGACATTGTGGCCTCATTTTTTAAATTGAATGGTTTGGTTGCATTTTCAATATAAATGGTGTTAGTTGCTTCATGTTACATGGCAGTCATGCTAAGTATGGATTAGTACCCTGGGTGTGGAGTAAACTGGTTTTGAAGCTGCATGTACAGATCTGATGATAAAATAACCATGGAGATAGTGGCCCTCAACCCTCAGACACAGTGTGGGAAGTTATTTTTGTTGTCCTTTCTTTTGGATGTGGAAAATAATCGAAATACATTGACTGCGCACAATTCAGCAGTTCACACTGTTAGCTTCTTAATCATATGGGACATGTTAATTCTACTAATTGTTCCTCTTATTATTGTGATACTCATAATAATCACTGTTATTATCAACTCTTTTCTCTTCTCACCCCCATGATTCATTGGTTTACTGCATGCCTCACAGAGATTTTTAACTGGATATTAATCTATAAAAGTCAGCTCAGTTTCTCTGAGTCTGAGGCAGACCCACTGCAATAACAGACCAACTTCTCAGTTCCTTAGTACCTCCCATATACTCTGAACAGCTCTAAGGCTTCTCAACAACATAAGAGAATCCTTCTGTTTCTGGAAAAAAAAAAAAAAAAAAAACTCTGGTGAGGTGACCCTGGTGCTAGCCTACCAGCTGTCTAAAACTCTGTCTCTCCCAGCCTGCAGTCTGTCATCAGCTGTCATACCACTGGCATGAGCTCTCCTACTTGTGGGTCAGTTCCAGGTATTCCTGTCTGTGGTCAAACATTCTCCTTTATTTACCACAACTCAACTAAGAACACACATTTACCTTGCTGCCCAAAACCTGCTGCCCAGTATCTGATCACTCCAGGGTCCTTCAATCCACTGTTCACAACCTGTGAATACTGAAGTATAAGTTAGTGTTGCCTGTATAGATCATTTCAATGCTCATGTGCACATTGCCAGGATGTAGTCATGTTGCTCTGAAGTATAATTTTTATGTTTATGCTGAAATGATGACTCTTCCATGCTAATATTTTATTACTGCTTTAGAAGTTCTATGCTCAATTACGGTGCTACAGCTTATTCCTAACCTATGTTTTTCCATTTTTGTTTATCCTCTAATATACATGTAACATATGTTGCTTTTTATGGCCATGAGAATTTCTAATGTGATTATTTTAAGTACCCAAACAGGGCTCTCATCTTGTGATTATATGAGACTGTATGAGAGCTTTTCATAATTGGTATGAGACCATCCTTTCCTAGAGTGGGAACCTATTCTACCTGCTTGCGAATAACATCCTTTTGCTTGCACGTATCCCTGTGATTTTATAAGAAAAATACAATAATGTATCATGTTCCACATTGCATGCTCAAGAAAATGTTATCATTATTTTCTAATTGTATCACACAATTAAAATACATTGGCTAATTAAACAAATTAGCATCGTTACACAGTCCAAGAAAAATATAATGTTCAAAGCCAGAAAATTACATAGTAACAACAATTAAAACAACTTTTTAAACTTCTTTAGAGTGCTTTGAGTTTTGTGTCTTGTTCTACTAGGATACTACTGCACTGCTACTTCCAAGCCACATCCTTCTGGCCATTAAAAAATGTACCACCAACCATTGTAATAAATGATTGGTTAACTTTGTTATGAGGTCATGAGGGCTACATGAAACTACTTACAATATTAATACTACTTATATCTAATCTTTTTTTAGAAATATTTATATATTTTCATATTTTATATGTATATATATTTTTTTAGAAAATATTTTGCAGTACATAGTGAAACATCATGAGAAAACATGCCATCTCACTGTAATATTGTTTGTTTTTCAGCAAAGGTCGAGAGTGATAAGCTGTTCTTTCACTAGCTCTACCAATATCTTAAGACATATTTGAGTTCATACTACAAAAACACTGGCTGGATACAACTGGATTAATGGCTTTCTGTGGCAGGGTGGCCACAGACAGCCAATAATCCTGTACCGGGTGTAGATTGGACACCTTCTAGTATGTAGATTTGGCCAGTGGCTATTTATTTTCCTCGTTGTGGGGTTAAGGAGTGGAAAACAATTTTGATATCAAACAAAAATAACTAAAACAAGCCACACCTACCTAGAAGGGTGAATTGTCCTGCTTAATGGCACTTCACATAAATATGTAGGTATATCACCCACCATAACATACAGGCAGTACTGCATGTGCCGTTATAATGGGCCTAATGACGGCAACAATAACACCTGGACTGATTAGCCATCAGCCACAGCTGTGCAGATGTCTTTCTGTGATGTCACAGCTCTCCTAGGTTTGGAAGCCTCCCAGGCTATGGGAGACAGCAGAAAGGACCAACAGCAGCTAAGCAACATCCCTTGACATCTATTTTTCATGGCATTGGGCAATGGCATAAAATAATCACAGACAAATATCTAGCTAGTGACACAGGCCTACTTATAACAATGTGTTGATAAATGTTTTAGATTACATAAAATTACAGATGAAACATTGTACAGCACACAATACAACAAAAATATATATCTTTCAGTGGCAGTATTCCTCCTGAAGCAAAGTGAACTACAATGAATTTGCCAACTCTCAGGTGTCATTTAATGTTTTTTTTGTGGTCTGACATCATGCATCTAACCATCACTAACCATTTACCCACAACATTAATACCAAAATCCATTTTACACGTGCGATAGAGATGTGACATTGATCTTTTTTGTTACCATATGTGCCCCACTCTCTGCACCCTTTTATGAAAAGCTTTTGCTAAACCAATTCAATGCTTCCAAGCATTAAAAGGCAAATAGAGAGAGCCCTTGAATGCACCCTTTGGGTGTCCATGCTCACTATGTCTTCTGAAACACACGTGCAGGCTTTTGTGAAGAATCCTTTCCTGCTGACAGAACTGCTTAATGTCATGTAGTTGAAGGTAATCTCATCAAATCGTATGTTACACAAAGGGTTCCAGTCCCACAGAGCACAAGGCTGTCTGCTGACACTTATACACAGAGTACCTATAGAATCCCTCCAATGTCCTCAAAGTCTGTACATGTTAAAGGCATGCATACTGGCATGTATATTTGCTATACCTCTTGTTCTGACAGCTGAAGGTTTTTCCTAGCATCTTGAAATCCAGGGTCCAGTGTAGGAGAATGATGCTTTTCCCAGGGCAGTTGAACACACTCTGATTGGTGGTCGCCCAGCTCATTATGACAGGGAAGAGGGCAAGAAGAAGAAAGGAAATCATCTCTTTCTTGCCCTGCTGTGATGTTTATTTGCGGGGAGGCCTCAGACGGTCTCTTCAGCCGGCTCGGGCCTTTTATCTGCGCGCTATTTCACCGCGGAACAATACGGGGCACCTCGCTGTCACCCTGCCTTCTTCTGTGAAGGGCATTTAAAAGTTGAGCCGGGTCTCATTACAGCGATATTCGTGCTACCTTTTACAGTTGTCAATTTACTAAGAGAGTTCATATCACAGCTCTCCCCCGAGCGTGCGCGTTGTCACTTCAATGAAAAACATCATCCTGATCTCTCCCCGCCCGGAGTTGTGTGCAGACTTTAATCTGCGTCAGCTCCCAACAAACACAATTAAAACAGCACGTAATAAACCGGACCCATTTTAACATTTTTTAACATTTCACAAGGCATTAACATTTTCAGCACCAGATCAGAAGGGGACAAGGATATTGCAGAAAAATGCCTCAATTTGCACTGCCGGTTTTATTTATTTTTTTTTTGAGGAGGGTTTTAAAATAGACAAACTTTTTTTTTTTTTCCCCTCTCCAACCAGACACAAATCCTGACCTTTTCAGAAGTGACAGAGTGCCTCAGCATTATAATAAATCAGCATTTTTATGAGGAAATGACTTTGAGGATGATGAAGTATTGTCCCGTTTGGACGTATCCTTCGGGGTGCTCTGAAGTACGGCGTAATTTGAAATTTTCTTCATAGTGAAACGCATTGAGGTGGTGATGAATGATATTACAGGACCCCCTGGAATATTAAATGAGGTATTGGTTGAGATATAGGTGTAAACCTCAAAGCTGTTTTTTAAGCACAATCACCATGGCAGTTTCTTTCCCCTGAAAACAATAAATAAGGAAATGATACAGATGTAGCTGAAGCAGTTGTTTCGATCTTTTTTAATTGTAGCATTTATGTATTTAGTATGGCAATGATTATTATAGTACTGTGTGATGAAATGACAGATGTGGGCTGTCATTTTCTTGATGTACTGATGTTCATATGGCCTTATTATCTATAATTTTTTACCTCTGCTGCTCTGGATATCAACATCTGTCAAGTAACTGTCTTCTTAAGAAAATGTCTTCTTAATTAGTAGCTGGAAGAATTTAATATTGATTTTAAGCCTTTGAGGTTTTAAGAACATAGATATCCAGTAAATTAAAAATGTGAAAAGAAAAATAAGGACATTTCAGTGCTGACCAAAAAAAGAAAGCTAAGACGACGTTGAGGGTTTAAATATTTGCTGTTAAACCTTTTGCTTTTAAACCGCATTGTTATGATCTGTGGAATTTGATACTTTCCGCCCACGTCGCCGCGGTCTCCGCCGCACTTTCCAAATGTCAGCTCTCAGCTCTTCCAATGTAGCAGGCGTCACAGCTGGACAGAGGAGGGGAGCGGAAAGTAAATAAATAAATAAAAAGGGAGGAAATGTCTTGTTGACCTGCCCAGGTTGGACGTGATTAGATCTGAGGTGGCCACGTACGGAAAGTGGGGAAGACTATGACAGCGTTGGCAAACCCAGCTGGGAGATGTCAGTCCGCTGCGTTTCCCTGCTGATGGGCAGATTGCAAGGATCAGAGAGAGGGGGGACGGGGGGGGGGCATCGCTGACCTGGAAGGGGCGGGCTTCGGATGAAATCGAGGATGACAAGCTCAGCCTGGAATGTGAAGCAGGGATGGGAGGGGGAAAAACACTGTAATCGTGCCACCCCTGGAAACTCGAGAGTGTCAATCGCGGTTATCCTGAAATCTTGACACCTAATGCACTAATTTAAAACACTGCGATGCACGCTGTAATGGCAGATCATTATTCATGGTTCAGTGCATTTCGTTGCATGTTGACACCTTCCCTTGTGTGTGTTTGTGTGTGCATGTGTGCAGGGCTGGTGCTTAGGCCAGTGCACTCCCAGACAGACCTCAGTGCACCTCCAGTTTTCTCCTTATATCCCCATGTCTACATAGTATTTATTATGTTTTTTGAAAGATATGACATTTTGTGCAACCCCCCCCCCCCCCCCCCCCCCCCATGGATTGCAAGTGCACCCCTCTGTATTTTCTCTGTGTACCAAGCCTGTGTGTGTGTGTGTGTGTGTGTGTGTGTGTGTGTGTGCGCGTGTGTGTGCATGTGTGTGCATGTGCAATTATTTCTAAACAGTTAACAACACAAATTTTAAGTACTTCCTGTTAATATCATACACATTTCATTCAAATAATCCATTGGATATGAACTAACTACACCAGACATCACAGACCCATAGGCTGCATCTCCTGAAATTCATAGACGGCAAGAGCACCATTCCCGCCGGTGTAAACCATGGATATTTACCAAAAATTTCCCTTGAAATGATATTCTGTTCTTATTTTTGTGGCTTAAAGCCTGCAGGTGAACAGCTAACCACAGTTCTTGTTTTGCCTTCTCCTGAGCAGACCTCCAAGGCAAAAAAAAAAAAAAACAGTTTTCAAATATGGTACTGACAGGAGAAGCCGGATTGGCTCCATGCACAAGGGTCAGTGCTGTGATGTTCCCTGCGAAGGAGAGGTGCTGACATCCTTGGCGGAAAGGGAGAATACCAGAAAGGAGGCGCCCAGGGCCGCAGAGAGGCAAACGCTTACCCGGCAGGTAGAGCAGATCCCAGAGAACTGGAGCTCCAGGTGCTGATTTGTCAACCTGGCCAAGATCTCCGTGGTAGCACGCAAAGAGACCCCGCCAGGCAGATGAGGGTGGAAAAAGAGAGGAGGGCAATGTCGGCATAACATTGATAGGAGAAACTGTGGGTGAACACAATGGAAGGAGTGATCAGGTCTAAAGGGAAGACTTCACATCTGGCTTCTGTGCAGTAACACAAACAAATTGGAGAGCACACTATGTTCACAGTATTGTCTGGAGCTTGTCTTTTCAACATGGTGATAATGTCCCATATATGCTGTACTAAATATAATGGTAAAATAAACAGTTACCCCATTTTCAGGTGATAATTCCACACACACACACACACACACACACACACACACACACGGCATCCATATGCACACATAGACAAATTCCCACACATGCATTTCTGGTGAGCATTTTTTAAAATTTATTTTATTTATTGTTTTATATGAAATAAATGTATGTAAAAAATGCATACAGACCTGACACACAGCTTCTGTGAACATGAATGTCACAGTCTTGTCATGTGTAGTACTTTAATGAACCACAAAGCTGAGGACAGTACAGTTTTCCCTTCATATGCTAGAGCGCCAAGCATGCAGTAGACATTTCTGGTTAGGCCTTGCTTAACGACTTTCAAAGTGTATCTCTAGGTGGGCGACTGCACATAATTAAGGAGCTCGCTGCGGTATTACGTAAACATAGCTTTGAGTCAAAATAATTGAAAACTTGATTTATGTTTTCGAAAATTAAAAAAAAATGCACATTTCCAACATAAAACGTGACAAGCAGCCTTTCGGCGTTTTTCTATTTAGGTTTGCTCTGTGCTTCTCGGAAAACACTGAGGGGGTCATCTGTGTTTAGCTTCACCCCGGCATTAAACAGAGAGAAAAAAAAATCACAACTGTAAATATGTGCGGTTTTAAACAAATGAGAAGCACAAAACAGCTTAAAGCTTCAGGCTAAGCATCAAATAGCAAGGCGCTTTAAAGTGCAAATACAGTGAAAAAAAAAATGTCAATTTACACGTTTCACTTTAATCACAAAGCTCGATCAAACAGCGAGTCACCCATGCGATTTCCATAGCTCGTTACTGATGGAAAATGCAGAGACAAAATGAAGATTTAGAATAATCCTCTGGCTCTCAGATCTGAAAAAAGGTTGCGAGCAAGGAGTGGGAGTGGGCGTGGATGTGGGAGGGAACATTTCACACCTCCCTTTCTGCATTACACTCCCATTTACATTACATGCCCAAATCTGAATTACACAATAGTGCCCTGGCCTCTGTTCCCATGATGCACTTTTCCCTCAGTGCTTAGGTCTCACACAATTGTCCAACATAAAGAACTATGAGGAAAACTGACAAAATATCACACCACTGTGTATGTATGGTAAAAAAAAATGTGATGGTAAAAAAAGTGTCAAAACGACATTAGATAAGAATCAGCCACATCTGTGATATCTGAAAATCACTTGAAAATATCTAGGAAGTGCTTTACCATGTGTTATGTCTTACCACATTGCTATACCTTTGTCCATCCATTGCTTGGAAAAAGAAATCAATCAAACACGTTATCATTCTTAGGAAATTCATTATTTGTTATTTACTAGGGATGTGATTAGAAAGCTATTGACAACATCCCCAGCATATACAATATCAAATCCTACAATGTTCATTTGAGATGAAATGGACAGGTGTGAATGGAGGGCTAAGGCCCCCATTTGTTTGCCAAGCAAAACAGATGTTTTGTCCATGTCTGCTTTTTTTATGGATGAATTCAGTAGTTTGTTCTCGTCAATTTCTGTACAGATCATTAGTAAAAAAATATTCAATGCCTTAGAATATCAAAAGAAATGCACCCAGCTACACAGAATACAGCAAATGTCTTTATGTCATCCATCACACCCAAATTCAGATACAATATCCATGCATGGCACAATAAATAATAATCCTTTTCAGGTTTTGTGAGTAAATCAATGGTTTGTTATATGTGGCCTATTACTTATAATGACATGATTAATTAAAATGTATAGCCATCATGATTTCCATCAATATTCTCTGGGGTTAGAATCAGTTAGTGACTGCTTTAACTGTCTTAGTCATATTATTCAGTGTTTATATTATTTGTTTGTTTGATATATACCCATAAAATAAATACACAGTCCGTTACGGCCAGGGAGCTTTTACGTGAACGCAACACAAGCATGACTGTGATCGGTCAATTTATCAATTCCTGAGTCATAAGCAAGGTTGATAAATCTGACCCTAGGCAAAAATGGAGTAGCGAGTGAGAAACCTAGCCGAGGCCTTTGCCGTTGCCTTCCGTGAAATTTCACTCCCCCCAACAAAAGACTACAAGATTGTGTCTAAGATGGAATATATTCTTATATGGTAAGCAGTGCTATTGTCCAGCATTGGAAATGCATTCCTTCATATTTTTAGTACCATGTTTATACAGTATGTTTGCATTGGCTTTTTGCTATTGAATGAACTGCCAACAGGAACCATACTTGGATGGAGAAACATAATGCAGCTAGCCAAATGTTAAAAATGGCATAATCAACACACCCTACCACTCCTTCACTCCTTGTTCAAGGAGGCTGTCTGAGACGTCACATGGTACGTGACGGCCCTGGTCACAGTTCACAGTGCCCAATTTTTTGGGTTAGGGACACACAATTTGTGCAGGCATAAACAATGTGCTTTGTGTTGATAATTCTGAAAAGGTCATTTTAGAAAGTATTATGTTTTTCATTTGTTTATAATACATATCTATAATATACTTTAGCTTGCAGTGACAGGGAGTCAAAAATAGGGCTGGCTGGATAACTTGTATGTTTCCTACAATTCATGAAAGTGTTGTGTTTTTTTTTTTTTCCTCTTTGAATGATGAAGCCCTCTCTAGAACTGGTTAGTTACTCTGGTCATACTTGGGTCATTTGCATTTCGACAGTTTGAAGTGCCTCCTAATGTCACCAGAATTCATACAAAACATGTCAGAGCCAAGCTGGAGCTAGAGGTGTTATTAGTTATTTGTCTCACTTCAGTCTGTACCTCTTAAAACAGTTTGAAAAAATAAGTAATTAGATGTGTGATGCTTTGAATTAAAAAAACGGAGAGACAGAGAGAGGGAGAGAGATTAGCAGTAAACTGAGAGTCGAACCAAATCTGTGCTTTAACGTTTTTTTACACCACCCAGCTGGTTCTGAAGGTGTAGGAATGTGTAATTAGCTCTAACGCAGACAAAGTGCGAAGAACAAAAGGAATCAATGCTAGTAGCACGTTCATAAGCGTTGCGGTGGAGGGATGTTTGTCATTAAATGAGACCTGTGGCATTTGGGACTTCTGATTTCTTTCTTTTTTTTTGGAATCTTCATTCAGCCACTCCCTTTACAACAATAAGTATAATACCACGATGACCTAGGGGCTGATAAAGCCACCAGCTGACAGAATTCACACACCGGGACTTTTGTCAAAATGTATGAATAGCTCTTGTCATCTTTGACATGGCTTTGCGTGCGCGGCGACCCCTGTGGCCAGCAATGTGTGTTGCACCGAGGGGAATGAGGCTGCCCCAGTAGCTGTGATAACCTGGCAGTATGTCTCCGAATGGACTCAAGATGATAAACGAGCAGATTGAGAGAGTGGTCGCGGGTGATAAAGGCACAAAGACAGGTGCCACACAGAAGAAACCAGCAGGGAATGCTTCAGCCATGCCACAGAGGACCGAGGTTTTATGTCCATCCCTTCTCTCCCTTACCTTTCTCATTTTCCCTCTCGTTCTCTCCGCCTTTCCATTCCTTTCCATCCCCTATCCTTCCCTCTATCTCCCTCTGTCTGCTTCCCTCTCCCATTTAGTTTTCTCCTTTTTTTGCTGTCTCTACTTTTCTCCACCTCTCATTCTCTCTCTTCATTTTGGTCTCTCACGATTTTCAGAACCAATGAAAGTGTCGCACTGCTAAGCTGCTAATAAGAAATTCTATTTCGGGCATTAAATGTCAGGTTAGTGGGTTAAGCAAACAGGCAGTATATGTTCCCATTTCCAGATCTCACTTTTGATATGACTTCATGTGACTCTTTATTAAGAAAAGTGCATGGGCGTCATGCAGTTCAAATTTTTGAATAGTCTTTTTTCTCTGCAAGTTTACTTAGTAGAGGAAAATATGTATTAAATTTTCAGCGAGACATTGTTTTCATTTTTTGCTCCTTTTTATCTTTGCCGCAGCATGTGCTATTCAATGATGAGTGTAATTTGGAATAATTTCATACATAATGAGACTTTTTAATCAGATTTTTTAAATCTCTCAGTAACACTTAAATGAAGTAAACCATAATGTAAATGTAGGGTTTAGTAACCTTATTTCATGCTCAATACCAGCCCCCCACCCCCATTACATTTATCTGAACTGGAGGGGAATGGGCTTCAGTGGGAATTAAGACGTTCCAGCTTTCTCACTCTTGTGTGATTTGTTCGATAGTGAATAGTTATGTTTAAAGAAGCTGCGGGGGTTCAGTCTTTACACAATATGAGCCTCTTGACATGTTGTCATTTCGAGTCCGATTTTCATGGTTGTTTTGTCGTGGAGAAAGGTCGCTTGTCAGTCAAAGATCTGTGAAACCTCGTGTTCTAACCAGGCCCGGGTTATCTTAATTACCATATAAATGCTGATAAGGAGGCCAGATTTGGAGGCACCGACACCAAAAGTAAACCCTCGCAATCTCATGCCTATTCATACGGCGGCCTTAACGCCAGCGCCATTCAGAGATTATGAAGGCCCCACATGTCCTGGGCTGAATCAAGCCTGGTTTATTTGGCTGATTAACATATCTAAGCGCACTCTAGGTCTCCCTTTGAAAACTAGGCATTAGCGAGAGCCACTTCCATTAGTGTTGCTTTTAAATGAAGACCTTTCTTGGTAAATGTATAGACGCAAACAGCTTAAGGGGCACAGTTTCTAAAAGTGTCTAAAAAACTAAACATTCTACGTCTGCCTGAAAGCAGATAAACGTGCTGTCAGTTGTGAACTGATTACTTTTGCCTAGATTTGCTTATATTTGCCTGGATGCAAGCGATTTATGGGCTGCGGTTTCTAAAAGTGTCTAAAAACTAAATATTGCAAGTTTGACTGAAAGCAGACAAATGTGCTGCAGGATAAGAACTGCTTAGATTTGCCTTTGGAAGTAATAGAATTTAGGAAAATCAAATTACGCTGTTTTGTCTTTTGAAGAGAAGGGAAATCAAACATGTTTACATAACTACTGTTACCCAGTCAGATTCTTTTTAATATTTGATGATCAGAAGCTTTAGAAATGTGCATAGCTGAAAATTAATTTTGCACAGTCCCCCGCCCTTAAGATCCAGTGAGCATTTTCAGTCTCAGCGAGTAAACCTCAATTTGTTTTTATTACAGAAAATGCACTCTCTCACATTAAAATGAATAACACACAGACGTTTCTCTTTTGCATTAATGCTCTCCTTCATGTTCCCTTCTTCCCAAGTCTTATTTGTTGGATTCTTGATTACTTCACCTCTTTTCAGAAGAGTGAAAGAGAACAATTTTGCTTGAAGTGGTCCCATTGTCCTGCACATTTCAAAAAAAAAAAAGAAAATCATGGAGATGCATACATTATTAAACACTGTGAATAACAATAATAATAATAATAATAATAATCTGCTTGTATTGATACTTCTTCACTAAGAATTTAAGTTTGTACTCTGTGGATCATTTCTAGACTCCTGTTTTCTCCTTTTAAAACTGAAAAAGCTTTGGACAGCTTGAGCCAACCCAAGCAGAACACCATAGGAGGACTTGATCCAAGGCACTTTCATTGTTGCAATACTCACCACAAATCTCTTATGATGTGAAATTCCCACAGAATTGTGTGTAAGCTCCTTGCAAGCTGTTAGACCTTCTCTCCTGTTTTCCAGTGGCTATTGGCATTTGGAAAAGACTCAATAATCCAATGTGAGACATTTGAACGACAGGGCTAATGAGCCGCTTGGAGATTGGTTCTATACAGCGAGCAATCTCTTTAAACAGAGAGCAGAGCAAGGTGGTTGGAACAAAGGTGCTTATAGACTCTAAGGTTGCAAATGACATTCATCACATAATCCGGTAATTTAAATGTAGATGTAAATGTAGTATTTTTTTAAGATGCATTTAAATGTCTTTTTCAAAGCGTAAGCATATTTTATATGTGTATGTATGTATATTTTTCTCACCCATTGTCTGTCCATAGGTACCTACTTGTGCCCAGATGTCTCAGTTACGACACTGCACACATAAATATAAGCACAGCACTTGACTTTTACATTCAAGAAAGTAGAATAATATGTTTGTTGTGAGGAAAATACAAAAGAGTCCACTATCCAGCCATTTCCGCTCAGTTGACAGCTACGGTTGACACGAGTGGCTTGGTGTCCAAGTAGCAAAGAAGCCATGGTGAAGACCTAATGTACCCGTGTACAAGCCCTGAGTATCTGACATGATTCTCAGTCAGCCCTTTTGTTATATCATGCACCTTAGAGACGCTGAACAGCTAGGCTGTGCACTCTGAAAGCCATAGCGGGAAGCCTCCCTGTCCCAGCTCTAATGGTTATTCATTTCCATCCTTCCCTTCACTTCTCTTATTTTTCACAGTGAGGCCCCCAAGCTAGTTGCGGTAAGGTTCAAACCATTGACATTCCATGTGATGGTCCACCTTTTTGTACTGCCCACATCCCCCCCTAAACTGCACGTCTGTGTTGTGTCTTGCATAGGAGCCCTGCAGCTTTTTTTTTTTTTCAATTTTGTACATTGTGTTATGTGTGTGTCTATGTAAATTATTGCACCTATAGCTGCAGCCAAAGTTATCCTTTCTGATAATTCTTATTTTGAGTCGCAGTTTTTGAGCATTTTTATGTATTTTTAACAGACTCCATTCTTCAGGCGAGGTGTTCGGTATTTTCACGTGACTCTCAACTACTCACATATGGAGCCACTCGAGTTGTGTGCGCGTCTTTAAGAAGGGTATTAGCCCCAGAGAATTGGTTCAGCGATGCGGTCTAAGTGGATTCAGATTACAGTTTATTCGTTTTTTTGTGAATAGCGGAGGGTGTGTGAGTAAAACTGTCTTTGCGAGTCCCTGGGGGATTACGGCGGCACTTGACTGTGTGTCTGGTGACATATGGGATCTCGCTCCGTCGAGGGTCTTTTTAAATTTGTCATTATTCAAATTCAGCGACGGGAAAAAAATGGCAGTTCTATTTGTGCCTTTTGAGGTTTTTAACGGAGAGTGTGTGTACCACTTTCAGAGAGATGTCGATAGGGAAAGGAAATGAACTACAAGCTTGTTTTTCCTTCTGTACTTGATCTTGTCTAATGTTGCATTTGTAAATATCTTGGCAATATTTATGATTTGTAGCAACCACAGTCAAAACATCTGTCATTCATCCTTTAAGTCATTTTCCATAATTTATTGTGGAGTTTGAACTTCAATCTGCATGTCTAAACTGGAGAGTGTCTGACATGACTGCTCATCAGCACATATAAAGTAAAACACTTATCTCGCATTAAAAAAGTACAGTGCTATGTTTAATGCAGGGAAAGAAAAAACACCATACAATCCAGCCATGACTACATGCTCCTACTACAGCTGACATGAGTAGTTTCTTTTCCAACTGCCAAAGATGCCACTGAGAAGATGTTATGTACAGGTGTAAAGACCTTGAGTATCTGACACGAGTCTCAGACATCCATTTTGAGAGCCGCCGAATAACAACGCCTCACTCTCTGAAGTCCATACTGGGCTGCCTTCATGTCCCAGCTCCACTGCAGTTACTCATTTCCATTTTATCCCTGCATACCTTTCACATCTATGACAACACAGCCCTCCAGCTAGCTGCGATAATGTCTGAACTGTTGACATTGCGCATACCGGCATCTCTTTGTGCAGCCCACATCTTTTTTCCCTCACAGCACAGCCCTAAACACCTCCAGCACTTGACTTTTGTTCTCCTGTCCTCACCACTGCCTGACTGCTTACTCTGTTTTATCAGGATGTTCAGCGGTAGTTTTGGCAAGACTGGCAGGCATGGCCGCAATGAGTGAAGCATGGAAACGGTGTCGAATTCCCGTGAATTCTGTGGCCTCCGTCCAATGAAGCGCCATTAGATTCACAATGTGTGAATAACACGGATGTCTGCATACATTCAGGGCCCTTTTTAAGGTACACTGAAGACTATGATGGAAAGGCCAGATTTGAAATAAAAGACTGATTGCATTTTTAAATCCCATTTATTCAAAGACCACTTATAATGGAAAGCTGTCCGGCTATCCACTAGTAATGGTCAAAGGCTAAATCATTAATGACATTATGGAGTCTCTCACAGCTTGGTGCAACTGCTCATCTATGATAGCCTCACCACTTTCTCCACTGCCTGTCTTTCTGCTCACTTTACAATTAGGAAACAAGCTGCTTATCAAAGAAAAAAAAAAAAAAACACACACACACAATCGTTGAAAGGTACTGTCCACATATTTCTTTACAAGCAACTTTCAGAATTAATGTGAGGTATGCAGACGAGTATTTATTTTCAGTTTCGATAAAACAAGAGCAGTGCGAGTCGTGAGTGCCGCATGGGGATGGGGGAGCACAGAGGAGTTTCAGTTTTAATGAGACACCAAATGTTGTTAAAACACACGCATACGCACACAGCCTCCCGCAACAGACAGCATGAGAATAGCATTTGATGTAAGTAAAAAAAAAAAGTCTCCCCCCTTATTTTTAGGAATGTGACAGACAAAGGTGATATAATATATATATATATATATATATATATATATATATATATATATATATATATATATATATATTTAAATCTCAGAACACTGTCAAAAAACAGTGAGGAGGGAGACGTAATGAGATTTGCTACTCCGGATTTGGGCTCCTTACATTTCAAATTCTTAGGTTTCTCATACGTTTGATCACCTAACATGTGATTAGGTTATTGTAGGGGATTAGCTTTCTGTGAGCAGTCTTGTATCCATCCTAGGTGTGTTTCGGCACTGTAAGAAGCTTAAAGGAAAATGTGTGCCGGATAATAACCTTACATTTTTTTGCATTTACTTCAAAATCAGATTTTTCTACTGACTCCGACTGATTTGTCACATCTCTCGCTGTTACTGTGGTGACTGTGAACTCAGCTATGAAACCTTTTTGCTTCTGATTTATGTTAAACCTTGTTCAGCTGTTATTTTATTTATTTCTTGGATTTCTGTACTAGTTCTTGCAGTGGGCAAGGGTTTTGCTTTGACAGTGTTACATCTTTTGTGCTGAATATGTATGATGACATCCGATCAGTGACCTAAAATGGCAGATTCACCAGCATCTATTTCCCCAGTTCCTAGTTAACAATATTAGGTTACAGGATTGTGACTCTGTCACATTTATAGCCATGGGAACATCAGTTAAAGAGAGCATGTGGATGAGCTGATCACAAATTGCCATGTATTGCTGTATCATTGCAATGTGACAACATTGCACCACAACATTGTCACAGCATTGCCAACGATGTTGCACTACAACCAAACTTGGTTTGAGCATTGGCCTCAGCCGAACTTGACCTCTGCTGCAAGCTTTGGGCAAGCACGACACAAAAAATCTTATGTGAAAACCAATTACTTCTCTGTGCAGGTTACAACACATGGCGAGGATGAGACCTCCTGTATTCTCCCAAAGGACTGTCTTCACTGCTGGAGACTGTCTGAGACAGAACTACATTCAGAACTAGACACCTTTACAAACCCTATTGTTAAGTGGAAAACAAGTAAACTCTAGTAATCTACTGTATGTGTGATGTGAAAAACATATGTGTAATATATAACCTCGTTGCTGTATGAATTTAAAATACAGCATCTCATTGAAACTTTTAGGGTATCATACAAAACATTCCTAGAAAGTTTTGGTGATGCTTTGTGTATTCAGTCACATATCTCTGTGTTCACAAAGTCATTACAAGGGTGTCTTGATGCTGAATAACTGGAATTCAATCAACATTTGTCCTTAACTGTGTCTTTAGCATAAATGTGGGTGTTACATTTTAATACAAGTACAGTTCTTCATTGATTTTTGTGATCACTGGACTTGAAACCCGAAGTAACACTTGCATTTAATGATGAAAAGTTAAGGAACTGATTGAATCCAGGGCTTGATCAATGAGCTGCCAAAGTCGTTACAGCTTAATGCTGATGCACGCTCTTGACTTTGCCATGGCATTGTCATAAAGTCTGCCTAGAGAGTATCAAACTGGCTGAAGCCATCCTTGTCAATCACAAGACACAAGTACAGTAATGAAATGGTTTTATGCAGAAAACAGAAAATCTATTTAGAATCTCGTCTGAGTGCAGTACAGTAGCGAAAACGAGACAAACGAAAACAAGCAATCAAATCAGCTCTGCATGTAACCATTCAGCAGACGCATAATGATTTGGAGAACAGTTTATTTTAGGACAGAGGAGTTCATACAGACACTACTGAAATAGGCTCCCGAAGGGTGCTGTTCAGTTTCAGTGGAGAAAATGTCTTACACTGGGGAGTGTTGAGCTGTGGCTAGGGAACTATAATTGACAGTCTGAGAGCTGAAGGTTTGAATCTGGGCTCTGTGGTTTTTTTCCTTCAGTTTGGCGACAGAGACTCAGAGTGAATTCCTGCACCGCTGCAAACACACATGTTTGCATTGGCAGCACCAGCAGAAGGAACATTTCAGTTACTGGGACTGAACCCCTGCAAGTGTCATTATTCTTCATTCATTCTGCCATGACAGTACATAACCATCACAGTAATTCAACATTTTTTTTTTTTTTTCATTTTTATTAAACCTTGGCATTCATGTGAAAAAAAGGTTCTAATGAGAATGTTACCGGTGATGAAACTGTTTTGTTAAATAAATGAACAGATACAGTACAGCTTTGATCTACTGTGTATTACATATGCAACATTGAAACATATTCCTAGAGGTAATTTTATGTCTTTTTAAATTGAAAAATGCCTCATGAAACATGTCACACTCTGGTTGTGCTAATTAAAGTTTATAGCTCTTCGACCAGGCAAGGTTCAGTCACCAGGGAGAGGGATTCAGGGAAAAAATCTAGAATCCAGAAATTTCAGACCAGGTCAGTTATCTCAAAGGAAATTATATGTCATAGAAAGCGCTAGACATTTATGATAAAATATTCAGTACATTTTGGTTTGGGGCCCAATTTAATTTCCACATTACAGAGCTAAAGCTGCAATAGCTGGTGGACTACTAATCATAGTTATTATTTTATTCATAGACATAACTTGGTTCCATGTTTGAAGAACATTTGCCAATTAATTTTACAAGCGAAACACAATTAAGATTAGGTTTTTAGATGAACCAATAATTTGTCAGATACACTACAGCCTACTTTGTATGTTCTTGGTATGTCCAACCCAACGCTATCCCTGAATTTATTTTTCAATTGTACAGTGTATTGACTTTGTATGTGCAACTTGAAATGATTGGCATGCTGCATACTATGATAAATGACAGCGTAGACAACTATAGGTGTTTTTATAATAATAATAATAATACTCCCTTGTGCTTTTTAATACAAAGCTACTTGAACACATCAAAATATGCACTCTCTACACACGTGAAATTGTTTATATACATGGTATATGATCACTTGTGAAGCTCTAAGTGAAGCTTTATGTTCCCAGCTGCAAAGGTAAAACAATCCAGGTCATACAGTATTTATTTATTTATTTTTTTTTAATAGGTTTAAAAGGTTAGGTTAAAAAGGTTTATAATAACCAGGGAAAAATTTGTGGCCCAAACTGGGTGACTACAGTTCCTGTACACAGCTTTGGACATAATCACAATGCCCTGTAGCATATAAACAGCCTTGCAGAGAGGGAAGATTGCCGTTACATTGTGAGACATCTTGGAGGGAACAACTCAAATGTCACACACAGCGTTATTTACACACTGGAATTTTCTTCCGTTGTGAAAACTTGTCACGTGTCCTCTTTCCCCTAATCCAGCCGAACCAAATTAGTACCAGTGATTTTTTTTTTTTCCTTTTATCCCACACAAAGCTAACTCTCAAATACTGAATAATTGAGGCAATTTGTATTCTCTTTAACAATGTCTGATACAAGCTCTAGGGAATCAGTGTTAGATTAATTCCGTAGCCAAAAAATTTATTAACAGCTGTTGGAGAACATTGGACTTCGGTAGGCTGCTTTGTGTGGATAGCACTGCAATTATAGACAGAGGGGGAGGGAAAAAAGGCCCTTCGAATTAGGAGGAGCACAATGTCGCGGGATTGGAAATGCCTGAATATTTTAGCACAGAGTAGTTCAATGCAATGCGCACACAATGCGACCCTTTCTACCATTGTCATTTCGGTGTGCCGCAGAACGAATAATTATTGCCTTGGCCACCTGAGAAATTCACGTTCGGCTTCATATTGACACAAAAAGAACTTTTCCTGCTCCGGGTCATTTGTGTTGTGACTTCTCACCCTGTTTGTGTATGCATGCTTGGAAAATTAAACGTGTTTCACACTCTGAACGTGTTGAATGTTTTTGGCAGTGGGTTGATGAATTGATCATCCACGGCAGACCATGATTTGACTGTTGCATAAGCACTGCATCACTTCATCAATCCAGAGGGGCGGCTGGGAACAGGTGACGTGGTGAGCGAAGTCAAATCAGTTAAGAAAAGAGCCACAGTGGGGCAGCAGTGTGGTGTTAGTAAGGAGCAGGACTCGTAACCCAAAGGTTGCCAGCTCGATTCCCGTTTGTGTCACTGCTGTGGTACCCTTGGGTAAGGGACTTAACCCAGAGTTGCCTCAGTTGCTATATAGCTATATAAATGGATGACATGCAGAAATTGTAACCCACTCTGGATAAGAAGCAACAAAATACAGTATGAATGCAAAAAAGGAAAAACGAATGGGGTAAATCAGGCCCACTTATCACAAGAGTACTGCTTTCATCTCACTGGAATGACAGAGGCAGGTAATCAGTCATTTGCCATCTGGGGTGTTTATGGTCAGCGATCGCTAACCTGGCAAGATGTTACAGTTAAATATAGCCCATCAATGATGGGCCACAATTTTTCAGGCATTGTAACACATTTTCATGATTGAGACATCACTGTGGTTGTGATTGTCACAACCTGTGGAAGAAAAAAAAATGGGTCATTGGCTTGGAGACATTGAGAACCCATGATCAAAAACTTTGACTTAAGTGACTGCCCTTATGTTTATACTATGTAAAAGAGGTCATTTACACCAGATCAGTTAGCTTTGTGCAGACATCCCACACTGAGGGTTTACTTGTCACTTGCATGCACTTACGCGAGCAGAGGAATATTTGAACAAAATTCTCCATCTGTAAACCTTGCAATTAAATGGCAACAATAACATAGTTACAGCTTGCAAGTATTCTGAAAACAGTACTAAATGTAGTGCAACTAATTATTGATGTAGCAGGATGTGTGATAAGGGTGTAATCTGTGATGAGTAAAGTGTGATTGAAAACAGGTGTATTGTAAAAAAAAGATGTCGCTAAATGCTATGGCACAGACCCCACATTGCTGAAACCACACCGCGCCACAACAGGTTGGGGGAGATAATATCCTCCCGCGAAACCGTGGGGCCGTTAAAATGATTTACTCAGGTAATGTCTCTCCTGTGGATAATTCTGGAACTTTATGGAGTGCCGTAACGAAATGAAATATTATTTATAATATTTTAGCGTCAGGAGCGGTTGAAGTTTGTTTCTTCCATCCATAACTCTTGACAGGCCCGAAAAAAAATCAATCAGACCTTGAACGAACGAAGCAGGGTGCTTTATTGCTGACGCCAAATTTCAATTTTCGAGTCTTTTGTACAGTACCATGGATATATTTAGAAAATGCTGATGCAATCAACTACGACCATGCCCATCCTCCTGATGTCTGGGTTATCACTTGGGGGACTTGATTTTTTTTTTTACAACATTTTTAAATCGGGATATGCTTTCATGGACACACTTGGCTGTTTTTTTTGTATCAACAATATCTTCGGCAGAGCAAGGGGAGTTAGCAGACGCCACATTTTATTCATCTGTTCTGCGTGGCAAATTTATGCGCTGCGACGCATTTATTTTATGTCCGTGCCTAATTTAACTGTTGGACGCGTGTCGGAAAAAATGCAGACGTCACACAACCAGCTGCAATATGACAAATCATAAAAATGATTTTGACTTTCTTTTCAGGAAGTCAAAGAAAAGGAACCTCCTAGACACCATGGCAGCCATATTACATGATATATAAGCATGACAGATACTGTTTCTCCTGGGCGTTTTACATGGTATCCAATGCAGCATGAATTGCAGTGAGCCTTGTGGGGGATACATCATTACATCCGCAGCCCAAGGTTGAATCCTGCAGCCTTCTGGCAGTATAGTTTCAGTGACACTGTACTGCCCACAAAGTAACAACGGATGTTAATGGTGGTTTCACCCAACCCTCCACTGTGTTGTGACTGACAACTGTGTCTGCGCTGTGAACCTGGAATCCTCAGATTGAGACCTGAGACGGATCGCCTAAGCCTGAATCCAATGCCGCAGGTTCAAAGCGCAAACCCTGCGCGCTAAATAATGTGTCTTCAGGAAGGGTGGAACTTTACACCACGAGCCCCAGTATTGATTTTCCTCTCGGCGGGTATGACATAAATCAGTTACCAAATGTCTCAAGCCGGTGACAGCTCCGGTCAGCCAGCCCATCCCTCATCCGAATTAGCCCGGGCTGGCCTGCAGTGGAACCGGACGGTAATTTGGTGTCCCCCGCCTCAAGGCCCGACTAAGCGCTGCACCAAAAACACCATCCAGGGGGGTGTAGAGGGGGGGGGGGTGTAATGTAACACCTGCAAAGGTAAATTCTGGAGAAACAGAATTTGTATTGACACCCTGTCAGCCTGTCACCCTGAGGGATGAAAGCACCCCGCGGAAGACGCGGCATATCATCACGGTGGGATACGTGCAGGAGGGGGTCCCGAACTTCATTCGCTTTGGATCTGTTTATCCTGAGCTGCGGAGCCACGAAGATAGGCTTGCTCGCCTGTTTACGGATAACTCAATGGCCTTTGATGCAGGCCCACAAATATTCATGAGCTGCTTTTTATTGTTATTTTCTTCCCTCAAAAATAATGGACCGTTCTTGATCCTGATACATGGAAAATGGGCATGTCTTGACGACCCGGAGAGTGGTTTGTTGAAACAACTTTTTGTGCTCTGTATGCGCTGGTAGGATTCGTTCAGACTTAAGGCGATCAGTGGGGTATTGTTAGTGTGGTGCTACTTTTGCTGTCTCGTTGGATTTGACTTCTGTATCA